>NC_054471.1:23009249-23309249 GCF_017639515.1 Carcharodon carcharias
GGGGAAGTGTGTGTTTACTCTCAGTAATCGGGGGAAGCGTGTGTTTACTTTCAATAATCGGGGGGAGTGTGTGTTTACTTTCACTAATCGGGGGGAAGTGTGTTTTTACTCTCAGTAATCGGGAGAGTGTGTGTTTATTCTCAGTAATCGGAGGAATGTGTGTTTACTCTCAGTAATCGGGAGGAGTGTCTGTTTACTTTCAGCAATTCGGGGGAGTGTGTGTTTACTTTCAGTAATAAGGGGAGTGTGTGTTTCTCAGTAATCGGGGGAGTGTGTGTTTACCCTCAGTAATTGGGGGGGAGTTTGTGTTTACTCTCAGTAATCGGGGGACGAGCGTGTGTTCACTCTCAGTAATTGGTGGAGTGTGTGTTTGCTCTCAGTAATCGGGGGGAAGTGTGTGTTTACTCTCAGTATCCGGGGGGAAGTGTGTGTTTATTCTCTGTAATCATTTGGAAGTGTGTGTTTGTTCTCAGTACTCGGGGGAAGTGTGTGTTTACTCTCAGTAATCGGGGGGAGGGTGTGTTTACTCTCAGTAATCGGGGGGAGTGTGTGTTTGCTCTCAGCAATCGGGGGAGTGTGTGTTTACTCTCAGTAATCGGGGGGAGTGTGTGTTTACTCTCAGTAATCGGGGGGAGGGTGTGGTTACTCTCAGTAATCGGGGGGAAGTGTGTGTTTACTCTCAGTAATCGGGGGGAAGTGTGTGCTTACTTTCAGCAATCGGGGGTAGTCTGTGTTTACTCTCAGAAATTGGGGAGAGTGTGTGTTTACTTTCAGTAATCGGGGGGAGTGTGTGTTTACTCTCAGTAATCGGGTGAGTGTGTGATTACTCTCAGTAATCCGGGAGAAGTGAAGGTTTACTCTCGGTATTCGGGGAATGTGTGTGTTTACTCTCAGTAATCGGGGGATGAATGTGTTTACTCTCAATAATCAGGGGTGTGTGTGTTTATTCTCAGTAGTCAGGGAGAAGGGTTTGCTTACTCTCAGTAACCGGGGGAGTGTGTGTTTACTATCAGTAATCGGGGGAATGTGTGTTTACTCTCAGTAATTGGGGGGAGAGTTTGTGATATGTGTGTTCACTCTCAGTAATTGGGGGGAGTGTGAGTTTACTCTCAGTAATCGGGTGAGTGTGTGATTACTCTCAATAATCCGGGGGAAGTGAATGTTTACTCTCAGTATTCGGGTAATGTGTGTGTTTACTCTCAGTAATCGAGGGGAAGTGTGTGTTTACTCTCAGTAATTGGGGGGAAGTGTGTGTTTACTCTCAATAATCGAGGGGAAGTGTGTGTTTACTCTCAGTAATTGGGGGGAAGTGTGTGTTTACTCTCAATAATCGGGGGCAAGTGTGTGTTTACTCTCAGTAATCGGGGGGAAGTGTGTGTTTACTTTCAGTAATCAGGGGGAAGTGTGTGTTTACTCTCAGTAATCGGGGGGAAGTGTGTGTTTACTCTCAGTAATCAGGGGGAAGTGTTGTGTTTATTCACAGTAAACGGGGGGAGTGTGTGTTTACTCTCACTAATCGGGGGGAAGTGTTGTGTTTACTCTCAGTAATTGGGGGGAAGTGTGTATTTACTCTCAGTAATCGGGGGGAAAGTGTGTGTTTACTCTCAGTAATCGGGGGGAGTGTGTGTTTACTCTCAGTAATCGGGGGGAGGGTGTGGTTACTCTCAGTAATCGGGGGGAAGTGTGTGTTTACTCTCAGTAATCGGGGGGAAGTGTGTGCTTACGTTCAGTAATCGGGGGTAGTGTGTGTTTACTTTCAGAAATCGGGGGGAGTGTGTGTTTACTTTCAGTAATCGGGGGGAGTGTGTGTTTACTTTCAGTAATCGGGGGGAAGTGTGTGTTTACTCTCAGTAATCGGGGGGAAGTGTGTGTTTACTCTCAGTAATCGGGGGAAGAGTTTGTTTACTTTCAGTAATCGGGGGGAGTGTGTGTTTACTTTCAGTAATCGGGGGGAATTGTGTGTTTACTCTCAGTAATCGGGGGAAGTGTGTGTTTACTCTCAGTAATCGGGGGGAAGTGTGTGTTTACTCTCAGTAATCGGGGGGAGTGTGTGTTTACTCTCAGTAATCGGGGGGAATGTGTGTTTACTCTCAGTAATCGGGGTGAGTGTGTGTTTACTCTCAGTATCCGGGGGAAGTGTGTGTTTACTCTCAGTAATCGGGGGAAGTGTGTGTTTACTCTCAGTAATCGGGGGAGTGTGTGGTTTACTCTCAGTATCGGGGGGAGTGTGGTTCTCACCCTCAGGGATCGGGAAGTGTGTGTTTACTCTCAGTAATCGGAGGGAAGTGTGTTTACTCTCAGTAATCGGGGGGAAGTGTTTGTTTACTTTCAGCAATTCGGGGGAGTGTGGTGTTTACTTTCAGTAATGAGGGAGTGTGTGTTTCTCAGTAATCGGGAATTGTGGTTTACCTTCAGTAATTGGGGGGGAGTTTGTGTTTACTCTCAGTATCGGGGGGGAAGTGTGTGTTTACTCTCAGTAGTAGGGGGAAGTGTGTGTTTACTCTCAGTAATCGGGCGAGTGTGCGTTTACTCTCAATATCGGGAGAGTGTGTGTTTATTCTCAGTAATCGGAGGAATGTGTGTTTACTCTCAGTAATCGGGAGGAGTGTCTGTTTACTTTCAGCAATTCGGGGGAGTGTGTGTTTACTTTCAGTAATAAGGGGAGTGTGTGTTTCTCAGTAATCGGGGAAGTGTGTGTTCACCTTCAGTAATTGGGGGGGAGTTTGTGTTTACTCTCAGTAGTAGGGGGGAAGTGTGTGTTCACTCTCAGTAATTGGTGGAGTGTGTGTTTGCTCTCAGTAATCGGGGGGAAGTGTGTGTTTACTCGCAGTATCCGGGGGGAAGTGTGTGTTTATTCTCAGTAATCAGGGGGAAGTGTGTGTTTGTTCTCAGTAATCGGGGGGAAGTGTGTGTTTACTCTCAGTAATAAGGGGGGAGTGTGTGTTTGCTCTCAGTAATTGGGGGGAGTGTGTGTTTCTCAGTAATCGGGGGAGTGTGTGTTTACTCTCAGTAATCGGGAGTAAGTGTGTGTTTACTCTCAGTAATCGGGGGGAAGCGTGTGTTTACTCTCAGTAATCGGGGGGAAGTGTGTGTTTCCTCTCAGTAATCGGGGGGAAGTGTGTGCTTACTTTCAGTAAACGGGGGAGTGTGTGTTTCTCAGTAATCGGGGGACAGTGTGTTTACTCTCAGTAATCAGGGGGAAGTGTGTGTTTCCTCTCAGTAATCGGGGGGAAGTGTGTGATTACTCTCAGTAATCCGGGAGAAGTGAAGGTTTACTCTCGGTATTCGGAGGATGTGTGTGTTTACTCTCAGTAATCGGGGGAGTGTGCGTTTACTCTCAGTAATCGGGAGAGTGTGTGTTTATTCTCAGTAATCGGAGGAATGTGTGTTTACTCTCAGTAATCGGGAGGAGTGCCTGTTTACTTTCAGCAATTCGGGGGAGTGTGTGTTTACTTTCAGTAATGAGGGGAGTGTGTGTTTCTCAGTAATCGGGGAAGTGTGCGTTTACCTTCAGTAATTGGGGGGGAGTTTGTGTTTACTCTCAGTAATCGGGAGGGAAGTGTGTGTTTACTCTCAGTAGTAGGGGGGAAGTGTGTGTTTACTCTCAGTAATCGGGCGAGTGTGCGTTTACTCTCAATAATCGGGAGAGTGTGTGTTTATTCTCAGTAATCGGAGGAATGTGTGTTTACTCTCAGTAATCGGGAGGAGTGTCTGTTTACTTTCAGCAATTCGGGGGAGTGTGTGTTTACTTTCAGTAATGAGGGGAGTGTGTGTTTCTCAGTAATCGGGGAAGTGTGTGTTTACCTTCAGTAATTGGGGGGGAGTTTGTGTTTACTCTCAGTAATCGGGGGAGCGTGTGTTCACTCTCAGTAATTGGTGGAGTGTGTGTTTGCTCTCAGTAATCGGGGGGAAGTGTGTGTTTACTCGCAGTATCCGGGGGGAAGTGTGTGTTTATTCTCAGTAATCAGGGGGAAGTGTGTGTTTGTTCTCAGTAATCGGGGGCAAGTCTGTGTTTACTCTCAGTAATCAGGGGGGAGTGTGTGTTTGCTCTCATTAATTGGGGGGAGTGTACGTTTCTCAGTAATCGGGGGAGTGTGTGTTTACTCTCAGTAATCGGGGGGAAGTGTGTGTTTCCTCTCAGTAATCGGGGGGAAGTGTGTGCTTACTTTCAGTAATCGGGGGAGTGTGTGTTTCTCAGTAATCGGGGGAGAGTGTGTTTACTCTCGGTAATCGGGGGGAAGTGTGTGTTTCCTCTCAGTAATCGGGGGGAAGTGTGTGTTTACTCTCAGTAATCGGGGGGAAGTGTGTGTTTGCTCTCAGTAATCGGGGGAGTGTGTGTTTACTCTCAGTAATCGGGGGGAAGTGTGTGTTTACTTTCAGTAATCGGGGGGAGGGTGTGGTTATTCTCAGTAATCGGGGGGAGGTGTGTGTTTCCTCTCAGTAATCGCGGGGAAGTAGGTGTTTACTCTCAGTAATCGGGGGGAAGTTTGTGTTTCCTCTCAGTAATCGGGGGGAAGTGTGTGTTTACCTTCAGTAATCGGGGGAGTGTGTGTTTCTCAGTAATTGGGGGAGTGTGTTTTTCTCAGTAATCGGGGGGAAGTGTGTGTTTACTCTCAGTAATCGGGGGGAAGTGTGTGTTTAATCTCAGTAATTGGGGGGAAGTGTGTGTTTCTCAGTAATTGGGGGGGAGTGTGTGTTTACTCTCAGTAATCGGGGAAGCGTGTGTTCACCCTAAGTAATTGGTGGAGTCTGTGTTTGCTCTCAGTAATCGGGAGAGCGTGTGTTTATTCTCAGTAATCGGGGGGAAGTATGTGTTCACTCTCAGTAATTGGGGGGCGGAGTGTGTGTTTCTCAGTAATTGGGAGAAGTGTGTGTTTCCTCTCAGTAATCGGGGGGAAGTGTGTGTTTACTCTCAGTAATCGGGGGGAAGTTTGTGTTTCCTCTCAGTAATCGGGGGGAAGTGTGTGTTTCTCAGTAATTGGGGGAGTGTGTTTTTCTCAGTAATCGGAGGGAAGTGTGTGTTTAATCTCAGTAATTGGGGGGAAGTGTGTGTTTCTCAGTAATTGGGGGGAGTGTGTGTTTACTCTCAGTAATCGGGAGAGTGTGTGTTTATTCTCAGTAATCGGGGGCAATTGTGTGTTTACTCTAAGTAATCATGGGGAAGTGTGTGTTTACTCTCAGTAATCGCGGGGAAGTGTGTGTTTACTCTCAATAATCGGGGGAATTGTGTGTTTACTCTCGGTAATCGGGGGGGAAGTGTATTTTTAATCTCAGTAATTGGGAGAGTGTGTGTTTATTCTCAGTAATCTGGGGGAAGTGTGTGTTTACTCTCAGTAATCGGGGGAAGTGTGTGTTTACTCTCAGTAATCGAGGGAGTGTGTGTTTAATCTCAGTAATAGGGGGAGTGTGTGTTTACTCTCAGTAATCGGGGGAGTGTGTGTTTACTCTCAGTAATCGGGGGGAAGTGTGTGCTTACTCTCAGTAATTCGGGGGGAGTGTGTGTTTACTTTCAGTAATCGGGGGGAGTGTGTGTTTACTTTCAGTAATCGGGGGGAGTGTGTGTTTACTCTCAGTAATCGGGGGAAGAGTTTGTTTACTTTCAGTAATCGGGGGGAGTGTGTGTTTACTTTTAGTAATCGGGGGGAAGTGTGTGTTTACTCTCAGTAATCGGGGGGAAGTGTGTGTTTACTCTCAGTAATCGGGGTGAAGTGTGTGTTTACTTTCAGCAATCGGGGGGGAGTGTGAGTTTACTATCAGTAATCGGGGGGAAGTGTGTGTTTACTCTCAGTAATCGGGGGGAGTGTGTGTTTACTCTCACTAATCGGGGGGGAATTGTGTGTTTACTCTCAGTAATTGGGGGGGAATGTGTGTTTACTCTCAGTAATCGGGGCAGCGTGTGTGTTTGCTCTCAGTAACCCAGGGAGTGTGTGTTTACTCTCAGTAATCGGGTGAGTGTGTGATTACTCTCAGTAATCCGCGAGAAGTGAAGGATTACTCTCGGTATTCGGGGGATGTGTGTGTTTACTCTCAGTAATCGGGGGATGCATGTGTTTACTCTCAATAATCAGGGGTGTGTGTGTTTATTCTCAGTAGTCAGGGAGAAGGGTTTGCTTACTCTCAGTAACCGGGGGAGTATGTGTTTACTCTCAGTTATCGGGGGAATGTGTGTTTACTCTCAGTAATTGGGGGGACAGTTTGTGATATGTGTGTTTACTCTCAGCAATCGGGGGTTGTGTGAGTTAACTCTCAGTAATCGGGTAAGTGTGTGATTACTCTCAATAGTCCAGGGGATGTGTGTGTTTACTCTCAGTATTTGGGGAATGTGTGTGTTTACTCTCAGTAATCGAGGGGAAGTGTGTATTTACTCTCAGTAATTGGGGGGAAGTGTGTGTTTACTCTCAGTAATCAGGGGGGAGTGTGTGTTTGCTCTCAGTAATCGGGGGGAGTGTGTGTTTCTCAGTAATCGGGGGAGTGTGTGTTTACTCTCAGTAATCGGGGGGGAAGTGTGTGTTTACTCTCAGTAATCGGGGGGAAGTGTGTGTTTACTCTCAGTAATCGGGGGGAAGTGTGTGTTTCCTCTCAGTAATCGGGGGGAAGTGTGTGCTTACTTTCAGTAATCGGGTGAGTGTGTGTTTCTCAGTAATCGGGGTAGAGTGTGTTTACTCTCAGTAATCAGGGGGAAGTGTGTGTTTCCTCTCAGTAATCGGGGGGAAGTGTGTGTTTACTCTCAGTAATCGGTGGGAAGTGTGTGTTTGCTCTCAGTAATCGGGGGAGTGTGTGTTTACTCTCAGTAATCGGGGGGAAGTGTGTGTTTACTCTCAGTAATCGGGGGGAGGGTGTGGTTACTCTCATTAATCGGGGGGAAGTGTGTGTTTCCTCTCAGTAATCGGGGGGAAGTGTGTGTTTACTCTCAGTAATCTGGGGGAAGTTTGTGTTTCCTCTCAGTAATCGGGGGAAGTGTGTGTTTACTTTCAGTAATCGGGGGAGTGTGTGTTTCTCAGTAATTGGGGGAGTGTGTTTTTCTCAGTAATCGGGGGGAAGTGTGTGTTTACTCTCAGTAATCGGGGGGAAGTGTGTGTTTACTCTCAGTAATCGGGGGAGCGTGTGTTCACCCTAAGTAATTGGTGGAGTCTGTGTTTGCTCTCAGTAATCGGGAGAGCGTGTGTTTATTCTCAGTAATCGGGGGGAAGTATGTGTTCACTCTCAGTAATTGGGGGGGGGAGTGTGTGTTTCTCAGTAATTGGGGGAAGTGTGTGTTTCCTCTCAGTAATCGGGGGGAAGTGTGTGTTTACTCTCAGTAATCGGGGGAAGTTTGTGTTTACTCTCAGTAATCGGGGGGAAGTGTGTGTTTACTTTCAGGAATCGGGGGAGTGTGTGTTTCTCAGTAATTGGGGGAGTGTGTTTTTCTCAGTAATCGGGGGGAAGTGTGTGTTTACTCTCAGTAATCGGGGTGAAGTGTGTGTTTACTCTCAGTAATTGGGTTAAGTGTGTGTTTATTCTCAGTAATCGCGGAGAAATGTGTGTTTACTCTCAGTAATCGGGGGCAAATGTGTGTTTACTCTCAATAATCGGGGGGAAGTGTATTTTTACTCTCAGTAATCGGGAGAGTGTGTGTTTATTCTCAGTAATCGGGGGCAATTATGTGTTTACTCTAAGTAATCAGGGGTAGCGTGTGTTTACTCTCAGTAATCGCGGGGAAGTGTGTGTTTGCTCTCAATAATCGGGGGTAGTGTGTGTTTACTCTCAGTAATCGGGGGGAAGTGTATTTTTACTCTCAGTAATTGAGAGAGTGTGTGTTTATTCTCAGCAATCGGGGGGAAGTGTGTGTTTACTCTCAGTAATCGGGGGAAGTGTGTTTTTACTCTCAGTAATCGGGGGGAAGTGTATGTTTACTCTCAGTAATCGGGGGTAAGTGTGTGTTTACTCTCAGTAATCAGGAGAGTGTGTGTCTATTCTCAGTAATCGGGGGGAGTGTGTGTTTACTCTCAGTAATCGGGGGAAGCGTGTGTTTACTTTCAGTAATTGGAGGGAGTGTGTCGTTACTTTCAGTAATCGGGGGGAAGTGTGTGTTTACTCTCAGTAATTGGGGGGGAATGTGTGTTTACTCTCAGTAATCGGGGCAGCGTGTGTTCACTCTCAGTAATTGGTGGAGTGTGTGTTTGCTCTCAGTAACCCGGGGAGTGTGTGTTTACTCTCAGTAATCGGGTGAGTGTGTGATTACTCTCAGTAATCCGGGAGAAGTGAAGGTTTACTCTCGGTATTCGGGGGATGTCTGTGTTTACTCTCAGTAATCAGGGGATGCATGTGTTTACTCTCAATAATCAGTGGTGTGTGTGTTTATTCTCAGTAGTCAGGGAGAAGGGTTTGCTTACTCTCAGTAACCGGGGGAATGTGTGTTTACTCTCAGTAATTGGGGGGAGAGTTTGTGATATGTGTGTTTACTCTCAGTAATCGGGGGGGAAGTGTGAGTTAACTCTCATTAATCGGGTGAGTGTGTGATTACTCTCAATAGTCCAGGGGATGTGTGTGTTTACTCTCAGTATTCGGGGAATGTGTGTGTTTACTCTCAGTAATCGAGGGGAAGTGTGTGTTTACTCTCAGCAATTGGGGGAAAGTGTGTGTTTACTCTCAATAATCAGGGGAATCGTGTGTTTACTCTCAGTAATCGGGGGGAAGTGTGTGTTTCCTCTCAGTAATCGGGGGGAAGTGTGTGTTTACTTTCAGTAATCGGGGGAGTGTGTGTTTCTCAGTAATCGGGGGAGAGTGTGTTTACTCTCAGTAATCAGGGGGAAGTGTGTGTTTCCTCTCAGTAATCGGGGGAAAGTGTGTGTTTGCTCTCAGTAATCGGGGGAGTGTGTGTTTTACTCTCAGTAATCGGGGGGAAGTGTGTGTTTACTCTTAGTAATCGGGGGGAGGGTGTGGTTACTCTCAGTAATCAGGGGGAAGTATGTGTTTCCTCTCAGTAATCGGGGGGAAGTGTGTGTTTACTCTCAGTATCCGGGGGGAAGTGTGTGTTTATTCTCAGTTATCAGGGGGAAGTGTGTGTTTACTCTCAGTAATCAGGGGAGAGTGTGTGTTTTCTCTCAGCAATCGGGGGAGTGTGTGTTTACTCCCAGTAATCGGGGGGAGTGTGTGATTCTCAGTAATCGGGGGAGTGGGTGCTTACTCTCAGTAATCGGGGGGGAAGTGTGTGAGTACTCTCAGTAATCGGGGGGAAGTGTTTGTTTACTCTCAGTAATTGGGGGAGTGTGTGTTTCTCAGTAATCGGGGGAGAGTGTGTTTACTCTCAGTAATCGGGGGGAAGTGTGTGTTTCCTCTCAGTAATCGGGGGGAAGTGTGTGTTTACTCTCAGTAATCGGGGGGAAGTGTGTGTTTGCTCTCAGTAAATGGGGGAGTGTGTGTTTACTCTCAGTAATCGGGGGGAGGGTGTGGTTACTCTCAGTAATCGGGGGGAAGTGTGTGTTTACTCTCAGCAATCGGGGGGAAGTGTGTGTTAACTCTCAGTAATCGGGGGGAAGTGTGTGTTTACTCTCAGTAATCGGGGGGAGGTTTCTGTTTCCTCTCAGTAATCGGGGGGAAGTGTGTGTTTACTTTCAGTAATCGGGGGGAAGTGTGTGTTTAATCTCAGTGATTGGGGGGAAGTGTGTGTTTCTCAGTAATTGGGGGGGAGTGTTTTTCTCAGTAATCGGGGGGAAGTGTGTGTTTACTCTCAGTAATCGGGGGGAATTGTGTGTTTAATCTCAGTGATTGGGGGGAAGTGTGTGTTTCTCAGTAATTGGGGGGGAGTGTGTGTTTACTCTCAGTAATCGGGGGTGCTTGTGTTCACTCTAAGTAATTGGTGGAGTCTGTGTTTGCTCTCAGTAATCGGGAGAGTGTTTGTTTATTCTCAGTAATCGGGGGGAAGTATGTGTTCACTCTCAGTAATCGGGGGGGTGGAGTGTGTGTTTCTCAGTAATTGGGGGAAGTGTGTGTTTACTCTCAGTAATCGGGGGCAAATGTGTGTTTACTCTCAGTAATCAGGGGGAAGTGTATTTTAACTCTGAGTAATCGGGAGAGTCTGTGTTTATTCTCAGTAATCGGGGGCAATTGTGTGTTTACTCTAAAAAACAGGGGGAAGTGTGTGTTTACTCTCAGTAATCGCGGGGAAGTGTGTGTTTACTCTCAATAATCGGGGGAAGTGTGTGTTTACTCTCAGTAATCGGGGGGGAAGTGTATTTTTACTCTCAGTAATCAGGAGAGTGTGTGTTTATTCTCAGTAACCGGGGGAGTGTGTGGTTACTCTCAGTAATTGGGGGGAGTGTCTGTTTACTTTCAGCAATCGGGGGGAGTGTGTGTTCACTTTCAGTAATTGGTGGAGTGTGTGTTTGCTCTCAGTATCCAGGGGGAAGTGTGTGTTTACTCTCAGTATCCAGGGGGAAGTGTGTGTTTACTCTCAGTAATCGGGGGAAGCGTGTGTTTACTTTCAGTAATCGGGGGGAGTGTGTGTTTACTTTCAGCAATTGGGGGGGAGTGTGAGTTTACTATCAGTAATCGGGGGGAAGTGTGTATTTACTCTCAGTAATTGGGGGGGAATGTGTGTTTACTCTCAGTAATCGGGGCAGCGTGTGTTCACTCTCAGTAATTGGTGGAGTGTGTGTTTGCTCTCAGAAACCCGGGGAGTGTGTGTTTACTCTCAGTAATCGGGTGAGTGTGTGATTACTCTCAGTAATCGGGGGGAAGTGTGTGTTTCCTCTCAGTAATCGGGGGGAAGTGTGTGCTTACTTTCAGTAATCGGGGGGAAGTGTGTGCTTACTTTCAGTAATCGGGGGAGTGTGTGTTTCTCAGTAATCGGGGGAGAGTGTGTTTACTCTCAGTAATCGGGGGGAAGTGTGTGTTTCCTCTCAGTAATCAGGGGGAAGTGTGTGTTTACTCTCAGTAATAGGGGGGAAGTGTGTGTTTGCTCTCAGTAATCGGGGGAGTGTGTGTTTACTCTCAGTAATCGGGGGGAAGTGTGTGTTTACTTTCAGTAATCGGGGGGGAAGTGTGTGTTTACTCTCAGTAATCGGGGGGAATTTTGTGTTTCCTCTCAGTAATCGGGGGGAAGTGTGTGTTTACCTTCAGTAATCGGGGGAGTGTGTGTTTCTCAGTAATTGGGGGAGTGTGTTTTTCTCAGTAATCGGGGGGAAGTGTGTGTTTACTCTCAGTAATCGGGGGGAAGTGTGTGTTTAATCTCAGTAATTGGGGGGAAGTGTGTGTTTCTCAGTAATTGGGGGGGAGTGTGTGTTACTCTCAGTAATCGGGGGGAAGTGTGTGTTTGCTCTCAGTAAATGGGGGAGTGTGTGTTTACTCTCAGTAATCGGGGGGAAGTGTGTGTTTACTCTCAGTAATTGGGGGGAGGGTGTGGTTACTCTCAGTAATCGGGGGGAAGTGTGTGTTTACTCTCAGCAATCGGGGGGAAGTGTGTGTTAACTCTCAGTAATCGGGTGAGTGTGTGATTACTCTCAGTAATCCGCGAGAAGTGAAGGTTTACTCTCGGTATTCGGGGGATGTGTGTGTTTACTCTCAGTAATCGGGGGATGCATGTGTTTACTCTCAATAATCAGGGGTGTGTGTGTTTATTCTCAGTAGTCAGGGAGAAGGGTTTGCTTACTCTCAGTAACCGGGGGAGTGTGTGTTTACTCTCAGTAATCGGGGGAATGTCTGTTTACTCTCAGTAATTGGGGGGAGAGTTTGTGATATGTGTGTTTACTCTCAGTAATCGGGTGGAGTGTGAGTTTACTCTCAGTAATCGGGTGAGTGTGTGATTACTCTCAATAGTCCAGGGGAAGTGAATGTTTACTCTCAGTATTCGGGGAATGTGTGTTTTTACTCTCAGTAATCGAGGGGAAGTGTGTGTTTAGTCTCAGTAATTGGGGGGAAGTGTGTGTTTACTCTCAATAATCGGGGGGAAGTGTGTTTTTACTCTCAGTAATCAGGGGGAAGTATGTGTTTACTTTCAGTAAATGGGGGGAAGTGTGTGTTTACTCTCAGTAATCGGGGGGAAGTGTGTGTTTACTCTCAGTAATCAGGGGGAAGTGTTGTGTTTATTCTCAGTAATCGGGGGGAGTGTGTGTTTACTCTCACTAATCGGGGGGAAGTGTTGTGTTTACTCTCAGTAATCGGGGGGAGTGTGTGTTTACTCTCACTAATCGGGGGTAAGTGTTGTGTTTACTCTCAGTAATTTGGGGGAGGTGTGTTTACTCTCAGTAATCGGGGGGGGGAAGTGTGTGTTTACTCTCAGTAATAGGGGGGAAGTGTGGCGTTTAACTCTCAGTAATCGGGGAGTGTGTGTGTTTATTCTCAGTAATCGGAGGGAATGTGTGTTTACTCTCAGTAATCGGGAGGAGTGCCTGTTTACTTTCAGCAATTCGGGGGAGTGTGTGTTTACTTTCGAAATAAGGGGGAGTGTGTGTTTCTCAGTAATCGGGGGAGTGTGTGTTTACCCTCAGTAATTGGGGGGGAGTTTATGTTTACTCTCAGTAATCGTGGGAGCGTGTGTTCACTCTCAGTAATTGGTGGAGTGTGTGTTTGCTCTCAGTAATCGGGGGGAAGTGTGTGTTTACTCTCAGTATCCGGGGGGAAGTGGGTGTTTATTCTCAGTAATCAGGGGGAAGTGTGTGTTTGTTCTCAGTAATCGGGGGGAAGTGTGTGTTTACTCTCAGTAATCAGGGGGGAGTGTGTGTTTGCTCTCAGCAATCGGGGGAGTGTGTGTTTACTCTGAGTAATCGGGGGGTGTGTGTGTTTCTCAGTAATCGGGGGAGAGTGTGTTTACTCTCAGTAATCGGGGGGTAGTGTGTGTTTACTCTCAGTAATCGGGGGGAGGCTGTGTTTACTCTCAGTAATCGGGGGGAAGTGTGTGTTTCCTCTCAGTAATCGGGGGGAAGTGTGTGTTTGCTCTCAGTAATCGGGGGAGTGTGTGTTTACTTTCAGTAATCGGGGGGAAGTGTGTGTTTACTCTCAGTAATCGGGGGGAAGTGTATGTTTACTCTCAGCAATCGGGGGGAAGTGTGTGTTAACTCTCAGTAATCGGGGGGAAGTGTGTGTTTACTCTCAGTAATCGGGGGGAAGTTTGTGTTTCCTCTCAGTAATCGGGGGGAAGTGTGTGTTTACTCTCAGTAATCGGGGGAGTGTGTTTTTCTCAGTAATCGGGGGGAAGTGTGTGTTTACTCTCAGTAATCGGGGGGAGAGTGTGTGTTTACTCTCAGTAATCGGGGGTGCGTGTGTTCACTCTAAGTAATTGGTGGAGTCTGTGTTTGCTCTCAGTAATCGGGAGAGTGTGTGTTTATTCTCAGTATTCGGGGGGAAGTGTGTGTTTACTCTCAGTAATCGGGGGGAGGGTGTGGTTACTCTCAATAGTCCAGGGAAGTGAATGTTTACTCTCAGTATTCGGGGAATGTGTGTGTTTACTCTCAGTAATCGAGGGGAATGTGTGTTTACCCTCAGTAATTGGGGGGAAGTGTGTTTTACTCTCAGTAATCGGGGGAAGTGTGTGTTTACTCTCAGTAATCGGGGGGAGTGTGTGTTTAGCTCTCAGTAATTCGGGGGGAGTGTGTGTGTACTCTCAGTAATCGGGGGGAGTGTGTGTTTACTCTCAGTAATCGGGGGGAAGTGTGTGTTACTCTCAGTAATCGGGGGAAGTGTTTGTTTACTTCTCAGTAATCGGGGGGAAGTGTGTGTTTACTTCTCAGTAATCGGGGGTAAGTGTGTGCTTACTTTCAGTAATCGGGGAGAAGTGTGTGTTTACTCCCAGTAATCGGGGGGAGTGTGTGTTTACTTTCAGTAATCGGGGGGAAGTGTGTGTTTACTCTCAGTAATCGGGGGAGTGTGTGTTTACTTCAGTAATCGGGGGGAAGTGTGTGTTTACTCTCAGTAATCGGGGGGAAGTGTGTGTTTACTCTCAGTAATCGGGGGGAGTGTGTGTTTACTCTCACTAATCGGGGGTAAGTGTTGTGTTTACTCTCAGTAATTGGGGGAAAGTGTGTGTTTACTCTCAGTAATCGGGGGGGGGAAGTGTGTGTTTACTCTCAGTAATAGGGGGGAAGTGTGTGTTTACTCTCAGTAATCGGGGGAGTGTGCGTTTACTCTCAGTAATCGGGGGAATGTGCGTTTACTCTCAGTAATCGGGAGAGTGTGTGTTTATTCTCAGTAATCGGAGGAATGTGTGTTTACTCTCAGTAATCGGGAGGAGTGCCTGTTTACTTTCAGCAATTCGGGGGAGTGTGTGTTTACTTTCAGTAATAAGGGGAGTGTGTGTTTCTCAGTAATCGGGGGAGTGTGTGTTTACCCTCAGTAATTGGGGGGGAGTTTGTGTTTACTCTCAGTAATCGGGGGAGCGTGTGTTCACTCTCAGTAATTGGTGGAGTGTGTGTTTGCTCTCAGTAATCGGGGGTAAGTGTGTGTTTACTCTCAGTATCCGGGGGGAAGTGTGTGTTTATTCTCAGTAATCAGGGGAAGTGTATGTTTGTTCTCAGTAATCGGGGGGAAGTGTGTGTTTACTCTCAGTAATCGGGGGGAAGTGTGTGTTTACTTTCAGTAATCGGGGGAGTGTGTGTTTCTCAGTAATTGGGGGGGAGTGTGTGTTTACTCTCAGTAATCGGGGGTGCGTGTGTTCGCTCTAAGTAATTGGTGGAGTCTGTGTTTGCTCTCAGTATTCGGGAGAGTGTGTGTTTATTCTCAGTAATCGGGGGGAACTATGTGTTCACTCTCAGTAATCGGGGGGGGGGGAGTGTGTGTTTCTCAGTAATTGGGGGATGTGTGTGTTTACTCTCAGTAATCGCGGGGAAGTGTGTGTTTACTCTCAATAATCGGGCGGGAAGTGTATTTTTACTCTCAGTAATCGGGAGAGTGTGTGTTTATTCTCAGTAATCGGGGGGAAGTGTGTGTTTACTCTCAGTAATCAGGAGGAAGTGTGTGTTTACTCTCAGTAATCAGGGGGGAAGTGTGTGTTTACTCTCAGTAATCGGGGGAAGTGTGTGTTTACTCTCAGTAATCAGGGGGAAGTGTGTGTTTACTCTCAGTAATCGGGGAAGTGTGTGTTTACTCTCAGTAATCGGGTGGAAGTGTGTGTTTACTCTCAGTAATCGGGGGAAGTGTGTGTTTCTCTCAGTAATCGGGGGGAAGTGTGTGTTTACTCTCAGTAATCGGGGGGAAGTGTGTGTTTACTCTCAGTAATCGGGGGAGTGTGTGTTTACTCTCAGTAATCGGGGGGAAGTGTGTGTTTACTCTCAGTAATCGGGGGAGGGTGTGTTTACTCTCAGTAATCGGGGGGAAGTGTGTGTTTACTCTCAGTAATCGGGGGAGTGTGTGTTTACTCTCAGTAATCGGGGGAAGTGTGTGTTTACTCTCAGTAATCGGGGGGAAGTGTGTGTTTACTCTCAGTAATCGGGGGGAAGTGTGTGTTTACTCTCAGTAATCTGGGGGAAGTGTGTGTTTGCTGTCAGCAATCGGGGGAGTGTGTGTTTACTTTCAGTAATCGGGGGAGTGTGTGTTTCTCAGTAATCGGGGGAGAATGTGTTTACTCTCAGTAATCGGGGGGAAGTGTGTGTTTCCTCTCAGCATTCGGGGGGAAGTGTGTGTTTACTCTCAGTAATCGGGCGAGTGTGTGTTTACTCTCAGTAATCGGGGGGAAGTGTGTGTTTACTCTCAGTAATCGGGGGGAGGTTGTGGTTACTCTCAGTAATCGGGGGGAAGTGTGTGTTTCCTCTCAGTAATCGGTGGGAAGTGTGTGTTTACTCTCAGCAATCCGGGGGAAGTGTGTGTTTACTCTCAGTAATCGGGGGGAAGTGTGTGTTTACTCTCAGTTATCAGGGGGAAGTGTGTGTTTGTTCTCAGTAATCGGGGGGGAAGTGTGTGTTTCCTCTCAGTAATCGGGGGCAAATGTGTGTTTACTTTCAGTATCGGGGGAGTGTGTGTTATCTCAGTAATCGGGGGAGAGTGTGTTTACTCTCAGTAATCGGGGGGAAGTGTGTTTTTACTCTCAGTAATCAGGGGGTAGTATGTGTTTACTCTCAGTAATCGGGGGGAAGTGTGTGTTTACTCTCAGTAATCGGGGGGAAGTGTGTGTTTACTCTCAGTAATCGGGGGAAGTGTGTGTTTACTCTCAGTAATCGGGGGAAGGGTGTGTTTACTTTCAGTAATCGGGGGGAGTGTGTGTTTACTTTCAGTAATCGGGGTGAAGTGTGTGTTTACTTTCAGCAATTGGGGGGGAAGTGTGTGTTTACTCTCAGTAATCGGGGGGAAGTGTGTGTTTACTCTCAGTAATCGGGGGGAGTGTGTGTTTACTCTCACTAATCGGGGGGAAGTGTGTGTCTACTTTCAGCAATCGGGGGAGAGTGTGTTTACTCTGAGTAATCGGGGGGAGTGTGTGTTTCTCAGTAATCGGGGGATTGTGTGTTTACTCTCAGTAATCGGGGGAAGTGTGTGTTTACTCTCAGTAATCGGGGGGAGGATGTGGTTACTCTCAGTAATCGGGGGGAAGTGTGTGTTTACTCACAGTAATCGGGGGGAGGGTGTGGTTACATTCAGCAATCGGGGGGAAGTGTGTGTTTACTCTCAGTAATCGGGGGGGAGTGTGTGTTTCCTCTCAGTAATCAGGGGGAAGTGTGTGTTTACTTTCAGTGATCGGGGGAGTGTGTGTTTCTCAGTAAACGGGGGAGAGTGTGTTTACTCTCATTAATCGGGGGGAAGTGTATTTTTACTCTCAGTAATCGGGAGAGTGTGTGTTTATTCTCTGTAATCGGGGGGAAGTGTGTGTTTACTCTCAGTAATCAGGGGGAAGTGTTTCTTTACTCTCAGTAATCAGGGGAAGTGTGTGTTTACTCTCAGTATCCGGGGGGAAGTGTGTGTTTACTCTCAGTAATCGGGGGAAGCGTGTGTTTACTTTCAGTAATCGGGGTGAAGTGTGTGTTTACTTTCAGCAATTGGGGGGGAGTGTGAGTTTACTATCAGTAATCGGGGGGAAGTGTGTGTTTACTCTCAGTAATCGGGGGGAGTGTGTGTTTACTCTCACTAATCGGGGGGAAGTGTGTGTTTACTCTCAGTAATTGGGAGGGAATGTGTGTTTACTCTCAGTAATCGGGGCAGCGTGTGTTCGCTCTCAGTAATTGGTGGAGTGTGTGTTTGCTCTCAGTAACCCGGGGAGTGTGTGTTTACTCTCAGTAATCCGCGAGAAGTGAAGGTTTACTCTCGGTATTCGGGGGATGTGTGTGTTTACTCTCAGTAATCGGGGGATGCATGTGTTCACTCTCAATAATCAGGGGTGTGTGTGTTTATTCTCAGTAGTCAGGGAGAAGGGTTTGCTTACTCTCAGTAACCGGGGGAGTGTGTGTTTACTCTCAGTAATCGGGGGAATGTGTGTTTACTCTCAGTAATTGGGGGGAGAGTTTGTGATATGTGAGTTTACTCTCAGTAATCGGGTGAGTGTGTGATTACTCTCAATAGTCCAGGGGAAGTGAATGTTTACTCTCAGTATTCGGGGAATGTGTGTGTTTACTCTCAGTAATCGAGGGGAAGTGTGTGTTTAGTCTCAGTAATCGGGGGGAGTGTGTGTTTACTCTCAGTAATCAGGGGGAAGTGTGTGTTTATTCTCAGTAATCGGGGGAGTGTGTGTTTACTCTCACTAATTGGGGGGAGTGTTTGTTTACTCTCAGTAATCGGGGGAGTGTGTGTTTACTCTCAGTAATCGGGGGAAGTGTGTGTTTACTCTCAGTAATCGGGGGGAGTGTGTGTTTACTCTCAGTAATCGGGGGGAAGTGTGTATTTACTCTCAGTAATAGGGGGGATGTGTGTGTTTACTCTCAGTAATCGGGGGAGTGTGCGTTCACTCTCAGTAATCGGGAGAGTGTGTGTTTATTCTCAGTAATCGGAGGAATGTGTGTTTACTCTCAGTAATCGGGAGGAGTGCCTGTTTACTTTCAGCAATTCGGGGGAGTGTGTGTTTACTTTCAGTAATAAGGGGAGTGTGTGTTTCTCAGTAATCGGGGGAGTGTGTGTTCACTCTCAGTAATTGGTGGAGTGTGTGTTTGCTCTCAGTAATCGGGGGGAAGTGTGTGTTTACTCTCAGTATCCGGGGGGAAGTGTGTGTTTATTCTCAGTAATCAGGGGGAAGTGTGTGTTTATTCTCAGTAATCGGGGGGAAGTCTGTGTTTACTCTCAGTAATCAGGGGGAAGTGTGTGTTTGCTCTCAGCAATCGGGGGAGTGTGTGTTTACTCTGAGTAATCGGGGGGTGTGTGTGTTTCTCAGTAATCGGGGGGAGTGTGTGTTTACTCTCAGTAATCGGGGGAGTGTGTGTTTACTCTCAGTAATCGGGGTGAAGTGTGTGTTTACTCTCAGTAATCGGGGGGAGGCTGTGGTTACTCTCAGTAATCGGGGGAAGTGTGTGTTTACTCTCAGTAATCGGGGGGGAAGTGTGTGTTTCCTCTCAGTAATCAGGGGGAAGTGTGTGTTTACTCTCAGTGATCGGGGAGAGTGTGTGTTTCTCAGTAAACGGGGGAGAGTGCGTTTACTCTCATTAATCGGGGGGAAGTGTGTGTTTACTCTCAGTAATCGGGGGAAGTGTGTGTTTACTCTCAGTAATCGGGGGAAGTGTGTGTTTACTTTCAGTAATCAGGGGGAAGTGTGTGTTTACTCTCAGTAATCGGGGGGAAGTGTGTGTTTACTCTCAGTAATCGGGGGGAAGTGTGTGTTTACTCTCAGTAATCGGGGGAAGTGTGTGTTTACTCTCAGTAATCGGGGGGAAGTGTGTGTTTATTCTCAGTAACCGGGGGAGTGTGTGCTTACTCTCAGTAATTGGGGGGAGTGTCTGTTTACTTTCAGCAATCGGGGGGAGTGTGTGTTTACTTTCAGTAATTGGTGGAGGGAGTGTTTGCTCTCAGTATCCAGGTGGAAGTGTGTGTTTACTCTCAGTATCCAGGGGGAAGTGTGTGTTTACTCTCAGTAATCGGGGGGAAGTGTGTGTTTGCTCTCAGTAATCGGGGGGAGTGTGTGTTTACTCTCAGTAATAGGGGGGAAGTGTGTGTTTACTCTCAGTAATCGGGGGGAGGCTGTGGTTACTCTCAGTAATCGGGGGGAAGTGTGTGTTTACTCTCAGTAATCGGGGGGAGGGTGTGGTTACATTCAGCAATCGGGGGTAAGTGTGTGTTCACTCTCAGTAATCGGGGGGAAGTGTGTGTTTACTCTCAGTAATCGGGGGGAAGTGTGTGTTTACTCTCAGTAATCGGGGTGGTGTGTTTGTTTACACTTAGTAATTGGGGGGAGTGTGTATTCACTTTCAGTAATCGCGGGAGTGTGTGTTTACTGTCAGTAATTGAGGGGATGTGTGTGTTTACTCTCAGTAATCCGAGGAGTGTGTGTTTACTCTCATTAATCTGGGGGAGAGTTTGTGATATGTGTGTTTATTCTCAGTAATCGGGGGGAGTGTGAGTTTACTCTCAGTAATCGGTTGAGTGTGTGATTACTCTCAATAATGCGGGGGAATTGAATGTTTACTCTCAGTATTCGGGGAATGTGTGTGTTTACTCTAAGTAATTGGGGGATTTGTGTGTTTACTCTCAGTAATTGGGGATGTGGGTGTTTACTCTCAGTAATCGGAGGATGCATGTGTTTACGCTCAATAATTAGGGGAGTGTGTGTTTTCTCTCAGTAATCGGGGGGAGTGTGTGTTTACTCTCAGTAATCGGGAGAGTGTGTGTTTATTCTCAGTAATCGTGGGGAAGTATGTGTTTACTCTCACTAATCGGGGGGAAGTGTTGTGTTTACTCTCAGTAATCGGGGGGAGTGTGTGTTTACTCTCACTAATCGGGGGTAAGTGTTGTGTTTACTCTCAGTAATTGGGGGGAAGTGTGTGTTTACTCTCAGTAATTGGCGGGGAAGTGTGTGTTTACTCTCAGTAATAGGGGGGAAGTGTGTGTTTACTCTCAGTAATCGGGGGAATGTGCGTTTACTCTCAGTAATCGGGAGATTGTGTGTTTATTCTCACTAATCGGAGGAATGTGTGTTTACTCTCAGTAATCGGGAGGAGTGCCTGTTTACTTTCAGCAATTCGGCGAGTGTGTTTTTACTTTCAGTAATAAGGGGAGGGTGTGTTTCTCAGTAATCGGGGGAGTGTGTGTTTACCCTCAGTAATTGGGGGGGAGTTTGTGTTTACTCTCAGTAATCGTGGGAGCGTGTGTTCACTCTCAGTAATTGGTGGAGTGTGTGTTTGCTCTCAGTAATTGGGGGGAAGTGTGTGTTTACTCTCAGTATCCGGGGGGAAGTGGGTGTTTATTCTCAGTAATCGGGGGAAGTGTGTGTTTGTTCTCAGTAATCGGGGGGAAGTGAGTGTTTCCTCTCAGTAATTTGGGGGAAGTGTGTGTTTGCTCTCAGTAATCGGGGGAGTGTGTGTTTACTCTCAGTAATCGGGGGGAAGTGTGTGTTTACTCTCAGTAATCGGGGGAGAGTGTGTGTTACTCTCAGTAATCGGGGGGGAAGTGTGTTGTTTACTCTCAGTAATCGGGGGAAGTGGTGTTTACTCTCAGTAATCGGGGGGAGTGTTTGTTTTACTCTCAGTAATCGGGGGGAAGTGTGTGTTTACTCTCAGTAATCGGGGGAAGTGTGTGTTTTACTCTCAGTAATCGGGGTGGAAGTGTGTGTTTACTTTCAGTAATAAGGGGAGTGTGTGTTTCTCAGTAATCGGGGGAGTGTGTGTTTACTCTCAGTAATCGGGGGGAAGTGTGTGTTTACTCTCAGTAATCGGGGTGAAGTGTGTGTTTACTCTCAGTAATCGGGGGGAGTGTGTGTTTACTCTCACTATTCGGGGGGAAGTGTGTGTTTACTCTCAGTAATCGGGGGGAAGTGGTGTTTACTCTCAGTAATCGGGGGAAGTGTGTGTTTATTCTCAGTAATCGGGGGGAAGTGTGTGTTTACTCTCAGTAATCGGGGGGAAGTGTGTGTTTACTCTCAGTAATTCGGGACGCGAAGTGTGTGCTTACTCTTCATTAATGGGGGGAAGTGTGTGTTTTCCTCTCAGTAATCGGGGCGAAGTGTGTGTTTACTTCTCAGTAATTCGGTGGAAGTGTGTGTTTACTCTCAGTAATCGGGGAGTGTGAGTTTACTCTCAGTAATCTGCGTGTGAATGTGTGATTATTCTCCAGTTAATCGGGGGGAGTGTGGTTTTACTCTCAGTAATCAGGGGGAAGAAGTGGTGCTTTACTCTCATTAATCGGGGAAGTGTGTGTTTACTCTCAATAATTCGGGGGGAAGTGTGTGTTTACTCTCCAGTAATCGGGGGAGTGTGTGTTTGCTCTCAGTTAATCGGGGTAGTGTGTGTTTTACTCTCAGTATTCGGGTGAGTGTGTGTTTACTTTTAGTAATCGGGGGGAGGTGTGTGCTTACTTTCAGTAATCGGGGGGGGACGTGTGAGTTTTACTCTCAGTAATCGGGGTGAAGTGTGTGATTTACTCCTCCGTAACTGGGGGGGAAAGAGTGAGTTTACTCTAGTAATCGGGGGGAGTGTGTGTTAATCTCAGTAATCGGGGGAAGTGGTGGGTTTACTCTCAGTAATCCGGGGGAAGTGTGTTATCTCTCAGTAATCGGGGGGAGTGATGTGTTACTCTCATAATCGGGGGGTAAGTGTGTGTTTACTCCAGTAATCGGGGGGAGGGTGTGGTTTACATTCAGCTAATCGGGGGGAAGTGTGTGTTTACTCTCAGTAATTGGGGGGGAGTGTGTGTTTCCCTCTCAGTAATCAGGGGGGAAGTGTGTGTTTACTTTCAGTGAATCGGGGGGAGTGTGTGTTTCTCAGTAACGGGGAGAGTGGTGTTTACTCTCATTAATCGGGGGAAGTGTATTTGTTACTCTCAGTAATCGGAGAGTGTGTGTTTATTCTCTGTAATCGGGGGGAAGTGTGTTGTTTACTCTCAGTAATCAGGGGGGAAGTGTTTGTTACTCTCAGTAATCAGGGGAAGTGTGTGTTTACTCTCAGTAATCCGGGGGGAAGTGTGTGCTTACTCTCAGTAATCGGGGGAGAGTGTGTTTACTCTCAGTAATTCGGGGGGAGTTGTTTTTACTCTCAGTAATCGGGGAGGGTGTGTTTACTCTCAGTAATTGGGGGAGTGTGTGTTTACTCTCAGTAATCGGGGGGAAGTGTGTGTTTACTCTCAGTAATCAGGGGGAAGTGTGTGTTTACTCTCTGTAATCGGGGGGAAGTGTGTGTTTACTCTCAGTAATTGGGGTGGAGTGTGTGTTTACTCTCAGTAATCGGGGGAAGTGTGTGCTTACTTTCAGTAATCGGGGCTAGGCTGTGTGTTTACTCCTCAGTAATCGGGGGGAGTGTGTGTGGTTACTTCAGTAATCGGGGGGAAGTGTGTGTTTACTCTCAGTAATCGGGTGGGAAGTGTGTGTTTACTCTCAGTAATCGGGGGAAGTGTGTGTTTACTCTCAGTATTCGGGGGAGTGTGGTGTTTACTCTCAGTAATCGGGGGGATGAGGTGTTTACCTCTCAGTAATCGGGGGAGTGTGTGTGTTACCTCTCAGTAATCGGGGGAAGTGTGTTTTTACTCTCAGTAATCAGGGGAAGTGTGTGTTTACTCTCAGTAATCGGGGGAAGTGTGTGTTTACTCTCAGTAATCGGGGGAGTGTGTGTTTCTCAGTAATCAGGGGGAAGTGTGTGATTACTCTCAGTAATCGGGGGAAGTGTGTGTTTACTCTCAGTAATCGGGGGCAAGTGTGTGTTTACTCTCAGTAATCAGGGGGAAGTGTGTGTTTACTCTCAGTAATCGGGGAAGTGTGTGTTTACTCTCAGTAATTGGGGGGGATGTGTGTGTTTACTCTCAGTAATCGGGGGAGTGTGTGTTTACTCTCAGTAATCGGGGTAAGTGTGTGTTTACTCTCAGTAATCGGGGTAAGTGTGTGTTTACTCTCAGTAATCGGGGGAAGTGTGTGTTTACTCTCAGTAATCGGGGTAAGTGTGTGTTTACTCTCAGTAATCGGGGGGAAGTGTGTGTTTACTCTCAGTAATCGGGGGAAGTGTGTGTTTACTCTCAGTATCCGGGGAGTGTGTGTGTTTATTCTCAGTAATCGGGGAGATGTGTGTTTACTCTCAATACTCGGGGGGAGTGTGTGTTTACTCTCAGTAATCGGGGGAAGTGTGTGTTTACTCTCATTAATCGGGGGGTAAGTGTGGTTTACTCTCAGTAATCGGGAGAGGTGTGTTTCTCTCCAGTAATTGGGGGGGAGTTTGTGTTTACTCTCAGTAATCGGGGGGAAGTGTGTGTTTACTCTCAGTATCCGGGGGGAAGTGTGTGTTTATTCTCTGTAATCAGGGGGAAGTGTGTGTTTGTTCTCAGTACTCGGGGGGAAGTGTGTGTTTACTCTCAGTAATCAGGGGAATGTGTGTTTACTCTCAGTAACCGGAGTGTATGTGTGTTTACTGTCAGTAATCAGGGGAAGTGTGTGTTTACTCTCAGTAATCGGGGGAAGTGTGTGTTTACTCTCAGTAATCGGGTGGAAGTGTGTGTTTACTCTCAGTAATCGGGGGAAGTGTGTGTTTACTCTCAGTATCGGGGGAATGTGTGTGTTTACTCTCAGTCATCGGGGAAGTGTGTGTTTATCTCAGTAATTCCGGGGGATGTGTGTGTTCTCTCTCAGTAATCGGGGAGTGTTTGTTTACTCTCAGTAACCGGGGGTAGTGTGTGTTTACTCTCAGTAATCTGGGGGAATTGTGTGTTTACTCTCAGTAATTCGGGGGAAGTTGTGTGTTTGCACTTCAGTAATCGGGGGAGTGTGTGTTTACTCACACTAATCGGGGGGAAGTGTGTGTTTACTCTCAGTAATCGGGGGGGAGTGTGTGTTTACTTTCAGTAATTGGGGGAAGTGTGTGCTTACTTTCAGTAATCGGGGGGAAGTCTGTGTTGACTCTCACTAATTGGGGCGAAGTGTGTGTTTACTCTCAGTAATCGGGGGTAAGTGTGTGTTTACTTTTAGTAATCGGGGAGAAGTGTGTGTTTACTCTCAGTAATCGGGGGAGTGTGTGTTTACTCTCAGTAATCGGGGGGAAGTGTGTGTTTACTCTCAGTAATCGGGGGGAAGTGTGTGTTTACTCTCAGTAATCGGGGGAAGTGTGTGTTTACTCTCAGTAATCGGGGTAAGTGTGTGTTTACTCTCAGTAATCGGGGGAGTGTGTGTTTACTCTCAGTAATCGGGGTAAGTGTGTGTTACTCTCAGTAATCGGGGGGAAGTGTGTGTTTACTCTCAGTAATCGGGGGAAGTGTGTGTTTACTCTCAGTAATCGGGGGAAGTGTGTGTTTACTCTCAGTAATCGGGGGGAAGTGTGTGTTTACTCTCAGTAATCGGGGGGAAGTGTGTGTTTACTCTCAGTAATCGGGGGAAGTGTGTGTTTACTCTCAGTAATCAGGGGAAGTGTGTGTTTACATTCAGTAATCGGGGGAAGTGTGTGTTTACTCTCAGTAATCGGGGGGAGTGTGTGTTTGCTCTCAGTAATCGGGGGGAGTGTGTGTTTGTTCTCAGTACTCGGGGGGAAGTGTGTGTTTACTCTCAGTAATCAGGGGAATGTGTGTTTACTCTCAGTAACCGGAGTGTATGTGTGTTTCTCAGTAATCGGGGGAGTGTGTGTTTACTCTCAGTAATCGGGGGGAAGTGTGTGTTTACTCTCAGTAATCGGGGGGAGGGTGTGTTTACTCTCAGTAATCGGGGGAGTGGTGTTTACTCTCAGTAATCGGGGGGAGTGTGTGTTTACTTCAGTAATCGGGGGGAGTGTGTGTTACTCAGTAATCGGGGGGAAGTGTGTGTTTACTCTCAGTAATCGGGGGAAGTGTGTTTTACTCTCAGTAATCGGGGAAGTGTGTGTTTTTGCTCTCAGTAATCGGGGGGAAGTGTGTGTTTACTCTCAGTAATCGGGGGGAAGTGTGTGTTTACTCTCAGTAATCGGGGGGGAGTGTGTGTTTACTCTCAGTAATCGGGGGGAAGTGTGTGTTTACTTTCAGTAATCGGGGCGAAGTGTGTGTTTACTCTCAGTAATCGGGGGGAAGTGTGTGTTTTACTCTCAGTAATCGGGGGGAAGTGTGTGTTTACTCTCATTAATCGGGGGGAAGTGTGTGTTTACTCTCAGTAATCGGGGGAAGTGTGTGTTTACTCTCAGTAATCGGGGGGAATGTGTGTGTTTACTTCTCAGTAATTGGGGGGAAGTGTGTGTTTACTCTCAGTAATCGGGGGAAGTGTGTGTTTACTCTTCAGTAATAGGGGGGAGTGTGTGTTTACTTCAGTAATCGGGGGGAAGTGTGTGTTTACTCTCAGTAATCGGGGTAAGTGTGTGTTTACTCTCAGTAATTGGGGGGGATGTGTGTGTTTACTCTCAGTAATCGGGGGAGTGTGTGTTTACTCTCAGTAATCGGGGGGAGTGTGTGTTTACTCTCAGTAATCGGGGGGGAGTGTGTGTTTACTCTCAGTAATCGGGGGAGTGTGTGTTTACTCTCAGTAATCGGGGTAAGTGTGTGTTTACTCTCAGTAATTGGGGGGAAGGTTTCGTGCTTACTCTCAGGTAATAGGGGGAAGTGTGTGTTTACTCTCAGTAAATCGGGGAGTGTGTGGTTTACTCAGTAAACGGGCTGGAGAGTGTGTTTACTCTCAGTAAACGCAGGGGAAGTGTGTGTTTACATCATTAATCGGGGGTGAAGGTGGTGTTTACTCTCAATAATCGGGGGAAGTGTATTGTTAACTCTCAGCCAATCGGGGGAGGTGAGTCTTACTACTCAGTAATCAGGGGGGAAGTGTGTGTTTACTCTCAGTAATCGGGGGAGTGTGTGTTTACTCTCAGTAATCGGGGTAAGTGTGTGTTTACTCTCAGTAATTGGGGGGGAGTGTGTGTTTACTCTCAGTAATCGGGGGAAGTGTGTGCTTACTTTCAGTAATCGGGGCGAAGTGTGTGTTTACTCACAGTAAATCAGGGGGACTGTGTGTTTATTCTCAGTAATCGGGGGTGTGTGTGTTTACTCTCAGTAATCGGGGGGAAGTGTGTGTTTACTCTCAGTAATCGGGGGAAGTGTGTGTTTACTCTCAGTAATCGGGAGGAAGTGTGTGTTTACTCTCAGTAATTGGGGGGAAGTGTGTGTTTACTCTCAGTAATCGGGGGGAAGTGTGTGTTTACTCTCAGTAATCGGGGGGAAGTGTGTGTTTACTCTCAGTAATCGGGGGAGTGTGTGTTTATCTCAGTAATCGGGGGTGTGTGTGTTTACTCTCAGTAATCAGGGGGAAGTGTGTGTTTATTCTCAGTAATCGGGGGGAGTGTTTGTTTTACTCTCAGTAATCGGGGGGAAGTGTGTGTTTACTCTCAGTAATCGGGGGGAAGTGTGTTTTCCTCTCAGTATCAGGGGGAAGTGTGTGTTTACTTTCAGTGATCGGGGGAGTGTGTGTTTCTCAGTAAACGGGGGAGAGTGTGTTTACTCACATTAATCGGGGGGAAGTGTATTTTTACTCTCAGTAATCGGGGACTGTGTGTGTTTATTCTCAGTAATCGGTGGGAAGTGTGTGTTTACTCTCAGTAATCAGGGGGAAGTGTGTGTTTACTCTCAGTAATCGGGGGAAGTGTGTGTTTACTCTCAGTAATCGGGGGGAAGGTGTTTTTTACTCTCAGTAATCGGGGGGAGTGTGTGTTTATTCTCAGTAATCGGGGGGAAGTGTGTGTTTGCTCTCAGTAATCGGGGGGAAGTGTGTGTTTACTCTCAGTAATCGGGGGGAGGGTGTGGTTACAATCAGCAATCGGGGGGAAGTGTGTGTTTACTATCAGTAATCGGGGGGAAGTGTGTGTTTACTCTCAGTAATCGGGGGGAAGTGTGTGTTTCATCTCAGTAATCGGGGGGGAGTGTGTGTTTACTTTCAGTAATTGGGGGAGTGTGTGTTTCTCAGTAATCGGGGGAGAGGTGTGTTTACTCTCATAATCGCAGGAAAGTGTGTGTTTACTCTCAGTAATCGGGGGAAGTGTGTGTTTACCTCTCATTAATCGGGGGTAAGTGTATTTTTACTCTCAGTAATCGGGAGAGTGTGTGTTTACTTCTCAGTAATCGGGGGAAGTGTGTGTTTACTCTCAGTAATCGGGGGGAAGTGTGTGTTTACTCTCAGTAATCAGGGGGAAGTGTGTGTTTACTCTCAGTAATCGGGGGAAGTGTGTGTTTACTCTCAGTAATCGGGAGAAGTGTGTGTTTATTCTCAGTAACCGGGGGTAGTGTGTGCTTACTCTCAGTAATTGGGGGAGTGTGTGTATTCTTCAGTAATCAGGGGGAAGTGTGTGTTTACTTCAGTAATCTGGGTGAAGTGTGTGTTTAATCTCAGTAATCGGGGGGAGTGTGTGTTTACTCTCACTAATCGGGGGGAAGTGTGTGTTTACTGTCAGTAATCGGGGGGAAGTGTGTGTTTACTCTCAGTATCCGGGGGGAAGTGTGTGTTTACTCTCAGTAATCGGGACTGTGTGTGTTTATTCTCAGTAATCGGGGGGAGTGTGTGTTTTCCCTCAGTAATCGGGAGTGTGTGTGTTTATTCTCAGTAATCGGGGGGAAGTGTGTGTTTACTCTCAGTAATCGGGGGGGAAGTTTGTGTTTCCTCTCAGTATCGGGGGGAGTGTGTGTTTCCTCTCAGTAATCGGGGGGGAAGTGTTGTGTTTACTCTTCATAATCGGGGGAGTGGTGTGTTTCTCAGTAATCGGGGAAGTGTGGGTTTACTCTCAGTAATCGGGGGAAGTGTGTGTTTACTCTCAGTAATCGGGGGGAAGTGTGTGCTTACTCTCAGTAATCGGGTGAGTGTCGTGTTTACTTCAGCTAATCGGGGAGGATGTGTGTGTTAACTTTCAGTAATTGGTGGAGTGTGTGTTTGCTCTCAGTATCGGGGAAGTGTGTGTTTACTCTCAGTATCGGGGGAAGTGTGAGTTTACTCTCAGTAATCGGGGGGAAGTGTCTGTTTGCTCTCAGTAATCGGGGGAGTGTGTGTTTACTCTCAGTAATCTGGGGAGTGTAGTGTTAGCTCTGAGTATCAGTGGAAGTGTGTGTTTACTCTCAGTAAACCAGGGGGAAGTGTGTGTTTACTCTCAGTAATCAGGGGGAGTGTGTGTTTACTCTCAGTAATCGGCGGGGAAGTGTGTGTTTACTCTCAGTAATCAGGGGGAAGTGTGTGTTTACTCCTCAGTAATCGGGGGGAAGTGTGTGTTTACTCTCAGTAATCGGGGGGATGTGTGTGTTTACTCTCAGTAATCGGGGGGAAGTGTGTGTTTACTCTCAGTAATCGGGGGGAAGTGTGTGTTTACTCTCAGTAATCGGGGGAAGGGGGGGAGTGTGTGTTTACTCTCAGTAATCGGGGGAGTGTGTGTTTACTCTCAGTAATCGGGGGAAGTGTGCGTTTACTCTCAGTAATCGGGGGGAGTGTGTGTTTACTCTCAGTAATCGGGGAGGTGTGTTTACTCTCAGTAATGGGGGAGTGTGTGTTTGTTTCTCAGTAACGGGGAGTGTGTGTTTACTCTCAGTAATCGGGGGACGTGTGTGTTTACTCTCAGTAATCGGGGGAGGGTGTGGTTACATTCAGCAATCGGGGGGAAGTGTGTGTTTACTCTCAGTAATCGGGGGGAAGTGTGTGTTTCCTCTCAGTAATCGGGGGGAAGTGTGTGTTTACTTTCAGTAATCTAGGGAGTGTGTGTTTCTCAGTAAACGGGGGAGAGTGTGTTTACTCTCAATAATCGCGGGGAAGTGTGTGTTTACTCTCAGTAAACGGGGGAAGTGTGAGTTTACTCTCATTAATCGGGGGGAAGTGTATTTTTACTCTCAGTAATCGGGAGAGTGTGTCTTTATTCTCAGTAATCGGGGGGAAGTGTGTGTTTACTCTCAGTAATCAGGGGGAAGTGTGTGTTTACTCTAAGTAATCGGGGGGAAGTGTGTGTTTACTCTCAGTAATCGGGGGGAAGTGTGTGTTTACTCTCAGTAATCGGGGGGAAGTGTGTGTTTCCTCTCAGTAATCAGGGGGAAGTGTGTGTTTACTTTCAGTGATCGGGGGAGTGTGTGTTTCTCAGTAAACGGGGGAGAGTGTGTTTACTCACATTAATCGGGGGGAAGTTTATTTTTACTCTCAGTAATCGGGAGAGTGTGTGTTTATTCTCAGTAATCGCGGGAGTGTGTGTTTACTGTCAGTAATTGAGGGGAAGTGTGTGTTTACTCTCAGTAATCGGGGGAAGTGTGTGTTTACTCTCAGTAATCGGGGGGAAGTGTATTTTTACTCTCAGTAATCGGGAGAGTGTGTGTTTAATCTCAGTAATCGGGGAAAGTGTGTGTTTACTCTCAGTAATCGGGGGGACGTGTGGGTTTACTCTCAGTAATCGGGGGGAGGGTGTGGTTACATTCAGCAATCGGGGGGAAGTGTGTGTTTACTCTCAGTAATCGGGGGGAAGTGTGTGTTTCCTCTCAGTAATCGGGGGGAAGTGTGTGTTTACTTTCAGTAATCGGGGGAGTGTGTGTTTCTCAGTCAACGGGGGAGAGTGTGTTTACTCTCAATAATCGCGGGGAAGTGTGTGTTTACTCTCAGTAATCGGGGGAAGTGTGTGTTTACTCTCATTAATCGGGGGGAAGTGTATTTTTACTCTCAGTAATCGGGAGAGTGTTTGTTTATTCTCAGTAATCGGGGGGAAGTGTGTGTTTACTCTCAGTAATCGGGGGGAAGTGTGTGTTTACTCTCAGTAATCAGGGGGAAGTGTGTGTTTACTCTCAGTAATCGGGGGGGAAGTGTGTGTTTACTCTCAGTAATCGGGGGGAAGTGTGTGTTTATTCTCAGTAACCGGGGAGAGTGTGTGCTTACTCTCAGTAATTGGTGGAGTGTGTGTATGCTCTCAGTATCCAGGTGGAAGTTTGTGTTTACTCTCAGTAATCAGGGGGAAGTGCGTGTTTACTCTCAGTAATCGGGGGGAAGTGTGTGTTTACTCTCAGTAATCGGGGGGAAGTGTGTGTTTCCTCTCAGTAATCAGGGGGAAGTGTGTGTTTACTTTCAGTGATCGGGGGAGTGTGCGTTTCTCAGTAAACGGGGGAGAGTGTGTTTACTCACATTAATCGGGGGGAAGTTTATTTTTACTCTCAGTAATCGGGAGAGTGTGTGTTTATTCTCAGTAATCGGGGGGAAGTGTGTGTTTACTCTCAGTAATCAGGGGGAAGTGTGTGTTTCCTCTCAGTAATCGGGGGAAGTGTGTGTTTACTCTCAGTAATCGGGGGGAAGTGTATTTTTACTCTCAGTAATCGGGAGAGTGTGTGTTTAATCTCAGTAATCGGGGGAAAGTGTGTGTTTACTCTCAGTAATCGGGGGGACGTGTGGGTTTACTCTCAGTAATCCGGGGGAAGTGTGGGTTTACTCTCAGTAATCGGGGGGAAGTGTGTGTTTACTCTCAGTAATCGGGGGGAAGTGTGTCTTTCCTCTCATTAATCAGGGGGAAGTGTGTGTTTACTTTCAGTGATCGGGGGAGTGTGTGTTTCTCAGTAAACGGGGGAGAGTGTGTTTACTCTCATTAATCGGGGGGAAGTGTATTTTTACTCTCAGTAATCGGGAGACTGTGTGTTTATTCTCAGTAATCGGGGGGAAGTGTGTGTTTACTCTCAGTAATCAGGGGGAAGTGTGTGTTTACTCTCAGTAATCGGGGGAAGTGTGTGTTTACTCTCAGTAATCGGGGGGAAGTGTATTTTTACTCTCAGTAATCGGGAGAGTGCGTGTTTATTCTCAGTAATCGGGGGGAAGTGTGTGTTTACTCTCAGTAATCGGGGGGACGTGTGTGTTTACTCTCAGTAATCGGGGGGAAGGGTGTGGTTACAATCAGCAATCGGGGGGAAGTGTGTGTTTACTATCAGTAATCGGGGGGAAGTGTGTGTTTACTCTCAGTAATCGGGGGGAAGCGTGTGTTTCCTCTCAGTAATCGGGGAGAAGTGTGTGTTTACTTTCAGTAATCGGGGGAGTGTGTGTTTCTCAGTAAACGGGGGAGAGTGTGTTTACTCTCAATAATCGCAGGAAAGTGTGTGTTTACTCTCAGTAATCGGGGGGAAGTGTGTGTTTACTCTCAGTAATCGGGGGGAAGTGTGTGTTTACTCTCAGTAATCGGGGGGAAGTGTGTGTTTATTCTCAGTAACCGGGGGAGTGTGTGCTTACTCTCAGTAATTGGGGGTGTGTCTGTTTACTTTCAGCAATCGGGGGGAGTGTGTGTTTACTTTCAGTAATTGGTGGAGTGTGTGTTTGCTCTCAGTATCCAGGTGGAAGTGTGTGTTTACTCTCAGTATCCAGGGGGAAGTGTGTGTTTACTCTCAGTAATCGGGGGGAAGTGTGTGTTTACTCTCAGTAATCGGGGGGAAGTGTGTGTTTACTCTCAGTAATCGGGGGGAAGTGTGTGTTTATTCTCAGTAACCGGGGGAGTGTGTGCTTACTCTCAGTAATTGGGGGGAGTGTCTGTTTACTTTCAGCAATCGGGGGGAGTGTGTGTTTACTTTCAGTAATTGGTGGAGTGTGTGTTTGCTCTCAGTATCCAGGTGGAAGTGTGTGTTTACTCTCAGTATCCAGGGGGAAGTGTGTGTTTACTCTCAGTAATCGGGGGGAAGTGTGTGTTTGCTCTCAGTAATCGGGGGGAAGTGTGTGTCTACTTTCAGCAATCGGGGGAGTGTGTGTTTCTCAGTAATCGGGGGGAAGTGTGTGTTTACTCTCAGTAATCGGGGGGAGTGTGTGTTTCCTCTCAGTAATCGGGGGGAGTGTGTGTTTACTCTTAGTAATCGGGGGGAAGTGTGTGTTTCTCAGTAATCGTGGAAGTGTGTGTTTACTCTCAGTAATCGGGGGGAGTGTGTGTTTACTCTCAGTAATCGGGGGGAAGTGTGTGTTTCTCAGTAATCGGGTGAGTGTGTGTTTACTCTCAGTACTCGGGGGAGCGTGTGTTCATTCTCAGTAATTGGTGGAGTGTGTGTTTGCTCTCAGTAATCGGGGCAGTTTGTGTTTACTCTCAGTTATCGGGGGGAGTGTGTGTTCACTCTCAGTATTTGGGGGGAAGTGTATGTTTGCTCTCAGTAATGGGGTGTGTGTGTTTACACTCAATAATCGGGGTGGTGTGTTTGTTTACACTTAGTAATTGGGGGGGAGTGTGTATTCACTTTCAGTAATCGCGGGAGTGTGTGTTTACTGTCAGTAATTGAGGGGAAGTGTGTGTTTACTCTCAGTAATCGGGGGGGAAGTGTGTGTTTCCTCTCAGTAATCAGGGGGAAGTGTGTGTTTACTTTCAGTGATCAGGGGAGTGTGTGTTTCTCAGTAAACAGGGGAGAGTGTGTTTAATCTCATTAATCGGGGGGAAGTGTATTTTTACTCTCCGTAATCGGGATAGTGTGTGTTTATTCTCAGTAATCGGGGGGAAGTGTGTGTTTACTCTCAGTAATCAGGGGGAAGTGTGTGTTTACTCTCAGTAATCGGGGGAAGTGTGTGTTTACTCTCAGTAATCGGGGGGAAGTGTATTTTTACTCTCAGTAATCGGGAGAGTGTGTGTTTATTCTCAGTAATCGGGGGGAAGTGTGTGTTTACTCTCAGTAATCGGGGGGACGTGTGTGTTTACTCTCAGTAATCGGGGGGAGGGTGTGGTTACATTCAGCAATCGGGGGGAAGTGTGTGTTTACTCTCAGTAATCGGGGGGAAGTGTGTGTTTCCTCTCAGTAATCGGGGGGAAGTGTGTGTTTACTTTCAGTAATCGGGGGAGTGTGTGTTTCTCAGTCAACGGGGGAGAGTGTGTTTACTCTCAATAATCGCGGGGAAGTGTGTGTTTACTCTCAGTAATCGGGGGAAGTGTGTGTTTACTCTCATTAATCGGGGGGAAGTGTATTTTTACTCTCAGTAATCGGGAGAGTGTTTGTTTATTCTCAGTAATCGGGGGGAAGTGTGTGTTTACTCTCAGTAATCAGGGGGAAGTGTGTGTTTACTCTCAGTAATCGGGGGGAAGTGTGTGTTTACTCTCAGTAATCGGGGGGAAGTGTGTGTTTATTCTCAGTAACCGGGGAGAGTGTGTGCTTACTCTCAGTAATTGGTGGAGTGTGTGTATGCTCTCAGTATCCAGGTGGAAGTTTGTGTTTACTCTCAGTAATCAGGGGGAAGTGCGTGTTTACTCTCAGTAATCGGGGGGAAGTGTGTGTTTACTCTCAGTAATCGGGGGGAAGTATGTGTTTACTCTCAGTAATCGGGGGGGAAGTGTGTGTTTACTCTCAGTAACCGGGGGGAAGTGTGTGTTTATTCTCAGTAACCGGGGAGAGTGTGTGCTTACTCTCAGTAATTGGTGGAGTGTGTGTTTGCTCTCAGTATCCAGGTGGAAGTGTGTGTTTACTCTCAGTAATCAGGGGGAAGTGTGTGTTTACTCTCAGTAATCGGGGGGAAGTGTGTGTTTGCTCTCAGTAATCGGGGGGAGTGTGTGTTTACTCTCAGTAATCGGGGGGAAGTGTGTGTTTACTCTCAGTAATCGGGGGGAGGCTGTGGTTACTCTCAGTAATCGGGGGGAAGTGTGTGTTTACTCTCAGTAATCGGGGGGAGGGTGTGGTTACATTCAGCAATCGGGGGGAAGTGTGTGTTTACTCTCAGTAATCGGGGGGAAGTGTGTGTTTACTCTCAGTAATCGGGGGGAAGTGTGAGTCTACTTTCAGCAACCGGGGGAGTGTGTGTTTCTCAGTAATCGGGGGGAAGTGTGTGTTTACTCTCAGTAATCGGGGGGAGTGTGTGTTTACTCTTAGTAATCGGGGGGAAGTGTGTGTCTACTTTCAGCAATCGGGGGAGTGTGTGTTTCTCAGTAATCGGGGGGAAGTGTGTGTTTACTCTCAGTAATCGGGGGGAGTGTGTGTTTCCTCTCAGTAATCGGGGGGAGTGTGTGTTTATTCTCAGTTATCGGGGGGAGTGTGTGTTCACTCTCAGTATTTGGGGGGAAGTGTATGTTTGCTCTCAGTAATGGGGTGTGTGTGTTTACACTCAATAATCGGGGTGGTGTGTTTGTTTACACTTAGTAATTGGGGGGGAGTGTGTATTCACTTTCAGTAATCGCGGGAGTGTGTGTTTACTGTCAGTAATTGAGGGGATGTGTGTGTTTACTCTCAGTAATCGGGGGAAAGTGTGTGTTTACTCTCAGTAATCGGGGGGGAAGTGAGTGTTTCCTCTCAGTAATCAGGGGGAAGTGTGTGTTTACTTTCAGTGATCGGGGGAGTGTGTGTTTCTCAGTAAACGGGGGAGAGTGTGTTTACTCTCATTAATCGGGGGGAAGTGTATTTTTACTCTCAGTAATCGGGAGAGTGTGTGTTTATTCTCAGTAATCGGGGGGAAGTGTGTGTTTACTCTCAGTAATCATGGGGAAGTGTGTGTTTACTCTCAGTAATCGGGGGAAGTGTGTGTTTACTCTCAGTAATCGGGGGGAAGTGTATTTTTACTCTCAGTAATCGGGGGAGTGTGTGTTTATTCTCAGTAATCGGGGGGAAGTGTGTGTTTACTCTCAGTAATCGGGGGGAAGTGTATTTTTACTCTCAGTAATCGGGAGAGTGTGTGTTTATTCTCAGTAATCGGGGGGAAGTGTGTGTTTACTCTCAGTAATCAGGGGGAAGTGTGTGTTTACTCTCAGTAATCGGGGGAAGTGTGTGTTTACTCTCAGTAATCGGGGGGAAGTGTATTTTTACTCTCAGTAATCGGGAGAGTGTGTGTTTATTCTCAGTAATCGGGGGGAAGTGTGTGTTTACTCTCAGTAATCGGGGGGAAGTGTGTGTTTATTCTAAGTAACCGGGGGAGTGTGTGCTTACTCTCAGTAATTGTGGGGAGTGTCTGTTTACTTTCAGCAATCGGGGGGAGTGTGTGTTTATTTTCAGTAATTGGTGGAGTGTGTGTTTGCTCTCAGTATCCAGGTGGAAGTGTGTGTTTACTCTCAGTATCCAGGGGGAAGTGTGAGTTTACTCTCAGTAATCGGGGGGACGTGTGTGTTTGCTCTCAGTAATCGGGGGGAGTGTGTGTTTACTCTCAGTAATCGGGGGGAAGTGTGTGTTTACTCTCAGTAATTGCGGGGAGGCTGTGGTTACTCTCAGTAATCGGGGGGAAGTGTGTGTTTACTCTCAGTAATCTGGGGGAGGGTGTGGTTACATTCAGCAATCGGGGTAAGTGTGTGTTTACTCTCAGTGATCGGGGGGAAGTGTGTGTTTACTCTCAGTAATCGGGGGGAAGTGTGTGTTTACTCTCAGTAATCGGGGTGGTGTGTTTGTTTACACTTAGTAATTGGGGGGGAGTGTGTATTCACTTTCAGTAATCGCGGGAGTGTGTGTTTACTGTCAGTAATTGAGGGGATGTGTGTGTTTACTCTCAGTAATCCGAGGAGTGTGTGTTTACTCTCATTAATCTGGGGGAGAGTTTGTGATATGTGTGTTTATTCTCAGTAATCGGGGGGAGTGTGAGTTTACTCTCAGTAATCGGTTGAGTGTGTGATTACTCTCAATAATGCGGGGGAATTGAATGTTTACTCTCAGTATTCGGGGAATGTGTGTGTTTACTCTAAGTAATTGGGGGATTTGTGTGTTTACTCTCAATAATTGGGGATGTGGGTGTTTACTCTCAGTAATCGGAGGTTGCATGTGTTTACTCTCAATAATTAGGGGAGTGTGTGTTTTCTCTCAGTAATCGGGGGAGTGTGTGTTTACTCTCAGTAATCGGGAGAGTGTGTGTTTATTCTCAGTAATCGGGGGGAAGTGTGTGTTCACTCTCAGTAATCGGTGGGGAAGTGTGTGTTTACTCTCAGTAATCGGGGGGAAGTCTGTGTTTACTCTCACTAATCGGGTTGAAGCGTGTGTTTACTTGCAGTAATCGGGGGGAGGCTGTGGTTACTCTCAGTAATCAGGGGGAAGTGTGTGTTTACTCTCAGTAATCGGGGGGAGGGTGTGGTTACATTTAGCAATCGGGGGGAAGTGTGTGTTTACTCTCAGTAATCGGGGGGAAGTGTGTGTTTACTCTCAGTAATCGGGGGGGAAGTGTGTGTTTCCTCTCAGTAATCAGGGGGAAGTGTGTGTTTACTTTCAGTGATCGGGGGAGTGTGTGTTTCTCAGTAAACGGGGGAGAGTGTGTTTACTCTCATTAATCGGGGGGAAGTGTATTTTTACTCTCAGTAATCGGGAGAGTGTGTGTTTATTCTCAGTAATCGGGGGGAAGTGTGTGTTTACTCTCAGTAATCGGGCGAAGTGTGTGTTTACTCTCAGTAATCGGGGGGAAGTGTATTTTTACTCTCAGTAATCGGGAGAGTGTGTGTTTATTCTCAGTAATCGGGGGGAAGTGTGTGTTTACTCTCAGTAATCGGGGGGACGTGTGTGTTTACTCTCAGTAATCGTGGGGAGGGTGTGGTTACATTCAGCAATCGGGGGGAAGTGTGTGTTTACTTTCAGTAATCGGGGGGAAGTGTGTGTTTCTCAGTAAACGGGGGAGAGTGTGTTTACTCTCAATAATCGCGGGGAAGTGTGTGTTTACTCTCAGTAATCGGGGGAAGTGTGAGTTTACTCTCATTAATCGGGGGTAAGTGTATTTTTACTCTCAGTAATCGGGAGAGTGTGTGTTTATTCTCAGTAATCGGGGGGAAGTGTGTGTTTACTCTCAGTAATCAGGGGGAAGTGTGTGTTTACTCTCAGTAATCGGGGGGAAGTGTGTGTTTACTCTCAGTAATCGGGGGAAGTGTGTGTTTACTCTCAGTAATCGGGGGGAGGCTGTGGTTACATTCAGCAATCGGGGGGAAATGTGTGTTTACTTTCAGTAATCGGGGGGAAGTGTGTGTTTCTCAGTAAACGGGGGAGAGTGTGTTTACTCTCAATAATCGCGGGGAAGTGTGTGTTTACGCTCAGTAATCGGGGGAAGTGTGAGTTTACTCTCATTAATCGGGGGTAAGTGTATTTTTACTCTCAGTAATCGGGAGAGTGTGTGTTTATTCTCAGTAATCGGGGGGAAGTGTGTGTTTACTCTCAGTAATCGGGGGGAGTGTGTGTTTCCTCTCAGTAATCGGGGGGAGTGTGTGTTTACTCTTAGTAATCGGGGGGAAGTGTGTGTTTCTCAGTAATCGTGGAAGTGTTTGTTTACTCTCAGTAATCGGGGGGAGTGTGTGTTTACTCTCAGTAATCGGGGGGAAGTGTGTGTTTCTCAGTAATCGGGTGAGTGTGTGTTTACTCTCAGTACTCGGGGGAGCGTGTGTTCATTCTCAGTAATTGGTGGAGTGTGTGTTTGCTCTCAGTAATCGGGGCAGTTTGTGTTTACTCTCAGTTATCGGGGGGAGTGTGTGTTCACTCTCAGTATTTGGGGGGAAGTGTATGTTTGCTCTCAGTAATGGGGTGTGTGTGTTTACACTCAATAATCGGGGTGGTGTGTTTGTTTACACTTAGTAATTGGGGGGGAGTGTGTATTCACTTTCAGTAATCGCGGGAGTGTGTGTTTACTGTCAGTAATTGAGGGGATGTGTGTGTTTACTCTCAGTAATCGGGGGGACGTGTGTGTTTACTCTCAGTAATCGGGGGGAGGGTGTGGTTACATTTAGCAATCGGGGGGAAGTGTGTGTTTACTCTCAGTAATCGGGGGGAAGTGTGTGTTTACTCTCAGTAATCGGGGGGGAGTGTGTGTTTACTCTCAGTAATCGGGGGGGAGTGTGTGTTTCCTCTCAGTAATCAGGGGGAAGTGTGTGTTTACTTTCAGTGATCGGGGGAGTGTGTGTTTCTCAGTAAACGGGGGAGAGTGTGTTTACTCTCATTAATCGGGGGGAAGTGTATTTTTACTCTCAGTAATCGGGAGAGTGTGTGTTTATTCTCAGTAATCGGGGGAAGTGTGTGTTTACTCTCAGTAATCAGGGGGAAGTGTGTGTTTACTCTCAGTAATCGGGGGAAGTGTGTGTTTACTCTCAGTAATCGGGGGGAAGTGTATTTTTACTCTCAGTAATCGGGAGAGTGTGTGTTTATTCTCAGTAATCGGGGGGAAGTGTGTGTTTACTCTCAGTAATCGGGGGGACGTGTGTGTTTACTCTCAGTAATCGGGGGGAGGGTGTGGTTACATTCAGCAATCGGGGGGAAGTGTGTGTTTACTTTCAGTAATCGGGGGGAAGTGTGTGTTTCTCAGTAAACGGGGGAGAGTGTGTTTACTCTCAATAATCGCGGGGAAGTGTGTGTTTACTCTCAGTAATCGGGGGAAGTGTGAGTTTACTCTCATTAATCGGGGGTAAGTGTATTTTTACTCTCAGTAATCGGGAGAGTGTGTGTTTATTCTCAGTAATCGGGGGGAAGTGTGTGTTTACTCTCAGTAATCAGGGGGAAGTGTGTGTTTACTCTCAGTAATCGGGGGGAAGTGTGTGTTTACTCTCATTAATCGGGGGGAAGTGTGTGTTTACTCTCAGTAATCGGGGGGAGGCTGTGGTTACATTCAGCAATCGGGGGGAAATGTGTGTTTACTTTCAGTAATCGGGGGGAAGTGTGTGTTTCTCAGTAAACGGGGGAGAGTGTGTTTACTCTCAATAATCGCGGGGAAGTGTGTGTTTACTCTCAGTAATCGGGGGAAGTGTGAGTTTACTCTCATTAATCGGGGGTAAGTGTATTTTTACTCTCAGTAATCGGGAGAGTGTGTGTTTATTCTCAGTAATCGGGGGGAAGTGTGTGTTTACTCTCAGTAATCGGGGGGAAGTGTGTGTTTCCTCTCAGTAATCTGGGGGAAGTGTGTGTTTATTTTCAGTAATCGGGGGAGTGTGTTTTTCTCAGTAAACGGGGGAGAGTGTGTTTACTCTCAATAATCACGGGGAAGTGTGTGTTTACTCTCAGTAATCGGGGGAAGTGTGAGTTTACTCTCATTAATCGGGGGTAAGTGTATTTTTACTCTCAGTAATCGGGAGAGTGTGTGTTTATTCTCAGTAATCGGGGGGAAGTGTGTGTTTACTCTCAGTAATCGGGGGGAGTGTGTGTTTACTCTTAGTAATCGGGGGGAGTGTGTGTTTCTCAGTAATCGTGGAAGTGTGTGTTTACTCTCAGTAATCGGGGGGAGTGTGTGTTTACTCTCAGTAATCGGGGGGAAGTGTGTGTTTCTCAGTAATCGGGTGAGTGTGTGTTTACTCTCAGTACTCGGGGGAGCGTGTGTTCATTCTCAGTAATTGGTGGAGTGTGTGTTTGCTCTCAGTAATCGGGGCAGTTTGTGTTTACTCTCAGTTATCGGGGGGAGTGTGTGTTCACTCTCAGTATTTGGGGGGAAGTGTATGTTTGCTCTCAGTAATGGGGTGTGTGTGTTTACACTCAATAATCGGGGTGGTGTGTTTGTTTACACTTAGTAATTGGGTGGGAGTGTGTATTCACTTTCAGTAATCGCGGGAGTGTGTGTTTACTGTCAGTAATTGAGGGGATGTGTGTGTTTACTCTCAGTAATCGGGGGGGAAGTGTGTGTTTCCTCTCAGTAATCAGGGGGAAGTGGGTGTTTACTTTCAGTGATCGGGGGAGTGTGTGTTTCTCAGTAAACGGGGGAGAGTGTGTTTACTCTCATTAATCGGGGGGAAGTGTATTTTTACTCTCAGTAATCGGGAGAGTGTGTGTTTATTCTCAGTAATCGGGGGGAAGTGTGTGTTTACTCTCAGTAATCATGGGGAAGTGTGTGTTTACTCTCAGTAATCGGGGGAAGTGTGTGTTTACTCTCAGTAATCGGGGGGAAGTGTATTTTTACTCTCAGTAATCGGGAGAGTGTGTGTTTATTCTCAGTAATCGGGGGGAAGTGTGTGTTTACTCTCAGTAATCGGGGGGAAGTGTATTTTTACTCTCAGTAATCGGGAGAGTGTGTGTTTATTCTCAGTAATCGGGGGGAAGTGTGTGTTTACTCTCAGTAATCGGGGGGAAGTGTGTGTTTATTCTCAGTAACCGGGGGAGTGTGTGCTTACTCTCAGTAATTGGGGGGAGTGTCTGTTTACTTTCAGCAATCGGGGGGAGTGTGTGTTTACTTTCAGTAATTGGTGGAGTGTGTGTTTGCTCTCAGTATCCAGGTGGAAGTGTGTGTTTACTCTCAGTATCCAGGGGGAAGTGTGAGTTTACTCTCAGTAATCGGGGGGAAGTGTGTGTTTGCTCTCAGTAATCGGGGGGAGTGTGTGTTTACTCTCAGTAATCTGGGGGAAGTGTGTGTTTACTCTCAGTAATCGGGGGGAGGCTGTGGTTACTCTCAGTAATTGGGGGGAAGTGTGTGTTTACTCTCAGTAATCGGGGGGAGGGTGTGGTTACATTCAGCAATCGGGGGTAAGTGTGTGTTTACTCTCAGTAATCGGGGGGAAGTGTGTGTTTACTCTCAGTAATCGGGGGGAAGTGTGTGTTTACTCTCAGTAATCGGGGTGGTGTGTTTGTTTACACTTAGTAATTGGGGGGGAGTGTGTATTCACTTTCAGTAATCGCGGGAGTGTGTGTTTACTGTCAGTAATTGAGGGGATGTGTGTGTTTACTCTCAGTAATCCGAGGAGTGTGTGTTTACTCTCATTAATCTGGGGGAGAGTTTGTGATATGTGTGTTTATTCTCAGTAATCGGGGGGAGTGTGAGTTTACTCTCAGTAATCGGTTGAGTGTGTGATTACTCTCAATAATGCGGGGGAATTGAATGTTTACTCTCAGTATTCGGGGAATGTGTGTGTTTACTCTAAGTAATTGGGGGATTTGTGTGTTTACTCTCAGTAATTGGGGATGTGGGTGTTTACTCTCAGTAATCGGAGGATGCATGTGTTTACTCTCAATAATTAGGGGAGTGTGTGTTTTCTCTCAGTAATCGGGGGGAGTGTGTGTTTACTCTCAGTAATCGGGAGAGTGTGTGTTTATTCTCAGTAATCGTGGGGAAGTGTGTGTTCACTCTCAGTAATCGGTGGGGAAGTGTGTGTTTACTCTCAGTAATCGGGGGGAAGTCTGTGTTTACTCTCACTAATCGGGTTGAAGCGTGTGTTTACTTGCAGTAATCGGGGGGAGGCTGTGGTTACTCTCAGTAATCCGGGGGAAGTGTGAGTTTACTCTTAGTAATCGGGGGGAGAGTGTGGTTACATTTAGCAATCGGGGGGAAGTGTGTGTTTACTCTCAGTAATCGGGGGGAAGTGTCTATTTACTCTCAGTAATCGGGGGGGAAGTGTGTGTTTCCTCTCAGTAATCAGGGGGAAGTGTGTGCTTACTTTCAGTGATCGGGGGAGTGTGTGTTTCTCAGTAAACGGGGGAGAGTGTGTTTACTCTCATTAATCGGGGGGAAGTGTATTTTTACTCTCAGTAATCGGGAGAGTGTGTGTTTATTCTCAGTAATCGGGGGGAAGTGTGTGTTTACTCTCAGTAATCAGGGGGAAGTGTGTGTTTACTCTCAGTAATCGGGGGAAGTGTGTGTTTACTCTCAGTAATCGGGGGGAAGTGTATTTTTACTCTCAGTAATCGGGAGAGTGTGTGTTTATTCTCAGTAATCGGGGGGAAGTGTGTGTTTACTCTCAGTAATCGGGGGGACGTGTGTGTTTACTCTCAGTAATCGGGGGGAGGGTGTGGTTACATTCAGCAATCGGGGGGAAGTGTGTGTTTACTTTCAGTAATCGGGGGGAAGTGTGTGTTTCTCAGTAAACGGGGGAGAGTGTGTTTACTCTCAATAATCGCGGGGAAGTGTGTGTTTACTCTCAGTAATCGGGGGAAGTGTGAGTTTACTCTCATTAATCGGGGGTAAGTGTATTTTTACTCTCAGTAATCGGGAGAGTGTGTGTTTATTCTCAGTAATCGGGGGGAAGTGTGTGTTTACTCTCAGTAATCGGGGGAAGTGTGTGTTTACTCTCAGTAATCGGGGGGAGTGTGTGTTTACTCTCAGTAATCGGGAGAGTGTGTGTTTATTCTCAGTAATCGTGGGGAAGTGTGTGTTCACTCTCAGTAATCGGTGGGGAAGTGTGTGTTTACTCTCAGTAATCGGGGGGAAGTCTGTGTTTACTCTCACTAATCGGGTTGAAGCGTGTGTTTACTTGCAGTAATCGGGGGGAGGCTGTGGTTACTCTCAGTAATCGGGGGGAAGTGTGTGTTTCCTCTCACTAATCGGGGGGAAGTGTGTGTTTACTTTCAGTAATCGGGGGAGTGTGTGTTTCTCAGTAAACGGGGGAGAGTGTGTTTACTCTCAATAATCGCGGGGAAGTGTGTGTTTACTCTCAGTAATCGGGGGAAGTGTGAGTTTACTCTCATTAATCGGGGGTAAGTGTATTTTTACTCTCAGTAATCGGGAGAGTGTGTGTTTGCTCTCAGTATCCAGGTGGAAGTGTGTGTTTACTCTCAGTAATCGGGGGAAGTGTGTGTTTGCTCTCAGTAATCGGGGGGAAGTGTGTGTCTACTTTCAGCAATCGGGGGAGTGTGTGTTTCTCAGTAATCGGGGGGAAGTGTGTGTTTACTCTCAGTAATCGGGGGGAGTGTGTGTTTCCTCTCAGTAATCGGGGGGAGTGTGTGTTTACTCTTAGTAATCGGGGGGAAGTGTGTGTTTCTCAGTAATCGTGGAAGTGTGTGTTTACTCTCAGTAATCGGGGGGAGTGTGTGTTTACTCTCAGTAATCGGGGGGAAGTGTGTGTTTCTCAGTAATCGGGTGAGTGTGTGTTTACTCTCAGTACTCGGGGGAGCGTGTGTTCATTCTCAGTAATTGGTGGAGTGTGTGTTTGCTCTCAGTAATCGGGGCAGTTTGTGTTTACTCTCAGTTATCGGGGGGAGTGTGTGTTCACTCTCAGTAATTGGGGGGAAGTGTATGTTTGCTCTCAGTAATGGGGTGTGTGTGTTTACACTCAATAATCGGGGTGGTGTGTTTGTTTACTCTTAGTAATTGGGGGGGAGTGTGTATTCACTTTCAGTAATCGCGGGAGTGTGTGTTTACTGTCAGTAATTGAGGGGATGTGTGTGTTTACTCTCAGTAATCCGAGGAGTGTGTGTTTACTCTCATTAATCTGGGGGAGAGTTTGTGATATGTGTGTTTATTCTCAGTAATCGGGGGGAGTGTGAGTTTACTCTCAGTAATCGGTTGAGTGTGTGATTACTCTCAATAATGCGGGGGAATTGAATGTTTACTCTCAGTATTCGGGGAATGTGTGTGTTTACTCTATGTAATTGGGGGATTTGTGTGTTTACTCTCAGTAATTGGGGATGTGGGTGTTTACTCTCAGTAATCGGAGGATGCATGTGTTTACTCTCAATAATTAGGGGAGTGTGTGTTTTCTCTCAGTAATCGGGGGGAGTGTGTGTTTACTCTCAGTAATCGGGAGAGTGTGTGTTTATTCTCAGTAATCGTGGGGAAGTGTGTGTTCACTCTCAGTAATCGGTGGGGAAGTGTGTGTTTACTCTCAGTAATCGGGGGGCAGTCTGTGTTTACTCTCAATAATCCGGTTGAAGCGTGTGTTTACTTTCAGTAATCGGGGGCAGGCTGTGGTTACTCTCAGTAATCGGGGGGAAGTGTGTGTTTCCTCTCACTAATCGGGGGGAAGTGTGTGTTTACTTTCAGTAATCGGGGGGAAGTGTGTGTTTACTCTCAGTAATCGGGGGGAGGCTGTGGTTACATTCAGCAATCGGGGGGAAATGTGTGTTTACTTTCAGTAATCGGGGGGAAGTGTGTGTTTACTCTCAGTAATCGGGGGGAAGTGTGTGTTTACTCTCAGTAATCGGGGGGAGGCTGTGGTTACATTCAGCAATCGGGGGGAAATGTGTGTTTACTTTCAGTAATCGGGGTGAAGTGTGTGTTTCTCAGTAAACGGGGGAGAGTGTGTTTACTCTCAATAATCGCGGGGAAGTGTGTGTTTACTCTCAGTAATCGGGGGAAGTGTGAGTTTACTCTCATTAATCGGGGGTAAGTGTATTTTTACTCTCAGTAATCGGGAGAGTGTGTGTTTATTCTCAGTAATCGGGGGGAAGTGTGTGTTTACTCTCAGTAATCAGGGGGAATTGTGTGTTTACTCTCAGTAATCGGGGGGAAGTGTGTGTTTACTCTCAGTAATCGGGGGGAAGTGTGTGTTTACTCTCAGTAATCGGGGGTAAGTGTGTGTTTACTCTCAGTAATCGGGGGGAAGTGTGTGTTTATTCTCAGTAACCGGGGGAGTGTGTGCTTACTCTCAGTAATTGGGGGGAGTGTCTGTTTACTTTCAGCAATCGGGGGGAGTGTTTGTTTACTTTCAGTAATTGGTGGAGTGTGTGTTTGCTCTCAGTATCCAGGTGGAAGTGTGTGTTTACTCTCAGTAATCGGGGGAAGTGTGTGTTTGCTCTCAGTAATCGGGGGGAAGTGTGTGTCTACTTTCAGCAATCGGGGGAGTGTGTGTTTCTCAGTAATCGGGGGGAAGTGTGTGTTTACTCTCAGTAATCGGGGGGAGTGTATGTTTCCTCTCAGTAATCGGGGGAGTGTGTGTTTACTCTTAGTAATCGGGGGGAAGTGTGTGTTTCTCAGTAATCGTGGAAGTGTGTGTTTACTCTCAGTAATCGGGGGGAGTGTGTGTTTAATCTCAGTAATCGGGTGGAAGTGTGTGTTTCTCAGTAATCGGGTGAGTGTGTGTTTACTCTCAGTACTCGGGGGAGCGTGTGTTCATTCTCAGTAATTGGTGGAGTGTGTGTTTGCTCTCAGTAATCGGGGAAGTTTGTGTTTACTCTCAGTTATCGGGGAGAGTGTGTGTTCACTCTCAGTAATTGGGGGGAAGTGTATGTTTGCTCTCAGTAATGGGGTGTGTCTGTTTACACTCAATAATCGGGGTGGTGTGTTTGTTTACACTTAGTAATTGGGGGGGAGTGTGTATTCACTTTCAGTAATCGCGGGAGTGTGTGTTTACTGTCAGTAATTGAGGGGATGTGTGTGTTTACTCTCAGTAATCCGAGGAGTGTGTGTTTACTCTCATTAATCTGGGGGAGAGTTTGTGATATGTGTGTTTATTCTCAGTAATCGGGGGGAGTGTGAGTTTACTCTCAGTAATCGGTTGAGTGTGTGATTACTCTCAATAATGCGGGGGAATTGAATGTTTACTCTCAGTATTCGGAGAATGTGTGTGTTTACTCTATGTAATTGGGGGATTTGTGTGTTTACTCTCAGTAATTGGGGATGTGGGTGTTTACTCTCAGTAATCGGAGGATGCATGTGTTTACTCTCAATAATTAGGGGAGTGTGTGTTTTCTCTCAGTAATCGGGGGGAGTGTGTGTTTACTCTCAGTAATCGGGAGAGTGTGTGTTTATTCTCAGTAATCGTGGGGAAGTGTGTGTTCACTCTCAGTAATCGGTGGGGAAGTGTGTGTTTACTCTCAGTAATCGGGGGGAAGTCTGTGTTTACTCTCACTAATCTGGTTGAAGCGTGTGTTTACTTTCAGTAATCGGGGGCAGGCTGTGGTTACTCTCAGTAATCGGGGGAAAGTGTGTGTTTACTCTCAGTAATCGGGGGGAAGTGTGTGTTTACTCTCAGTAATCGGGGGGGAAGTGTGTGTTTACTCTCAGTAATCAGGGGGAAGTGTGTGTTTACTCTCAGTAATCGGGGGAAGTGTGTGTTTACTCTCAGTAATTGGGGGGAAGTGTATTTTTACTCTCAGTAATCGGGAGAGTGTGTGTTTATTCTCAGTAATCGGGGGGAAGTGTGTGTTTACTCTCAGTAATCGGGGGGAAGTGTGTGTTTACTCTCAGTAATCGGGGGGAAGTGTGTGTTTACTCTCAGTAATCGGGGGGGAAGTGTGTGTTTACTCTCAGTAATCGGGGGGAAGTGTGTGTTTATTCTCAGTAACCGGGGGAGTGTGTGCTTACTCTCAGTAATTGGTGGAGTGTGTGTTTGCTCTCAGTATCCAGGTGGAAGTGTGTGTTTACTCTCAGTATCCAGGGGGAAGTGTGTGTTTACTCTCAGTAATCGGGGGGAAGTGTGTGTTTCCTCTCAGTAATCGGGGGGAAGTGTGTGTTTACTTTCAGTAATCGGGGGAGTGTGTGTTTCTCAGTCAACGGGGGAGAGTGTGTTTACTCTCAATAATCGCGGGGAAGTGTGTGTTTACTCTCAGTAATCAGGGGAAGTGTGTGTTTACTCTCATTAATCGGGGGGAAGTGTATTTTTACTCTCAGTAATCGGGAGAGTGTGTGTTTATTCTCAGTAATCGGGGGGAAGTGTGTGTTTACTCTCAGTAATCAGGGGGAAGTGTGTGTTTACTCTCAGTAATCGGGGGGAAGTGTGTGTTTACTCTCAGTAATCGGGGGGAAGTGTGTGTTTACTCTCAGTAATCGGGGGGAAGTGTGTGTTTACTCTCAGTAATCGGGGGGAAGTGTGTGTTTACTCTCAGTAATCGGGGGGAAGTGTGTGTTTATTCTCAGTAACCGGGGGAGTGTGTGCTTACTCTCAGTAATTGGGGGGAGTGTCTGTTTACTTTCAGCAATCGGGGGGAGTGTGTGTTTACTTTCAGTAATTGGTGGAGTGTGTGTTTGCTCTCAGTATCCAGGTGGAAGTGTGTGTTTACTCTCAGTATCCAGGGGGAAGTGTGTGTTTACTCTCAGTAATCGGGGGGAAGTGTGTGTTTGCTCTCAGTAATCGGGGGGAAGTGTGTGTCTACTTTCAGCAACCGGGGGAGTGTGTGTTTCTCAGTAATTGGGGGGAAGTGTGTGTTTACTCTCAGTAATCGGGGGGAGTGTGTGTTTCCTCTCAGTAATCGGGGGAAGTGTGTGTTTACTCTTAGTAATCGGGGGCAAGTGTGTGTTTCTCAGTAATCGTGGAAGTGTGTGTTTACTCTCAGTAATCGGGGGGAGTGTGTGTTTACTCTCAGTAATCGGGGGGAAGTGTGTGTTTCTCAGTAATCGGGTGAGTGTGTGTTTACTCTCAGTACTCGGGGGAGCGTGTGTTCATTCTCAGTAATTGGTGGAGTGTGTGTTTGCTCTCAGTAATCGGGGCAGTTTGTGTTTACTCTCAGTTATCGGGGGGAGTGTGTGTTCACTCTCAGTATTTGGGGGGAAGTGTATGTTTGCTCTCAGTAATGGGGTGTGTGTGTTTACACTCAAGAATCGGGGTGGTGTGTTTGTTTACACTTAGTAATTGAGGGGGAGTGTGTATTCACTTTCAGTAATCGCGGGAGTGTGTGTTTACTGTCAGTAATTGAGGGGATGTGTGTGTTTACTCTCAGTAATCCGAGGAGTGTGTGTTTACTCTCATTAATCTGGGGGAGAGTTTGTGATATGTGTGTTTATTCTCAGTAATCGGGGGGAGTGTGAGTTTACTCTCAGTAATCGGTTGAGTGTGTGATTACTCTCAATAATGCAGGGGAATTGAATGTTTACTCTCAGTATTCGGGTAATGTGTGTGTTTACTCTAAGTAACTGGGGGATTTGTGTGTTTACTCTCAGTAATTGGGGATGTGGGTGTTTACTCTCAGTAATCGGAGGTTGCATGTGTTTACTCTCAATAATTAGGGGAGTGTGTGTTTTCTCTCAGTAATCGGGGGGAGTGTGTGTTTACTCAGTAATCGGGAGAGTGTGTGTTTATTCCCAGTAATCGTGGGGAAGTGTGTGTTCACTCTCAGTAATCGGTGGGGAAGTGTGTGTTTACTCTCAGTAATCGGGGGTAAGTCTGTGTTTACTCTCACTAATCGGGTTGAAGCGTGTGTTTACTTTCAGTAATCGGGGGGAAGTGTGTGTTTACTCTCAGTAATCGGGGGGAGTGTCTGTTTACTTTCAGCAATCGGGGGAGTGTGTGTTTACTCTCAGTAATCGGGGGTAAGTCTGTGTTTACTCTCACTAATCGGGTTGAAGCGTGTGTTTACTTGCAGTAATCGGGGGGAGGCTGTGGTTACTCTCAGTAATCCGGGGGAAGTGTGAGTTTACTCTCAGTAATCGGGGGGAGAGTGTGGTTACATTTAGCAATCGGGGGGAAGTGTGTGTTTACTCTCAGTAATCGGGGGGAAGTGTCTGTTTACTCTCAGTAATCGGGGGGGAAGTGTGTGTTTCCTCTCAGTAATCAGGGGGAAGTGTGTGCTTACTTTCAGTGATCAGGGGAGTGTGTGTTTCTCAGTAAACGGGGGAGAGTGTGTTTACTCTCATTAATCGGGGGGAAGTGTATTTTTACTCTCAGTAATCGGGAGAGTGTGTGTTTATTCTCAGTAATCGGGGGGAAGTGTGTGTTTACTCTCAGTAATCAGGGGGAAGTGTGTGTTTACTCTCAGTAATCGGGGGAAGTGTGTGTTTACTCTCAGTAATCGGGGGGAAGTGTATTTTTACTCTCAGTAATCGGGAGAGTGTGTGTTTATTCTCAGTAATCGGGGGAAGTGTGTGTTTACTCTCAGTAATCGGGGGGACGTGTGTGTTTACTCTCAGTAATCGGGGGGAGGGTGTGGTTACATTCAGCAATCGGGGGGAAGTGTGTGTTTACTTTCAGTAATCGGGGGGAAGTGTGTGTTTCTCAGTAAACGGGGGAGAGTGTGTTTACTCTCAATAATCGCGGGGAAGTGTGTGTTTACTCTCAGTAATCGGGGGAAGTGTGAGTTTACTCTCATTAATCGGGGGGAAGTGTATTTTTACTCTCAGTAATCGGGAGAGTGTGTGTTTATTCTCAGTAATCGGGGGGAAGTGTGTGTTTACTCTCAGTAATCGGGGGAAGTGTGTGTTTCTCAGTAATCGTGGAAGTGTGTGTTTACTCTCAGTAATCGGGGGGAGTGTGTGTTTACTCTCAGTAATCGGGGGGAAGTGTGTGTTTCTCAGTAATCGGGTGAGTGTGTGTTTACTCTCAGTACTCGGGGGAGCGTGTGTTCATTCTCAGTAATTGGTGGAGTGTGTGTTTGCTCTCAGTAATCGGGGCAGTTTGTGTTTACTCTCAGTTATCGGGGGGAGTGTGTGTTCACTCTCAGTATTTGGGGGGAAGTGTATGTTTGCTCTCAGTAATGGGGTGTGTGTGTTTACACTCAACAATCGGGGTGGTGTGTTTGTTTACACTTAGTAATTGGGGGGGAGTGTGTATTCACTTTCAGTAATCGCGGGAGTGTGTGTTTACTGTCAGTAATTGAGGGGATGTGTGTGTTTACTCTCAGTAATCGGGGGGAAGTGTGTGTTTCCTCTCAGTAATCAGGGGGAAGTGGGTGTTTACTTTCAGTGATCGGGGGAGTGTGTGTTTCTCAGTAAACGGGGGAGAGTGTGTTTACTCTCATTAATCGGGGGGAAGTGTATTTTTACTCTCAGTAATCGGGAGAGTGTGTGTTTATTCTCAGTAATCGGGGGGAAGTGTGTGTTTACTCTCAGTAATCATGGGGAAGTGTGTGTTTACTCTCAGTAATCGGGGGAAGTGTGTGTTTACTCTCAGTAATCGGGGGGAAGTGTATTTTTACTCTCAGTAATCGGGAGAGTGTGTGTTTATTCTCAGTAATCGGGGGGAAGTGTGTGTTTACTCTCAGTAATCGGGGGGAAGTGTATTTTTACTCTCAGTAATCGGGAGAGTGTGTGTTTATTCTCAGTAATCGGGGGGAAGTGTGTGTTTACTCTCAGTAATCGGGGGGAAGTGTGTGTTTATTCTCAGTAACCGGGGGAGTGTGTGCTTACTCTCAGTAATTGGGGGGAGTGTCTGTTTACTTTCAGCAATCGGGGGGAGTGTGTGTTTACTTTCAGTAATTGGTGGAGTGTGTGTTTGCTCTCAGTATCCAGGTGGAAGTGTGTGTTTACTCTCAGTATCCAGGGGGAAGTGTGAGTTTACTCTCAGTAATCGGGGGGAAGTGTGTGTTTGCTCTCAGTAATCGGGGGGAGTGTGTGTTTACTCTCAGTAATCTGGGGGAAGTGTGTGTTTACTCTCAGTAATCGGGGGGAGGCTGTGGTTACTCTCAGTAATTGGGGGGAAGTGTGTGCTTACTCTCAGTAATCGGGGGGAGGGTGTGGTTACATTCAGCAATCGGTGGTAAGTGTGTGTTTACTCTCAGTAATCGGGGGGAAGTGTGTGTTTACTCTCAGTAATCGGGGGGAAGTGTGTGTTTACTCTCAGTAATCGGGGTGGTGTGTTTGTTTACACTTAGTAATTGGGGGGGAGTGTGTATTCACTTTCAGTAATCGCGGGAGTGTGTGTTTACTGTCAGTAATTGAGGGGATGTGTGTGTTTACTCTCAGTAATCCGAGGAGTGTGTGTTTACTCTCATTAATCTGGGGGAGAGTTTGTGATATGTGTGTTTATTCTCAGTAATCGGGGGGAGTGTGAGTTTACTCTCAGTAATCGGTTGAGTGTGTGATTACTCTCAATAATGCGGGGGAATTGAATGTTTACTCTCAGTATTCGGGGAATGTGTGTGTTTACTCTAAGTAATTGGGGGATTTGTGTGTTTACTCTCAGTAATTGGGGATGTGGGTGTTTACTCTCAGTAATCGGAGGATGCATGTGTTTACTCTCAATAATTAGGGGAGTGTGTGTTTTCTCTCAGTAATCGGGGGGAGTGTGTGTTTACTCTCAGTAATCGGGAGAGTGTGTGTTTATTCTCAGTAATCGTGGGGAAGTGTGTGTTCACTCTCAGTAATCGGTGGGGAAGTGTGTGTTTACTCTCAGTAATCGGGGGGAAGTCTGTGTTTACTCTCACTAATCGGGTTGAAGCGTGTGTTTACTTGCAGTAATCGGGGGGAGGCTGTGGTTACTCTCAGTAATCCGGGGGAAGTGTGAGTTTACTCTCAGTAATTGGGGGGAGAGTGTGGTTACATGTAGCAATCGGGGGGAAGTGTGTGTTTACTCTCAGTAATCGGGGGGAAGTGTCTGTTTACTCTCAGTAATCGGGGGGGAAGTGTGTGTTTCCTCTCAGTAATCAGGGGGAAGTGTGTGCTTACTTTCAGTGATCAGGGGAGTGTGTGTTTCTCAGTAAACGGGGGAGAGTGTGTTTACTCTCATTAATCGGGGGGAAGTGTATTTTTACTCTCAGTAATCGGGAGAGTGTGTGTTTATTCTCAGTAATCGGGGGGAAGTGTGTGTTTACTCTCAGTAATCAGGGGGAAGTGTGTGTTTACTCTCAGTAATCGGGGGAAGTGTGTGTTTACTCTCAGTAATCGGGGGGAAGTGTATTTTTACTCTCAGTAATCGGGAGAGTGTGTGTTTATTCTCAGTAATCGGGGGGAAGTGTGTGTTTACTCTCAGTAATCGGGGGGAGGGTGTGGTTACATTCAGCAATCGGGGGGAAGTGTGTGTTTACTTTCAGTAATCGGGGGGAAGTGTGTGTTTCTCAGTAAACGGGGGAGAGTGTGTTTACTCTCAATAATCGCGGGGAAGTGTGTGTTTACTCTCAGTAATCGGGGGAAGTGTGAGTTTACTCTCATTAATCGGGGGTAAGTGTATTTTTACTCTCAGTAATCGGGAGAGTGTGTGTTTATTCTCAGTAATCGGGGGGAAGTGTGTGTTTACTCTCAGTAATCGGGGGAAGTGTGTGTTTACTCTCAGTAATCGGGGGGAGTGTGTGTTTACTCTCAGTAATCGGGAGAGTGTGTGTTTATTCTCAGTAATCGTGGGGAAGTGTGTGTTCACTCTCAGTAATCGGTGGGGAAGTGTGTGTTTACTCTCAGTAATCGGGGTAAGTCTGTGTTTACTCTCACTAATCGGGTTGAAGCGTGTGTTTACTTGCAGTAATCGGGGGGAGGCTGTGGTTACTCTCAGTAATCGGGTGGAAGTGTGTGTTTCCTCTCAGTAATCGGGGGGAAGTGTGTGTTTACTTTCAGTAATCGGGGGAGTGTGTGTTTCTCAGTAAACGGGGGAGAGTGTGTTTACTCTCAATAATCGCGGGGAAGTGTGTGTTTACTCTCAGTAATCCGGGGAAGTGTGAGTTTACTCTCATTAATCGGGGGTAAGTGTATTTTTACTCTCAGTAATCGGGAGAGTGTGTGTTTGCTCTCAGTATCCAGGTGGAAGTGTGTGTTTACTCTCAGTAATCGGGGGAAGTGTGTGTTTGCTCTCAGTAATCGGGGGGAAGTGTGTGTCTACTTTCAGCAATCGGGGGAGTGTGTGTTTCTCAGTAATCGGGGGGAAGTGTGTGTTTACTCTCAGTAATCGGGGGGAGTGTGTGTTTCCTCTCAGTAATCGGGGGGAGTGTGTGTTTACTCTCAGTAATCGGGGGGAGTGTGTGTTTACTCTCAGTAATCGGGGGGAAGTGTGTGTTTCTCAGTAATCGGGTGAGTGTGTGTTTACTCTCAGTACTCGGGGGAGCGTGTGTTCATTCTCAGTAATTGGTGGAGTGTGTGTTTGCTCTCAGTAATCGGGGCAGTTTGTGTTTACTCTCAGTTATCGGGGGGAGTGTGTGTTCACTCTCAGTAATTTGGGGGAAGTGTATGTTTGCTCTCAGTAATGGGGTGTGTGTGTTTACACTCAATAATCGGGGTGGTGTGTTTGTTTACTCTTAGTAATTGGGGGGGAGTGTGTATTCACTTTCAGTAATCGCGGGAGTGTGTGTTTACTGTCAGTAATTGAGGGGATGTGTGTGTTTACTCTCAGTAATCCGAGGAGTGTGTGTTTACTCTCATTAATCTGGGGGAGAGTTTGTGATATGTGTGTTTATTCTCAGTAATCGGGGGGAGTGTGAGTTTACTCTCAGTAATCGGTTGAGTGTGTGATTACTCTCAATAATGCGGGGGAATTGAATGTTTACTCTCAGTATTCGGGGAATGTGTGTGTTTACTCTATGTAATTGGGGGATTTGTGTGTTTACTCTCAGTAATTGGGGATGTGGGTGTTTACTCTCAGTAATCGGAGGATGCATGTGTTTACTCTCAATAATTAGGGGAGTGTGTGTTTTCTCTCAGTAATCGGGGGGAGTGTGTGTTTACTCTCAGTAATCGGGAGAGTGTGTGTTTATTCTCAGTAATCGTGGGGAAGTGTGTGTTCACTCTCAGTAATCGGTGGGGAAGTGTGTGTTTACTCTCAGTAATCGGGGGGAAGTCTGTGTTTACTCTCAATAATCTGGTTGAAGCGTGTGTTTACTTTCAGTAATCGGGGGCAGGCTGTGGTTACTCTCAGTAATCGGGGGAAAGTGTGTGTTTACTCTCAGTAATCGGGGGGAGGGTGTGGTTACATTCAGCAATCGGGGGGAAGTGTGTGTTTACTCTCAGTAATCGGGGGGAAGTGTGTGTTTACTCTCAGTAATCGGGGGGGAAGTGTGTGTTTACTCTCAGTAATCAGGGGGAAGTGTGTGTTTACTCTCAGTAATCGGGGGAAGTGTGTGTTTACTCTCAGTAATCAGGGGGAAGTGTATTTTTACTCTCAGTAATCGGGAGAGTGTGTGTTTATTCTCAGTAATCGGGGGGAAGTGTGTGTTTACTCTCAGTAATCGGGGGGAGTGTGTGTTTCCTCTCAGTAATCGGGGGGAGTGTGTGTTTACTCTTAGTAATCGGGGGGAAGTGTGTGTTTCTCAGTAATCGTGGAAGTGTGTGTTTACTCTCAGTAATCGGGGGGAGTGTGTGTTTACTCTCAGTAATCGGGGGGAAGTGTGTGTTTCTCAGTAATCGGGTGAGTGTGTGTTTACTCTCAGTACTCGGGGGAGCGTGTGTTCATTCTCAGTAATTGGTGGAGTGTGTGTTTGCTCTCAGTAATCGGGGCAGTTTGTGTTTACTCTCAGTTATCGGGGGGAGTGTGTGTTCACTCTCAGTAATTTGGGGGAAGTGTATGTTTGCTCTCAGTAATGGGGTGTGTGTGTTTACACTCAATAATCGGGGTGGTGTGTTTGTTTACTCTTAGTAATTGGGGGGGAGTGTGTATTCACTTTCAGTAATCGCGGGAGTGTGTGTTTACTGTCAGTAATTGAGGGGATGTGTGTGTTTACTCTCAGTAATCCGAGGAGTGTGTGTTTACTCTCATTAATCTGGGGGAGAGTTTGTGATATGTGTGTTTATTCTCAGTAATCGGGGGGAGTGTGAGTTTACTCTCAGTAATCGGTTGAGTGTGTGATTACTCTCAATAATGCGGGGGAATTGAATGTTTACTCTCAGTATTCGGGGAATGTGTGTGTTTACTCTATGTAATTGGGGGATTTGTGTGTTTACTCTCAGTAATTGGGGATGTGGGTGTTTACTCTCAGTAATCGGAGGATGCATGTGTTTACTCTCAATAATTAGGGGAGTGTGTGTTTTCTCTCAGTAATCGGGGGGAGTGTGTGTTTACTCTCAGTAATCGGGAGAGTGTGTGTTTATTCTCAGTAATCGTGGGGAAGTGTGTGTTCACTCTCAGTAATCGGTGGGGAAGTGTGTGTTTACTCTCAGTAATCGGGGGGAAGTCTGTGTTTACTCTCAATAATCTGGTTGAAGCGTGTGTTTACTTTCAGTAATCGGGGGCAGGCTGTGGTTACTCTCAGTAATCGGGGGAAAGTGTGTGTTTACTCTCAGTAATCGGGGGGAGGGTGTGGTTACATTCAGCAATCGGGGGGAAGTGTGTGTTTACTCTCAGTAATCGGGGGGAAGTGTGTGTTTACTCTCAGTAATCGGGGGGGAAGTGTGTGTTTACTCTCAGTAATCAGGGGGAAGTGTGTGTTTACTCTCAGTAATCGGGGGAAGTGTGTGTTTACTCTCAGTAATCAGGGGGAAGTGTATTTTTACTCTCAGTAATCGGGAGAGTGTGTGTTTATTCTCAGTAATCGGGGGGAAGTGTGTGTTTACTCTCAGTAATCGGGGGGAGGCTGTGGTTACTCTCAGTAATCGGGGGGAAGTGTGTGTTTACTCTCAGTAATCGGGGGGAGAGTGTGGTTACATTTAGCAATCGGGGGGAAGTGTGTGTTTACTCTCAGTAATCGGGGGGAAGTGTGTGTTTACTCTCAGTAATCGGGGGGGAAGTGTGTGTTTCCTCTCAGTAATCAGGGGGAAGTGTGTGTTTACTTTCAGTGATCGGGGGAGTGTGTGTTTCTCAGTAAACGGGGGAGAGTGTGTTTACTCTCATTAATCGGGGGGAAGTGTATTTTTACTCTCAGTAATCGGGAGAGTGTGTGTTTATTCTCAGTAATCGGGGGGGAAGTGTGTGTTTACTCTCAGTAATCAGGGGGAAGTGTGTGTTTACTCTCAGTAATCGGGGGAAGTGTGTGTTTACTCTCAGTAATTGGGGGGAAGTGTATTTTTACTCTCAGTAATCGGGAGAGTGTGTGTTTATTCTCAGTAATCGGGGGGAAGTGTGTGTTTACTCTCAGTAATCGGGGGGACGTGTGTGTTTACTCTCAGTAATCGGGGGGAGGGTGTGGTTACATTCAGCAATCGGGGGGAAGTGTGTGTTTACTTTCAGTAATCGGGGGGAAGTGTGTGTTTCTCAGTAAACGGGGGAGAGTGTGTTTACTTTCAATAATCGCGGGGAAGTGTGTGTTTACTCTCAGTAATCGGGGGAAGTGTGAGTTTACTCTCATTAATCGGGGGTAAGTGTATTTTTACGCTCAGTAATCGGGAGAGTGTGTGTTTATTCTCAGTAATCGGGGGGAAGTGTGTGTTTACTCTCAGTAATCGGGGGGAAGTGTGTGTTTACTCTCAGTAATCGGGGGGAGGCTGTGGTTACATTCAGCAATCGGGGGGAAATGTGTGTTTACTTTCAGTAATCGGGGGAAGTGTGTGTTTCTCAGTAAACGGGGGAGAGTGTGTTTACTCTCAATAATCGCGGGGAAGTGTGTGTTTACTCTCAGTAATCGGGGGAAGTGTGAGTTTACTCTCATTAATCGGGGGGTAAGTGTATTTTTACTCTCAGTAATCGGGAGAGTGTGTGTTTATTCTCAGTAATCGGGGGGAAGTGTGTGTTTACTCTCAGTAATCGGGGGGAAGTGTGTGTTTCCTCTCAGTAATCGGGGGGAAGTGTGTGTTTACTTTCAGTAATCGGGGGAGTGTGTGTTTCTCAGTAAACGGGGGAGAGTGTGTTTACTCTCAATAATCGCGGGGAAGTGTGTGTTTACTCTCAGTAATCGGGGGAAGTGTGAGTTTACTCTCATTAATCGGGGGTAAGTGTATTTTTACTCTCAGTAATCGGGAGAGTGTGTGTTTATTGTCAGTAATCGGGGGATGTGTGTGCTTACTCTCAGTAATCGGGGGATTGTGTGTTTACTCTCAGTAATCGGGGGAGTGTGTGTTTACTCTCAGTAATCGGGGGGAAGTGTGTGTTTACTCTCAGTAATCGGGGGTAAGTGTGTGTTTACTCTCAGTAATCGGGGGGAAGTGTGTGTTTATTCTCAGTAACCGGGGGAGTGTGTGCTTACTCTCAGTAATTGGGGGGAGTGTCTGTTTACTTTCAGCAATCGGGGGGAGTGTTTGTTTACTTTCAGTAATTGGTGGAGTGTGTGTTTGCTCTCAGTATCCAGGTGGAAGTGTGTGTTTACTCTCAGTAATCGGGGGAAGTGTGTGTTTGCTCTCAGTAATCGGGGGGAAGTGTGTGTCTACTTTCAGCAATCGGGGGAGTGTGTGTTTCTCAGTAATCGGGGGGAAGTGTGTGTTTACTCTCAGTAATCGGGGGGAGTGTATGTTTCCTCTCAGTAATCGGGGGAGTGTGTGTTTACTCTTAGTAATCGGGGGGAAGTGTGTGTTTCTCAGTAATCGTGGAAGTGTGTGTTTACTCTCAGTAATCGGGGGGAGTGTGTGTTTACTCTCAGTAATCGGGTGGAAGTGTGTGTTTCTCAGTAATCGGGTGAGTGTGTGTTTACTCTCAGTACTCGGGGGAGCGTGTGTTCATTCTCAGTAATTGGTGGAGTGTGTGTTTGCTCTCAGTAATCGGGGAAGTTTGTGTTTACTCTCAGTTATCGGGGAGAGTGTGTGTTCACTCTCAGTAATTGGGGGGAAGTGTATGTTTGCTCTCAGTAATGGGGTGTGTGTGTTTACACTCAATAATCGGGGTGGTGTGTTTGTTTACACTTAGTAATTGGGGGGGAGTGTGTATTCACTTTCAGTAATCGCGGGAGTGTGTGTTTACTGTCAGTAATTGAGGGGATGTGTGTGTTTACTCTCAGTAATCCGAGGAGTGTGTGTTTACTCTCATTAATCTGGGGGAGAGTTTGTGATATGTGTGTTTATTCTCAGTAATCGGGGGGAGTGTGAGTTTACTCTCAGTAATCGGTTGAGTGTGTGATTACTCTCAATAATGCGGGGGAATTGAATGTTTACTCTCAGTATTCGGGGAATGTGTGTGTTTACTCTATGTAATTGGGGGATTTGTGTGTTTACTCTCAGTAATTGGGGATGTGGGTGTTTACTCTCAGTAATCGGAGGATGCATGTGTTTACTCTCAATAATTAGGGGAGTGTGTGTTTTCTCTCAGTAATCGGGGGGAGTGTGTGTTTACTCTCAGTAATCGGGAGAGTGTGTGTTTATTCTCAGTAATCGTGGGGAAGTGTGTGTTCACTCTCAGTAATCGGTGGGGAAGTGTGTGTTTACTCTCAGTAATCGGGGGGAAGTCTGTGTTTACTCTCACTAATCTGGTTGAAGCGTGTGTTTACTTTCAGTAATCGGGGGCAGGCTGTGGTTACTCTCAGTAATCGGGGGAAAGTGTGTGTTTACTCTCAGTAATCGGGGGGAAGTGTGTGTTTACTCTCAATAATCGGGGGGAAGTGTGTGTTTACTCTCAGTAATCAGGGGGAAGTGTGTGTTTACTCTCAGTAATCGGGGGAAGTGTGTGTTTACTCTCAGTAATTGGGGGGAAGTGTATTTTTACTCTCAGTAATCGGGAGAGTGTGTGTTTATTCTCAGTAATCGGGGGGAAGTGTGTGTTTACTCTCAGTAATCGGGGGGAAGTGTGTGTTTACTCTCAGTAATCGGGGGGAAGTGTGTGTTTACTCTCAGTAATCGGGGGGGAAGTGTGTGTTTACTCTCAGTAATCGGGGGGAAGTGTGTGTTTATTCTCAGTAACCGGGGGAGTGTGTGCTTACTCTCAGTAATTGGTGGAGTGTGTGTTTGCTCTCAGTATCCAGGTGGAAGTGTGTGTTTACTCTCAGTATCCAGGGGGAAGTGTGTGTTTACTCTCAGTAATCGGGGGGAAGTGTGTGTTTCCTCTCAGTAATCGGGGGGAAGTGTGTGTTTACTTTCAGTAATCGGGGGAGTGTGTGTTTCTCAGTCAACGGGGGAGAGTGTGTTTAGTCTCAATAATCGCTGGGAAGTGTGTGTTTACTCTCAGTAATCGGGGGAAGTGTGTGTTTACTCTCATTAATCGGGGGGAAGTGTATTTTTACTCTCAGTAATCGGGAGAGTGTGTGTTTATTCTCAGTAATCGGGGGGAAGTGTGTGTTTACTCTCAGTAATCGGGGGGAAGTGTGTGTTTACTCTCAGTAATCGGGGGGAAGTGTGTGTTTACTCTCAGTAATCGGGGGGAAGTGTGTGTTTACTCTCAGTAATCGGGGGGAAGTGTGTGTTTACTCTCAGTAATCGGGGGGAAGTGTGTGTTTATTCTCAGTAACCGGGGGAGTGTGTGCTTACTCTCAGTAATTGGGGGGAGTGTCTGTTTACTTTCAGCAATCGGGGGGAGTGTGTGTTTACTTTCAGTAATTGGTGGAGTGTGTGTTTGCTCTCAGTATCCAGGTGGAAGTGTGTGTTTACTCTCAGTATCCAGGGGGAAGTGTGTGTTTACTCTCAGTAATCGGGGGGAAGTGTGTGTTTGCTCTCAGTAATCGGGGGGAAGTGTGTGTCTACTTTCAGCAATCGGGGGAGTGTGTGTTTCTCAGTAATCGGGGGGAAGTGTGTGTTTACTCTCAGTAATCGGGGGGAGTGTGTGTTTCCTCTCAGTAATCGGGGGGAGTGTGTGTTTACTCTTAGTAATCGGGGGCAAGTGTGTGTTTCTCAGTAATCGTGGAAGTGTGTGTTTACTCTCAGTAATCGGGGGGAGTGTGTGTTTACTCTCAGTAATCGGGGGGAAGTGTGTGTTTCTCAGTAATCGGGTGAGTGTGTGTTTACTCTCAGTACTCGGGGGAGCGTGTGTTCATTCTCAGTAATTGGTGGAGTGTGTGTTTGCTCTCAGTAATCGGGGCAGTTTTTGTTTACTCTCAGTTATCGGGGGGAGTGTGTGTTCACTCTCAGTATTTGGGGGGAAGTGTATGTTTGCTCTCAGTAATGGGGTGTGTGTGTTTACACTCAAGAATCGGGGTGGTGTGTTTGTTTACACTTAGTAATTGAGGGGGAGTGTGTATTCACTTTCAGTAATCGCGGGAGTGTGTGTTTACTGTCAGTAATTGAGGGGATGTGTGTGTTTACTCTCAGTAATCCGAGGAGTGTGTGTTTACTCTCATTAATCTGGGGGAGAGTTTGTGATATGTGTGTTTATTCTCAGTAATCGGGGGGAGTGTGAGTTTACTCTCAGTAATCGGTTGAGTGTGTGATTACTCTCAATAATGCAGGGGAATTGAATGTTTACTCTCAGTATTCGGGTAATGTGTGTGTTTACTCTAAGTAACTGGGGGATTTGTGTGTTTACTCTCAGTAATTGGGGATGTGGGTGTTTACTCTCAGTAATCGGAGGTTGCATGTGTTTACTCTCAATAATTAGGGGAGTGTGTGTTTTCTCTCAGTAATCGGGGGGAGTGTGTGTTTACTCAGTAATCGGGAGAGTGTGTGTTTATTCTCAGTAATCGTGGGGAAGTGTGTGTTCACTCTCAGTAATCGGTGGGGAAGTGTGTGTTTACTCTCAGTAATCGGGGGTAAGTCTGTGTTTACTCTCACTAATCGGGTTGAAGCGTGTGTTTACTTTCAGTAATCGGGGGGAAGTGTGTGTTTACTCTCAGTAATCGGGGGGAGTGTCTGTTTACTTTCAGCAATCGGGGGAGTGTGTGTTTACTCTCAGTAATCGGGGGAAGTGTGTGTTTATTCTCAGTAACCGGGGGAGTGTGTGCTTACTCTCAGTAATTGGTGGAGTGTGTGTTTGCTCTCAGTATCCAGGTGGAAGTGTGTGTTTACTCTCAGTATCCAGGGGGAAGTGTGTGTTTACTCTCAGTAATCGGTGGGAAGTGTGTGTTTGCTCTCAGTAATCGGTGGGAGTGTGTGTTTACTCTCAGTAATCGGGGGGAAGTGTGTGTTTACTCTCAGTAATCGCGGGGAGGCTGTGGTTACTCTCAGTAATCGGGGGGAAGTGTGTGTTTACTCTCAGTAATCGGGGGGATGGTGTGGTTACATTCAGCAATCGGGGGGAAGTGTGTGTTTACTCTCAGTAATCGGGGGGAAGTGTGTGTTTACTCTCAGTAATCGGGGGGAAGTGTGTGTTTCCTCTCAGTAATCGGGGGGAAGTGTGTGTTTACTTTCAGTAATCGGGGGAGTGTGTGTTTCTCAGTCAACGGGGGAGAGTGTGTTTACTCTCAATAATCGCGGGGAAGTATGTGTTTACTCTCAGTAATCGGGGGAAGTGTGTGTTTACTCTCATTAATCGGGGGGAAGTGTATTTTTACTCTCAGTAATCGGGAGAGTGTGTGTTTATTCTCAGTAATCGGGGGGAAGTGTGTGTTTACTCTCAGTAATCGGGGGGAAGTGTGTGTTTACTCTCAGTAATCGGGGGGAAGTGTGTGTTTACTCTCAGTAATCGGGGGGGAAGTGTGTGTTTACTCTCAGTAATCGGGGGGAAGTGTGTGTTTATTCTCAGTAACCGGGGGAGTGTGTGCTTACTCTCAGTAATTGGTGGAGTGTGTGTTTGCTCTCAGTATCCAGGTGGAAGTGTGTGTTTACTCTCAGTATCCAGGGGGAAGTGTGTGTTTACTCTCAGTAATCGGGGGGAAGTGTGTGTTTCCTCTCAGTAATCGGGGGGAAGTGTGTGTTTACTTTCAGTAATCGGGGGAGTGTGTGTTTCTCAGTCAACGGGGGAGAGTGTGTTTAGTCTCAATAATCGCGGGGAAGTGTGTGTTTACTCTCAGTAATCGGGGGAAGTGTGTGTTTACTCTCATTAATCGGGGGGAAGTGTATTTTTACTCTCAGTAATCGGGAGAGTGTGTGTTTATTCTCAGTAATCGGGGGGAAGTGTGTGTTTACTCTCAGTAATCGGGGGAAGTGTGTGTTTACTCTCAGTAATCGGGGGGAAGTGTGTGTTTACTCTCAGTAATCGGGGGGAAGTGTGTGTTTACTCTCAGTAATCGGGGGGAAGTGTGTGTTTACTCTCAGTAATCGGGGGGAAGTGTGTGTTTACTCTCAGTAATCGGGGGGAAGTGTGTGTTTATTCTCAGTAACCGGGGGAGTGTGTGCTTACTCTCAGTAATTGGGGGGAGTGTCTGTTTACTTTCAGCAATCGGGGGGAGTGTGTGTTTACTTTCAGTAATTGGTGGAGTGTGTGTTTGCTCTCAGTATCCAGGTGGAAGTGTGTGTTTACTCTCAGTATCCAGGGGGAAGTGTGTGTTTACTCTCAGTAATCGGGGGGAAGTGTGTGTTTGCTCTCAGTAATCGGGGGGAAGTGTGTGTCTACTTTCAGCAATCGGGGGAGTGTGTGTTTCTCAGTAATCGGGGGGAAGTGTGTGTTTACTCTCAGTAATCGGGGGGAGTGTGTGTTTCCTCTCAGTAATCGGGGGGAGTGTGTGTTTACTCTTAGTAATCGGGGGCAAGTGTGTGTTTCTCAGTAATCGTGGAAGTGTGTGTTTACTCTCAGTAATCGGGGGGAGTGTGTGTTTACTCTCAGTAATCGGGGGGAAGTGTGTGTTTCTCAGTAATCGGGTGAGTGTGTGTTTACTCTCAGTACTCGGGGGAGCGTGTGTTCATTCTCAGTAATTGGTGGAGTGTGTGTTTGCTCTCAGTAATCGGGGCAGTTTTTGTTTACTCTCAGTTATCGGGGGGAGTGTGTGTTCACTCTCAGTATTTGGGGGGAAGTGTATGTTTGCTCTCAGTAATGGGGTGTGTGTGTTTACACTCAAGAATCGGGGTGGTGTGTTTGTTTACACTTAGTAATTGAGGGGGAGTGTGTATTCACTTTCAGTAATCGCGGGAGTGTGTGTTTACTGTCAGTAATTGAGGGGATGTGTGTGTTTACTCTCAGTAATCCGAGGAGTGTGTGTTTACTCTCATTAATCTGGGGGAGAGTTTGTGATATGTGTGTTTATTCTCAGTAATCGGGGGGAGTGTGAGTTTACTCTCAGTAATCGGTTGAGTGTGTGATTACTCTCAATAATGCAGGGGAATTGAATGTTTACTCTCAGTATTCGGGTAATGTGTGTGTTTACTCTAAGTAACTGGGGGATTTGTGTGTTTACTCTCAGTAATTGGGGATGTGGGTGTTTACTCTCAGTAATCGGAGGTTGCATGTGTTTACTCTCAATAATTAGGGGAGTGTGTGTTTTCTCTCAGTAATCGGGGGGAGTGTGTGTTTACTCAGTAATCGGGAGAGTGTGTGTTTATTCTCAGTAATCGTGGGGAAGTGTGTGTTCACTCTCAGTAATCGGTGGGGAAGTGTGTGTTTACTCTCAGTAATCGGGGGTAAGTCTGTGTTTACTCTCACTAATCGGGTTGAAGCGTGTGTTTACTTTCAGTAATCGGGGGAAGTGTGTGTTTACTCTCAGTAATCGGGGGGAGTGTCTGTTTACTTTCAGCAATCGGGGGAGTGTGTGTTTACTCTCAGTAATCGGGGGAAGTGTTTGTTTATTCTCAGTAACCGGGGGAGTGTGTGCTTACTCTCAGTAATTGGTGGAGTGTGTGTTTGCTCTCAGTATCCAGGTGGAAGTGTGTGTTTACTCTCAGTATCCAGGGGGAAGTGTGTGTTTACTCTCAGTAATCGGTGGGAAGTGTGTGTTTGCTCTCAGTAATCGGTGGGAGTGTGTGTTTACTCTCAGTAATCGGGGGGAAGTGTGTGTTTACTCTCAGTAATCGGGGGGAGGCTGTGGTTACTCTCAGTAATCGGGGGGAAGTGTGTGTTTACTCTCAGTAATCGGGGGGATGGTGTGGTTACATTCAGCAATCGGGGGGAAGTGTGTGTTTACTCTCAGTAATCGGGGGGAAGTGTGTGTTTACTCTCAGTAATCGGGGGGAAGTGTGTGTTTCCTCTCAGTAATCGGGGGGAAGTGTGTGTTTACTTTCAGTAATCGGGGGAGTGTGTGTTTCTCAGTCAACGGGGGAGAGTGTGTTTACTCTCAATAATCGCGGGGAAGTATGTGTTTACTCTCAGTAATCGGGGGAAGTGTGTGTTTACTCTCATTAATCGGGGGGAAGTGTATTTTTACTCTCAGTAATCGGGAGAGTGTGTGTTTATTCTCAGTAATCGGGGGGAAGTGTGTGTTTACTCTCAGTAATCAGGGGGAAGTGTGTGTTTACTCTCAGTAATCGGGGGGAAGTGTGTGTTTACTCTCAGTAATCGGGGGGAAGTGTGTGTTTACTCTCAGTAATCAGGGGGAAGTGTGTGTTTACTCTCAGTAATCGGGGGGAAGTGTGTGTTTACTCTCAGTAATCGGGGGGAAGTGTGTGTTTATTCTCAGTAACCGGGGGAGTGTGTGCTTACTCTCAGTAATTGGGGGGAGTGTCTGTTTACTTTCAGCAATCGGGGGGAGTGTGTGTTTACTTTCAGTAATTGGTGGAGTGTGTGTTTGCTCTCAGTATCCAGGTGGAAGTGTGTGTTTACTCTCAGTATCCAGGGGGAAGTGTGTGTTTACTCTCAGTAATCGGGGGGAAGTGTGTGTTTGCTCTCAGTAATCGGGGGGAAGTGTGTGTCTACTTTCAGCAATCGGGGGAGTGTGTGTTTCTCAGTAATCGGGGGGAAGTGTGTGTTTACTCTCAGTAATCGGGGGGAGTGTGTGTTTACTCTTAGTAATCGGGGGCAAGTGTGTGTTTCTCAGTAATCGTGGAAGTGTGTGTTTACTCTCAGTAATCGGGGGGAGTGTGTGTTTACTCCCAGTAATCGGGGGGAAGTGTGTGTTTCTCAGTAATCGGGTGAGTGTGTGTTTACTCTCAGTACTCGGGGGAGCGTGTGTTCATTCTCAGTAATTGGTGGAGTGTGTGTTTGCTCTCAGTAATCGGGGCAGTTTGTGTTTACTCTCAGTTATCGGGGGGAGTGTGTGTTCACTCTCAGTATTTGGGGGGAAGTGTATGTTTGCTCTCAGTAATGTGGTGTGTGTGTTTACACTCAATAATCGGGGTGGTGTGTTTGTTTACACTTAGTAATTGGGGGGGAGTGTGTATTCACTTTCAGTAATCGCGGGAGTGTGTGTTTACTGTCAGTAATTGAGGGGATGTGTGTGTTTACTCTCAGTAATCCGAGGAGTGTGTGTTTACTCTCATTAATCTGGGGGAGAGTTTGTGATATGTGTGTTTATTCTCAGTAATCGGGGGGAGTGTGAGTTTACTCTCAGTAATCGGTTGAGTGTGTGATTACTCTCAATAATGCGGGGGAATTGAATGTTTACTCTCGGTATTCGGGGAATGTGTGTGTTTACTCTAAGTAATTGGGGGATTTGTGTGTTTACTCTCAGTAATTGGGGATGTGGGTGTTTACTCTCAGTAATCGGAGGTTGCATGTGTTTACTCTCAATAATTAGGGGAGTGTGTGTTTTCTCTCAGTAATCGGGGGGAGTGTGTGTTTACTCTCAGTAATCGGGAGAGTGTGTGTTTATTCTCAGTAATCGTGGGGAAGTGTGTGTTCACTCTCAGTAATCGGGGGGGAAGTGTGTGTTTACTCTCAGTAATCGGGGGTAAGTCTGTGTTTACTCTCACTAATCGGGTTGAAGCGTGTGTTTACTTTCAGTAATCGGGGGGAAGTGTGTGTTTACTCTCAGTAATCGGGGGGAGTGTCTGTTTACTTTCAGCAATCGGGGGAGTGTGTGTTTACTCTCAGTAATCGGGGGAGCGTGTGTTCATTCTCAGTAATTGTTGGAGTGTGTGTTTGCTCTCAGTAATCTGGGGAGTGTGTGTTTACTCTCAGTAATCGGGGGGATGTGTGTATTTGCTCTCAGTAATCGGGGGAAAGTGTGTGTTTGCTCTCAGTAATCGGGGGGAAGTGTGTGTTTGCTCTCAGTAATCGGGGGAAGTGTGTGTTTACTCTCAGTAATCGGGGGAAAGTGTGTGTTTGCTCTCAGTAATCGGGGGAAAGTGTGTGTTTGCTCTCAGTATCGGGGGAGTGTGTGTTTGCTCTCAGTAATCGGGGGGAAGTGTGTGTTTACTCTCAGTAATCGGGGGGAAGGTTGTGTTTACTCTCAGTAATTGGGGGGAAGTGTGTGTTTACTTTCAGTAATCGGGGGAGTGTGTGTTTCTCTGTAATTGGGGGAGCGTGTGTTTACTCTCAGTAATTGGAAGGGAGTCTGTGTTTAATCCCAGTAATCGGAGGGGGGTGAGTGTTTACTCTCAGTAATCCGGGGGAAGTGAATGTTTACTCTCAGTATTCGGGGGCTGTGTGTGTTTACTCTCAGTAATTGGGGGATTTGTGTGTTTACTCTCAATAATTGGGGATGTGTTTGTTTACTCTCAGTAATCGGGGGATGTATGTGTTTACTCTCAATTATCAGGGGAATGTGTGTTTACTCTCAGTAATTGGGGGATGTGTGTGTTTACTCTCAGTAATCGGCGGAGTGTGTGATTACTCTCAGTAATCCGGGGGGAGTGAATGTTTACTCTCAGTATTCGGGGGCTGTGTGTGTTTACTCTCAGTAATTGGGGTATTTGTGTGTTTACTCTCAATAATTGGGGATGTGGTTGTTTACTCTCAGTAATCGGGGGATGTATGTGTTTTCTCTCAATTATCAGGGGAATGTGTGTTTACTCTCAGTAATTGGGGGATGTGTGTGTTTACTCTCAGTAATCGGCCGAGTGTGTGATTACTCTCAGTAATCCGGGGGGAGTGAATGTTTACCCTCAGTAATCAGGACTGTGTTGACTCTCAGTGGTGGTGTTACTGTGGGTGATCTGTATCCCTCTCTCTGCCGTTACTTGGGCGTCTGCTGTTGTAACTCGGGTATCTCTGATGTTCCCCTCTGTTGGTCTAAATGTGTGTGTTCTCTGAATGCATCGCCCCCCCTCCCCCTCCCTCTACAGTCACTCCTGCAATTACAGTGTGCCTGATCTATATTTCTCATATCCAGCACCCATTTTGATCAGAACCTTCCGCTATTTTAAGATCTCGTGGCTGGATAAAATTTTAATTTCCTCGTTTCTTTTTGAAATCTTCCACTCACGAAAGGCAGAGTTAAAAAGGAGACATGGGAGTGCAGCACATCTCTGAGCTCTGGCCATCTGCAAAATAGATAGCGATTAAAAAATAATTCTTCTGATATATCGAGTTTTGTTAATTCTCCTCACAGGCTCTTGGATACAGAAAGGCATAGATTGATAATCCATTGTATAGAAATGGACCTGCCCCAGCTTCCCTCTCTTCATGCGGTGATGAGATGGCAGGTTGGTCAGTTGTAACCTGACGGTAGGTGTGATGGAGACTACGAGTCCTCCTCCAGCAATGGGATTCCTGTGTGACAGCAACAGAGACTATGATTAAAGGGGAACTGACAAGTCCCACTCCACAGACTTATGCAAAAACCTTGGCTGACACTCCAGTGCCGTAATGAGGGAGTGCTGCAGTGTTGGAAAGCCTATCTTTCTATTCAAATGTTAAACTGAGGCTCCAGCTTCCCTCTCAGTTGGGGTGTGAAAGAGTCCAGGCTGAATTTTACTGGGCTGGCTGGGGCAGTGGGGTGGGTTCATCTCGCTGGCCCCCAACCATACCCGCCCCCCACACCACCCCCCCGACCCCCACTCCAACAGTTAGGAAAGTTGATCGCAAACTGACCAACTTTTGGAAAGGCTGCCCCACAGTGATATTATGCTGCAGGTGGCCTTAGCAAGCAGAGAGTGGGAGCGCCACCCTCCAAGTGGAAGGAAGTCTAACCCTTCAGAGCTACCAACCAATCTGATTGGCTGACAGCTCTTGCAGTCCCCACATTGCCAGAGCTCAGTAGTGGGCACTCGAAGAACACCGTATGGATCCCGGAGAGAGAGGTAAGTCGGGTCTTATGGGGTTGTTGGGGGGTGGGGGGGAGAGATCAGGCACGCCAGGGAGGGGGTGGGGATGTGGATTTTGGAGAACATGTGGGGAGACAAAAATGGGGGGGTACAATCTTGGGGGAGAGGTGGCGGTGACCCAACACACACAGGGCACACCCCAAAGGATGTAGCCCAACCTCCTTCCTGGCATTTCACCAACATTGGTGAAGAGGCTGCCTTCCCACTCTTGCCCACCATCCACTTTATGGCAGAGGAGGTGAATAGAGGTCCTTAAGTGGTCACTAATTGACTACTTAAGGGATTGAATACCCTAAGGGCGGGGAGGCTAGTGAACATCTTACCCACCCCCTGTATTATAGAAACTGGGTCGGGGGCAGTGAGTGGGAAGGCTACTCATCTGTCATATTTTATGTGCCCTCTGCCAAAACCACACCTGGTACGGAGGGGGGGCGGGTAGACAGGATGGGGGGGCAGTGGTGGTGGTGCCGCCTTAAAATCCAGGCCCCTGTGTTACTATTTTTAAGAGCAGGGAAATTATCGCCGGTATCCTGGACGTCAATCAACATCACAAAGACAGGTTATCACAATGTTCCGGCCCGTCTTTTACCTCCTTCCACCAAACTGCCACCAGTGGGGGCAGTGTGGATAAAAAAGGCTTGGTGGACGGTGGCTATCATCTTACAATGGGCGGTGCCTCAGGAAGAACTTACACCATGTTTATAATGCACCCTGTCGTGTGCCCACAGTTCTTGCTGTACACATATGTGAAACCAAATTCCGGGGACTCTCGATTAACCAGAAGGAGGGGGCAGTCTCTCACCAATCTTATAATAGGATTTATCCCTTTACTCAACAGGATCCTTTGTAGAATACAATGACATTAAAGCAGCTTATGCGCACACAGACGTGCTATATATATTTCTATATATAACCTACACACAGGCTCACCCACATGTACAGGTGTACTCAAAACTCTTTTAACCCTCTCGTAGTAGTAAGTCATAGAGAGCCATTTCCAACATTGCAACAGGGACTCCATTTCAGAAGAACTCCTTTGACTTTGTGATGTGCTGAGGTTGTGAAATCAGTTTTATAAAAGCAAGTTCATAACATACGAAGTGGGAGCTGGAGTAAGCCATGTGGCCCCTCAGGACCACTTCAGCATCCTATCAGATTATGACTGATCTTCGACCTCAACCTCTTCCTGTCCTATCATATATCTTGAAAATACACCAAGAATCTTAGTCTTGAAAAATCTCAATCATGAGCAACTGTCATGAAGCTATTAATGTATATAATATTTTGGAAAATGTTTTTCTTTTAAAATAGAGGTTTAGTCTATGGGGGTGTTTTAATTGGATTAAAACCAGCTAGTCTGGGTGCTTTGATATGTACTAGTTTTGATATGTAGAGAGATAGTGTGCATTTGCATTTTTTGAATAGATCATTCAAGGAGTGGGGTGAAAACTGATGCCTTTCTAGCAGCTACCAAGCAATATGTTTAGATTACTAATAAAATTTATATTATGAATGGTGTTTTATTGTTAAAAGGTGAACTTCAAAGAGATTGTAGATACAATGAGAATTAACATTCAATGGGGGCTGCTAGGTAAAACTTCAGCAGTTTCTGGGTGCACAGGCAGAGGCAATGTGAGGTCAAAAGGCAGCTGGAAACCTCCAACTGGCTCCACAGTGAAAAGAGGCTAATTTTGAGTTCATAAGGTGAAAATGCTTTGCCTGGTATTTGGTTAAATCAATGGGTTGCTGTTGCTTTAATGGAGATTAGTTTGGGAATTTGTTAAAAGTTATGATAGTAATTTGTAGCCGTGTATATATATTTTAACCTGTGTAAATTAATAAAATGTTTACACTTAGTTTAGTGTAAAACCTCGAGAATTAATGGTCTGATTCCTGATTTTATTAGTGTCAAGGAGGTGTACAGCACAGAAAAAGGCCCTTCGGCCCATCGAGTCTGCGTCGGTCAAATAAGTACCTAACTATTCTAATCCCATTTTTCAGCACCAGGCCCATAGCCTTGTATGCCATGGCATCGCAAATACAAATACTTCTTGAATGGTATGAGGGTTTCTGCCTCTACCTCCCTTTCAAGCAGTGAGTTCCAGATTCCCACCACCCTCTGGGTGAAAAAATTCTTCCTCACATCCCCTCTAAACCTCCTGCCCCTTAGCTTAAATCTATGCCCCTGGTTATTGATCCCTCCACCAAGGGGAAAAGTTCCTTCCTGTCTCCCCTATCTATGCCCCTCATAATTTTATACACCTCAATCATGACCCCCCTCAGTCTCCTCTGCTCCAGGGAAAATAACTCCAGTCTATCCAATCTCTCCTCATAACTAAAACTCTCCAGCCCAGGCAACATCCTGGTAAATCTTCTCTGCACTCTCTCTTGTGCAAACGCATCCTTCCTATAAAGCGGATTCCAGAACTGCATACAATTCTCTAGCAAGTGTCTCATTTGCCTTCTTAACCACCTTATCTACCTGTCCCGCTACCTTAAGGGACCAGTGGACACGCACACCAAGGTCCCTCTGATCCTCGGTACTTCCCAGGGTCCTACCATTCATCGTGTATTCCTGTGCCTTGTTTGTCTTGTCCAAGTGCATCACCTCACATTTACCTGGATTAAATTCCATTTGCCACTGATCAGCCCATCTGACCAGCTCTTCTACATCCTCCTGTAATCAAAGGCTATCTTCCTCTCTATTTACGACCTCACCAATTTTTGTGTCATCCGCGAACTTACTGATCAACCCTCCTACATTCAAGTCTGAATTGTTTATATATACCACAAACAACAAGGGACCCAACACCGATCCCTGTGGAACCTCACTGGACACAGACATCCAGTCACAAAAACACCCCTCGACTATCACCCTTTAGAGTCGCATCTCAAACATAACACTTAAAATTATTGGTTATGACAGTTGTTTAAAGTTTCCCTCTGGGATTTTCAAAAATAGCTCCGCTTTACCAACTGCATCAGTTATAACAATCGGGGGCTGTGCCGGGATAAATCACAGGCAGCATTTTCCCCCCTGTTGCGGTGGTTGTGCCGGTGCAGGCGCGGGCAGGCAGATTCCCGATCGGTAACCCCAATCGGTGGCACACCGCCATTTTATGTGGGCCAATTAAGGCCCGCCCAGCATGATGTCTGCCCGGAAGTGCCGTGCACTCCCTGTGCGGCCTGGGGGCATTCCCTGAGCCGGGAGTGAGCGCACAGATCTCCCTGAGGCAAAGTGCCACCTCAGGGAGCTACGCTCACGTTTGAAAACTTTATTAAAATATTCCTGACGTCCCCTCATGTGACACTGTTGAGGACTGTTGGAGGAGGGGTGAGGGCTGCCCTGTGCTTGAGGAGTGTTGGAGGAGGAGGGGAAAGGGCTGCCCTGTGCTTGAGGAGTGTTGGAGGGGGGGAAAGGGCTGCCCTGTGCTTGAGGAGTGTTGGAGGAGGGGGGGAAAGGGCTGCCCTGTGGTTGAGGAGTGTTGGAGGAAGGGGGGAAAGGGCTGCCCTGTGCTTGAGGAGTGTTGGAGGAGGGGAAAGGGCTGCCCTGTGGTTGAGGAGTGTTGGAGGAGGGGGGGAAAGGGCTGCCCTGTGCTTGAGGAGTGTTGGAGGAGGGGGGTAAAGGCTGCCCTGTGGTTGAGGGGTGTTGGAGGAGGGGGGGAAAGGGCTGCCCTGTGGTTGAGCTGTCACACTGACACATGAGCAGGGACATGTCAATTACTTGTATTTAAAAATTTTATACACATTTTAAGTCCCTCATGAAAGCTCATCCTGCCCTTGGATGAGGTTTCATGGTTTTTCTGAAGGCTGCCTGGGCTCTTCGCCTGCCCTCCAACCTTAAGGCTGGACAGGTAGGTCCATTAATTGGGTTAATTACTTTTTTTAGAGGCCTTAAGTGGCTGTTGACAGTTTGGTGAGCGCGCAGCCGAACTAAAGATCGGAATGACACTCGGTGACGTCGGGACACACGCCCGATGTCACCCTGCGTCATTTTACACGTCGTGTGAGCGGTCCCTGCCCCCGCTCGCTGACCGGAAAATGCAGCCCAAATATAAAAACAAAAAAACTGCGGATGCTGGAAATCCAAAACAAAAACAGAATTACCTGGAAAAACTCAGCAGGTCTGGCAGCATCGGTGGAGAAGAAAAGAGTTGACGTTTCGAGTCCTCATGACCCTTCGACAGAACAAATATTTCACCCCTCTTCTAAATATTCACTCAGTTCTGTCGAAGGGTCATGAGGACTCGAAACGTCAACTCTTTTCTTCTCCGCCGATGCTGCCAGACCTGCTGAGTTTTTCCAGGTAATTCGGAAAATGCAGCCCTCTATTTCTCATTCCTTGACTGGTTAGGAATTGGTGGATCTTAAGCTTACGAATATGAGAGGCACTCTGAATTTGGGAGTTGGTGAGGTATTTTAGAGGTGGTGAGACTGCTACATGGCTTGGGCAATTGCTAAGGTTTGTCTGGGAGTAGAAGAGATAACTCTCATTGGGTTGGAGAAACTAACCAAAAGCAAGTTAACAGGGTTGGCGGATAAGTTACAGTTGGGATTACCTGTGGAAGCTAGGAAATCTGATATAGTTAAAAGTATAAAAACAAAAAACTGCGGATGCTGGAAATCCAAAACAAAAACAGAATTACCTGGAAAAACTCAGCAGGTCTGGCAGCATCGGCGGAGAAGAAAAGAGTTGACGTTTCGAGTCCTCATGACTCATGAAAAATATTTCACCCCTCTTCTAAATATTCACTCAGTTCTGTTGAAGGGTCATGAGGACTCGAAACGTCAACTCTTTTCTTCTCTGCTGATGCTGCCAGACCTGCTGAGTTTTTCCAGGTAATTCTGTTTTTGTTTTAGTTAAAAGTATAGCTCAGCATCTACAGTTGGAAGTGAAACTTGACACAGCTGGAGGTAGTGAGATTTCAATTACAAATGAAAAAGCTTGAATTAGAAGCAAAGGACAGAGAAATGGCTTTTAAAAGGGAATTAGAAATTGCGAAGATGGAGAATGAGGAAAGAGAAAGAGAGAGAGAAAGAGAATTCCAACTGAAAATGTTGGCAGTTAGAAAAGAGACTTCAGGAGGTGAGGAAGGATTTGTCTCCAGAGTCAAACCCAGTGGGGATATGTTTAAATTTGTACAAGCTCCTCCAAAGTTTGAGGAAACAGATATTGAAGAATTCTATATTTCATTTTGAGAAGCTAGCTAAACAGATGAAGCGGCCACAGGAAAACTGGACATTATTATTACAGTCTAAGTTATTAGGTAGGGGGCTTGAGGTAAATGCTTCGATTTCAGAAGAAACATCGGTGAATTACGATGTGGTGAAAAAAGCTATACTGAGTGCATATGAATTGGTTCCTGAAGCATACAGGCAGAAATTTAAGAACATGAGAAAACATCCTGGGCAAACTTATGTTGAGTTTGAAAGAGTAAAACAAAGTAATTTTGACTGGTGGATACGAGCATTAAAAATAGAGACATTCATAGAAACATAGAAACTAGGAAGAGTAGGCCATTCGGCCCTTTGAGCCTGCTTCACCATTCATTATGATCATGGCTAATCATCCAACTCAATAGTCTGCTTCCGCTTTCTCCCCATACCCTTTGATCCCTTTTGCCCCAAGAACTATATCTAACTCCTTCTTGAAAACATACAATGTTTTGGTCTCAACTACTTTCTGTGGTAGCGAATTCCACAGGCTCAACACTCTCTGGGTGAAGAAATTTCTCCTCATCTCAGTCCTAAATGGTCTACCCCATATCCTCAGACTGTGACCCCTGGTTCTGGACTCCCCCACCATCGGGAACATCCTTCCTGCATCTACCTGTCTGGTCCTGTTAGAATTTTATAGGTTTCTATGAGATCCCCCTCATTCTTCTCAACTCCAGCGAATATAATCCTAATCGACTCAAACTCTCCTCATATATCAGTCCCGCCATCCAAGGGATCAGTCTGGTAAACCTTCGCTGCGCTCCCTCTAAAGCAAGTACATCCTTCCTCAGATAAGGAGACCAAAACTGCACACAATATTCCAGGTGTGGTCTCACCAAGGCCCTGTATAATTGCAGCAAGACATTCCTGCTCCTGTACTCGAATCCTCTGGCTATGAAGGCCAACATACCATTTGCCTTCTTTACTGCCTGCTGCACCTGCATGCTTACCTTCAGCGTCTGGTGTGCATCTCGTTGCACATTCCCCTCTCTCAATTTATAGCCATTCAGATAATAATCTGCCTTCCTGTTTTTGCTACCAAAATGGATAACCTCACATTTATCCACATTATGCATCTGCCATGCATCTGCCCACTCACTCAGCTTGTCCAAATCACCCTGAAGCATCTCTGCACCCTCCTCACAGCTCATCCTCCCACCCAGCTTTGTGTCATCTGCAAATTTGGAGATATTACATTTAATTCCCTCATCTAAATCATTAACATATATTGTGAATAACTGGGGTCCCAGCACCGATCCCTGCTGTTGGGGGAAAGAGAGGGGGAAGTGAGGCAACAGCCTTGTAGATTAAATCCACTAGTCACTGCCTGCCAATCAGAAAAAGACCCGTTTATTCCTACTCTTTGTTTCCTGTCTGCCAACCAGTTTTCTATCCATCTCAATACACTGCCCCCAATCCCATGCACTTTAATTTTACAAGCCAATCTCTTATGTGGGACTTTGTCGATAGCCTTCTGAAAGTCCAAATTAACCACATCCACTGGCTCTTCCTCATCAACTCTACTAGTTATATCCTCAAAAAATTCCAGTAGATTTGTCAAGCATGATTTCCCTTTCGTAAATCCATGTTACTCTGTCTGATTCTGCCACTGTTTTCCACTGTTCCTAATGCATTGGCTGGTTTTAGCCCTTTTGAACTATTTATGGTCATGAAGTAAGAGGACCACAGATATTGATTCATGAGAAATCGGTGGGTCAAAGTTCAGAAACTACTCTCTTGGATTTCATGTCACATTTCAGGAAAAGATTGAACAGAGCATTTGAGTTGGCTAGGGGACATTTAAAGATCTCACAGCAAGTGATGAAAATGAATACGGTTAAGAAGGCTAAAATTTGCAGTTTTGTTTCTAGAGAGAAAGTATTAGTTCTGTTACCAGTACTAGGTGATTCATTAAATGCAAGACTTAGTGGACCTTTACAGGATTGAAAAGAAATTGAGTGAAGTAAATTATTTAATAAATACGCCAGATAGAAGAAAGAAGCAGAGAGTGTGTCATGTAAATATGCTTAAAAAGTACTTTGACAGGGAAGAGGAACAAAAAGAGATGTTAGTGATAGTGGATGATGAGAGAGAGGTAGAAGTGCAAAACCCTGAAATTGATTTTCCTCTAATCAAATTAGATAATAGGGGATGCTTGAAAATTTAAATGAAAAATTGAGTTACCTTCCAAGCAAGTGTCAAAGTGATTTGGAAAAGCTATTGCAGTCACACAGACATATTTGTGTAAATAAGTTGGGAAAGACATATTTAACTTTACATGATGTATGTATAGGAATATCACCTTCAGTGAGGCAACAGCCTTGTAGATTAAATCCAGCAAAGTACAAAAAGGAATTGATTTCATGCTTCAAAATGGTATCATTGAGTTTAGTTGCAGTAACTGGAGTTCGCCAGTTGTACTCGTACCGAAACCAGATGGAACTCAAAGACTGTGTGTGGACTATCGAAAGGTGAATGCAGTGACAAAAGCAGATTCACATCCCACACCACGGTTGGACGACTGTATTGAGAAAGTGGGAGAATCAAAATTTATCACAAAGATTGACTTGCTAAAAGGATATTGGCAGGTATCGTTGTCGGAGAGAGCAAAGGAGATATCAGCTTTCGTAACGCCAAGTGGGCTATATCAGTTTAAAGTAATGCCATTTGGTATGAAGAATGCAGCTGCGACATTTCAAAGACTGACAAACAATGTAATTGCGGGTCTAAGCAATTGTGTGGTTTATATTGACGATCTAATTGTTTTCAGTCAGACATGGGAGGAGCATTTACAGCATCTGAAAGAGTTATTTACTCAACTGCAAGAAGCTAATGGTGATGAACTTGGCTAAAAGTGAATTTGCAAAAGCACAAGTTATGTATGTAGACCATACCATTGGACATGGTAAGGTGGCTTCGAGAGATGCGGAAGTCAAAGCTATTGTGGATTTCCAGTTCCTACAACAAAACGAGAAGTTTTGAGATTTCTGGTCATGAACGGGTTTTACTGGAAATTTGTGCCAAATTTTAACCAAGCGGTTGCTCCACTGACTGAACTATTAAAAAAGAAGTTTCAATGGACACTGGAGTGTCAGAAGTCATTCGATAGTTTGAAAACTGTATTAACTATGGCACCAGTGTTGGCAATGCCCAATTATGCCAAGCAATTCAAATTGGCCATTGACGCTAGCGTTATAGGCATTGGGGCTGTACTGTACTGATAGGGTATTTTTCACGGAAACTAAATGTACAACAGAGAAGATATTTAATGATTGAAAAAGAAACTTTGAGTTTTGTGTTAGCATTGCAGCATTTTGAAATTTATGTTGCAAACGATTCATCAGAAGCAATTGTTTATACAGACCATAATCCTTTGAAGCTTTTGGACAAATTTCATGACAAAAGTGCAAGGCTTTTCAGATGGAGTCTATTGTTACAACCATTTAATCTACGTATTATAAATATTGCTGGAAGAGAAAATCTGTTCGAAGATGCATTATCAAGAGCTTGAAGCTTAAAGGAAAACGGGACATTTAAAAAAAGACCTGGACACTGAACTGGAGTGCTTTCTATTGATACCAAGGACCTGTGTATATACATTGTTATGTTAATGCATGCAGCTGGTAATGTAATAAGTGTAGGAGATAGTGTAAGATGGGTTATTAAAATGAAGCTGTCTTTTAGAAGTATGGTGGTTCATTTTTTGATAAGGAGGGGGATGTCATGAAGCTATTAATGTATATATTTTGGAAAATATTTTTCTTTTAAAATAGAGTTTAGTCTATGGGGGTGTCTTAATTGGATTAAAGCCAGCTAGTCTTTGATATGTACTCGTTTTGATATGTAGAGAATAGCGTGCATTTGTATTTTTTGAATAGAGCATTCAAGGAGTGGGGTGAAAACTTGATGCCTTTCTAGCAGCTACCAAGCAATATGTTTATATTACTAATAAAGTTGGTACAATGAACGGGGTTTCATTGTTAAAAGGTGAAGTTCAAAGATGTTGTTGATACAATGAGAATTAACAATCAGTTGGGCTGGTAGGTATAACTTCAGTAGTTTTCAGGTGTGCAGGCAGAGGCAATGTAAGATCAAAGGCAGCTGTAAGCCTCCAACCGGTCCAACTGGCTCCACAGTGAAAAGAGGCTAATTTTGAATTTGTAAGGTGAAAATACTTTGCCTGGTGTTTTGGTTAAATCTATGGGTTGCTGTTGCCTTAATGGAGATTAGTTGGGAATTTGTTAAAAGTTACGGTAGTAGTAATTTGTAGCCATGTGTATATATTTTAACCTGTGTAAATTAATAAAATGTTTCATTTTAGATTTCATTAAATGTAAAACCTCAAACTGGTGGTCTGATTCCTGAGTTTAGAGTCGCATCTCAAACACAACACTTAAAATGATTGGTTATGACAGTTGTTAAAGTTTCCCTCTGGGATTTTTAAATAACTCCGCTTTACCTACTGCACTGGACATATCACATCAAAGTCCAATCTTTCTACTATCTTATTATAATTTTCTAAGAATAAGCCATGTGAACACAGATATATGAAAGATTTGTCAAACAATGTCCCTTCTGGAATTTTTTGGTGATGTAACTAGTGGAAAGGATAAGGGGGAACCAGTGTATGTTGTAGATTTTCAAAAAGCATTTGATCAGGTGCCACAAAATTAAGACTCACGAGATTGAGAGTAATTTTTTAAAAATTCATTTATGGGATGTAGGCGTCGCTGGCTAGGCCAGCATTTATTGCCCCTCTCTAATTGCCCTTGAGGAGGTGGTGGTGAGCTGCCTTCTTGAACCGCTGCAGTCCATGTGGTGTGAGCATACCCACAGTGCTGTTAGGGAGGGAGTTCCAGAATTTTGACCCAGCGACAGTGAAAGAACGATGATATATTTCCAAGTCAGGATGGTAAGTGGTTTGGAGCGGAACTTCCAGGAGGTGGTGTTCCCATGTACCTGCTGCCCTTGTCCTTCTAGATGGTAACAGTTGTGGGTTTGGAAGTTGCTGTCTAAGGAGCCTCGGTGAGTTGCTGCAGTGCATCTTGTAGATGGTGCACACTGCTGCTACTGTGCATCAGTGGTGGAGGGAGTGAATGTTTGTGGATGGAGTGCCAATCAAGCAGGCTGCTTTGTCCTGGATGTTGTCAAGCTTCTTGAGTGTTACTGGAGCTGCACTCATCCAGGCAAATGGAAAGTATTCCATCACGTTCCTGACTTTTGCCTTGTAAATGGTAGACAGGCTTTGGGGAGTCAGGAGGTGAATTACTTGCCGCAGTCTCTGACCTGCTCTTGTAGCCACAGTATTTATGTGGCTGGTCCTGTTCAGTTTCTGGTCAATGGCAATCCCCAGGATGTTGACAGTGGGGGATCCAGCGATGGTAATGCCATTGAATGTCAAGGGGTGATGGTTAGATTCTCTCTTGCTGGAGATGGTCATTGTCTGGCACTTGTGTGGCGTGAAAGTTTGCATGAATTGAGGATTGGTTAATGGACAGAAAACAGAGCTGGAATAAATGGCAAGGTTGGCAAGCTGTAATTAGCAGGGTACCACAAAGATCAGTACATGGGCCTCTGTTATTTACAATCTGCAATGACATAGATAAGGAGACCGAATGTAACACATCCAAGTTTGGTGCTGATACAAGCTTAGGTGGGAGAGCAAGTGATAAGAAGGCTATAAAGGAGCTGCTGATGGATATGGACAGTTTGGGGGAGTGGGCAAGGACATGGCAGATGGAATACAATGTGACATAGTGTGAAGCTTCGTAGGAAAAATCAAAATGCAGAATATTTTTGAATGGTGAGAGACTGGGAAGTGTTTTTATTCCGAGGGACCTGGGTGTCATTGTCCATAAATCACAGAAAGTTAATATGTAGGTGCAGCATGCAGTTAGGAAGGCAAATTATATGTTAGCTTTTGTTACAAAGTGATTGGATTGAAGAGATTTTACTACAGTTGTGTAGGACATTGGTGAGGCCACACCTGGAGTAGTGTGGGTAGTTTTGGTCTCCTTAGTTTAGGAGGGATATACCTGCCCTAAATGGAGTGTAATGAAGGTTCATTAGACTGGTTCCTGGGATGAGGGGATTGTCCTATGTGCAGACATTGAGTAAACTAGGCCTATATTCCCTGGAGTTTAGAAGAATGAGAGGTGGTCTCAATAAACTATATAAAATTCTTAAGGGACTTGACAGGGTAGACACTAAGAGGTTGTTACCCCTGGCTGGGGAATCTAGAACACCGGGGCACAGCCTCAGACTATGGGGTTGTCCATTTAGTTCCGAAATGAGGAGGAATGTTGAGTGTATTTAAGACAGAGATTGATAGGCTTAGATATTTAGAGAAATAAGAGTTATGGGAATAGTGAGAGGAGGTGGGGTTGAGGTAGAAGATGGGCCATGGTTTTGTTGGATTTTGGAGCAGAATTGAATGGTCAAATGGCCTACTCCATTTCGTATTTATGTGCGTTAAGAAAAATTTGAGGCTGCCCTACAGGAAGACTGACCAGCCATTATATTGTCCATTGAATTATACAAGCAAAGTGAAAGGAAACAAGAAGACTGGCCTACTCACCTGCATATGTCTTATTAGCAATCCTCTCATCTGTAATCCAGGCTTCAGTATTGAGAAAGGGAGAGGGGAGGGTTTGAACTCAGTACCAACACCAGCATCAGTACTGAAAGAACAAGAGGCAACGACAGCGCAGGAGAAAGTAAGAGACCTCCGCGAGCAGCACACAAGGAGCAGCACCACCTGAACCCACTTGACCAAACAGCCTTCCCTAACAAGAGTCCAAAAAAAGGGAGCCCATAAAAGGTGAGAGAGAGAAAAAAAAATGTATCAAAAGAAAATAAATCAAGTCGTTCTGAGAGAGGAAGAGAGAGAGAAAGAGAGAGAGAAAAAAAAACCATATAAAAAAGAAACGATGGAGGAAGGAGACGATTCCTGGGGATGGGCCATCATGGGGAACCTGTGGAGGAGTCGAAAAGTTCAAAAATAGATCAAAGAAAGCACAGAATAGGCCTTCAGCAGAGACAGCAGGAAACAGTCTACCCACCTGAGAGGGCCAACTGGGAGATGCCACCTGTGCTGGGTGGAAGTGAAGAGATTTTGTTGAGAAAAACATTATTTTTTCCTTTCCCAAGTGAGTGAAAATCTCTCCTTTTAATCGTTCTCTCTCTATTCCCTAATCCTGGCTTTGGTGCAGAAAAGTATCAGGCCGACTCCAACAGAGACTGGACTGCTAAAAAGGGTTCACTGAGTAAGTGCCTCTCCTCCCTCCTCCATATCTTTCTTTCCTCCTCCTCATCCCAAGCACCTTAAGTCAACTGTAGGGCATCCTGCAGGATATAGTAGCCATCACTGAGACGTAGTTGAGGGAGGGGCAGGATTGGTAGCTCAACATTCCGGGATATAGAATCTTCAGGTGAGACAGGGGAGGGGGTAAAAGAGGAGCAGGCATTGCATTATTAGTTAAAGAGTCAGTTACTGTAGTAAGGAGAGATGATATCTTGGAGGGGGCATCGAATGAAGCTTTGTGGGTAGAGCTTAGGAATAAAAAAGAGGCAGCCACATGGTTAGGGGTTTCTTACAAACCCCCAGATAGTCAGCGGGAAATTGAGGAGCAAATATGTGCACAATTTGTGGAGGTGTGTAAAAACAATAACAATAGGGTAATAATATTAGGTGATTTCAACTTTCCCAACATTAATTGGGATAGATATAGTGTTAAGGGCTTGGATGGAGTGGATTTCTTGAAATGTGTACAGGAGAACTTTTTAGGTCAATATGTGGAGGGTCCATCAAAGGACGGTGCAGTGCTGGACCTAATTCTGGGGAATGAAGCCGGACAGGTGGCTGAGGTGGTGGTGGGAGAGCAGTTTAGTGATAGTGACCACAACATGGTACAGTTTAAGTTCGTTATGGACAAAGAAATAGACAAGTTTCAAAAATATATTTTGTATTGGGAGAGCGTGGATTTTAGTAAAATAAGGCAGGATCTGGCCAAGGTAGACTGGGAACAGCTACTTGTGGGGAAATCTACAGTGGAGCAGTGGGGGGTGTTCAAAAAGGGAATGGGGAGGGTACAGGCTCAACAGGTTCCCTCTAAGGTGATAGGAAGGAGTAACAAGCACAAAGATATTCAGGTTACGATGAGAAGGAAAAAAGAGGCTTTTAACAGGTACAAGGGAAGCAAATCAGCAGAGGCATTAGTGGAGGCATAGATTACAAAAGTAGGGAGATCATGTTGGAGTTGTAAAGAACCTTGGCCACAGCTGGAGTACTGTGTGCAGTTCTGGTCACCACATTATAGGAAGGATGTGACTGCACTGGTGAGGGTGCAGAGGAGGTTCACCAGGATGTTGACTGGGATGAAATATTTAAGTTATGAAGAGAGGTTGGATAGACATGGGTTGTTTTCATTGGAGCAGAGAAGTCTGAGGGGTGACCTGATCGAGGTGTACAGGATTATGAGGAGCCTGGACAGGGTGGATAGGGAGCAGCTGTTCCCCTTAGTTGAAAGGTCAGTCATGAGGAGACATAAATTCAAGGTGAGGGGCAGGAGATTTAGGGGGGATGTGAGGAAAAACATTTTTACCAGAGGGTGGTGATGGTCTGGAATGCGCTGCCTGGGAGGGTGGTGGAGGTGGGCTGCCTCACATCCTTTAAAAAGTACCTGGATGAGCACTTGGCACATCATAACATTCAAGGCTATGGGCCAAGTTCTGGTAAATGGGGTTAGGTAGGTAGGTCAGGTGTTTCTCACGTGTCGGTGCAGACTCGATGGGCCGAAGGGCCTCTTCTGCACTGTGTGATTTGTGATTCTGTGATTCTATGAACTGGCTGCCATCTGGAGCTTCTGGTGCCCCTCTGGGCTTCTGCTGAAACTTTGGCACATTTGGCAATGTTGGGTTAAAGCTGTGGGCCTGAGGTCATCAGCAGAGAGGTTAGGGGATATTTAACTGAGGTGTTCAAAATCAGGAAGGGGTTTGGTAGAGTTAATAAAGGAAAACCACAGAAACCAAAAAAGAACAGACTTGAGATAATTGGCAAAAAGCCAGGGGGGATAAGGAGGAATTGTTTAATGCAGTGAGTTATTGTGATCTGAAATGCACTGCCTGAGAGGGTAGTAGAAGCAAATTCAATAATAACTTCCAAAAAGGAATTGGACAGCCACTTGATGGGAAAAACGCCAGGTTGTAAGGAAAGAGCAGAGGCAGTGGCAAGTCAGTCTATCCTGTTAAACATCCAGGATAGTGGCTCTTAACCTGATTTGCTCAGGATTATAAAACAAATTGAATCTACATCTGTATGATTTTGAACAAAGGAAAGCATAGATACGACAAATGGTCTATTGCATTGTGGCTGGAGAACCAAAGTCTTAACCATGACAATGGGACAGATTTCCAGAGCAGCCATCCTGATGTGCGGGGGTTAGGACTGGGATTGGAGACCTTTACACCCAATTAAAATCTCTCGGATCTAACTTCCTCTTCATTGAGGTGTTGAAGCAGCAGAATGGAGAGAAAAAGAGGGACAAGTGTGCTGATAGTAGAGTTCTGGGGGAAGGGGAAGACCAAAATTAGGAATTAGACACTGGCTCTGTGTCAGGTGATGTGTCTCCTTATGTTGCAGTGGGAACAATCTCTAATTCTTCTGTGATGTCACTGCCTCCTCCTGCCCTCAAGGTTCTGCTGCCCCCTCCCATCCATGGGGAAGCTTGAATTTGGGAAGAGGGAGAATGATTAAAAACAATGATGATGTTTTCCTTGTGTATTGCACTGAGTAATTCATGCTCAAGCGCAGGCAGCTGTTGTTTAGCAGCCTTATTTACACTTTCTCAACAGAGAGGGCAGCAGAGAGGGCTCTATACTACACTCCCTCCTCATTTGAAAAAAAAACTTACTCATCAAAATGTAAAATGGTACATGTACATAATTTTCCAGGATATAAATGACTAAACAAATATCACCAATACTTGAAAATTTAACAGGTTGGATTGCAGACCTGTTTCTCCTGTAATCACAACCAAAATATATACAACCAATATGACCAGAGTAATTTACATGTAAAATAAATGTAATTAGCTATAGCTTACGAAGGACCAAAGACATTCCTCTCTATTAGAGAGAGACAATAGGTTATATCCAACTTGAAGGGCACCACTCCACATCAAGCATGGGGCAAGACAAGGAAGTAGGCCTTCATAGGCTACCACAGCCAGTACAGGGATTGAACTCACAGTTAGCATCATTCTGCAACACCTTCTAGCCAACTGAGCTAACCAACCCCCACAAAAGACAGCACCTCCAACAGTGCTGTATTGCCTTGGTACTGCACTGGATTGTCAGTCTTTTTGCATTCAAGGCCTAGATTTGGGCTTGAACCCAAAGTCTTGTAAGCTCAGAGGCAAGAGTGCTACCTACTGAGCCACAGCTGATATATTGAAGAGACATTTAAGCCCGGCATGGACAGGGAATGAATCCATGAGTTTTAGTTTTCAAAATCAATGCCTTTCCACTTGGTCACCGTGCCTCTTTTTTAAAAAAAAGTAAATAAATTTGTTTTTTGCTGCACACCGTATATGTTATTATGAGCCAATTAGGGATGGGTAAAAAAGATTACAATCCAATTGGCCACCAGTTTAAAGTAGACAAATCCTAGGTACTTACTAAGAGAATAAAGCCACCAGATTCCACGGTTTTTAAACAAACAAAATAAACTTTACGATATAAAGTCAGAAAAGTAAAACAATTTACAATATTTATATTGTACCCCAACATTCAGAATTAATATGAGGTACATGTGAAACAACACACTATGCTGCACCATAAATGGCAGATGCAACCAAGACAGATCCCACAGTTTTCTCAGCAACCTATCCCAGACATCAGTGTCCAGTGTGAGTCACACAATCTCATTAAAACTTTCTATCCCTCACAAGTGATTTCAAGTCTACACTTTTGAAGATCTAGTCTCTGAACTCTCTCCAAAGGTTGCTCTGATTTAGATTGCTGCAACAACTGCTCACCCCCTAATGGTTCAATCTCTTCTCCTGAGACTACATCCAATAGCTACCCGAGGCTGAAATCCAGCACTAACTCACTGGCACAACTCCAGCTCTTCAGCCATATCATGCAGAACACCATTGCTTCAAAGGGTTACTCTTTCCCCAACAATCCTCGGCACAGAGTCACCGACCTTCCACTGTCTTTCTAGGTCTCCAGGGTATTTCCTGAGCCCTCACTACATGGAGCCTGTCAACAGCAGTACTTCTACTGCTTGGAGCCTTTTTCTTTGCTCCTCTCCCCATTGGTTCCTACTGGTGGTCTCCACCTGGTGACTTGTTACCCAGTAGTCTCCCTCTCTAGGTCCTCTCTCTTTCGGACCTCTCCCTGGGTTACCCCTCTCTGCACCTACTCCTCTTGGTCCCAGGACTCCCCTAGTTAAAATGCCAAAGCTGGGTCCCATAATCCTTGTTTCTGTGCCATGGCAGCACATTCCCAATGTTCCAGAGGCTGGGCCCTTTAACTAAAGAGAAAACAAAATGGAGCATGTGTGGCTTGTCACCTTGCCTTGCTCCTCACATGCCTGGAACTCTTGGGCCTGCCAGGAATTGGAGTCCTTAACCTCTGCTTGGGCAAAGGTAAGTTCCTGTTACTCAGCAGTGTTTAACAAAAATAACATCATTCAACAAGAGATAATGAAAAGAACAACTTGTTTCTTCTTTCTTTCTACATACTTTCAATTAACCTACCTGGCTTCTTTCTCTTTCTATCTGGGTATCTCCATCCATTCCCATTAGCTGGCTCCCTCAACATCTCTGATCGTGTCAACCCTGAACTTTGTCTTTGACTACCAACTCCTCTTGACGGCTGGGGCTGTGACGTTGATTGATTTGTCTTAATCAAAGACCCTGACATACATTGATAAAAGCAAAATATGACGGATGCTGGAAATCTGAAACAAAAACAGAAAATGCTGGAAAAACTCAGCAGGTCTAACAGCTTTTGTGCAGAGAGAAACAGAGTTAACGTCTTGAGTTTGTATGACCCTTCTTCAGAGCTGAAGATAAATTTCATCACATTTCCACTTCTCTTCAGTCTCCTAAAGTATCTCTGAGGTTAATTTCTAAGTTTGCACCATACCCATAGTTATGAGAGAGTTTCTTTAATTCGAGAATGTAATCTGTAACAATCTCACTTGGTAGCTCTTTCCTTTAATGGAATGCAACTCTCAGTGTAATCTCATTCATAGTCATGCCATAGTATGAGTCCAGAGTCTCATTAATTTCAGCATATTCCATAGTACTGGGGTCTTGTGGGCAACACTGGTTAGATACGACTTCAAAAGCATCTGGTCCCATCATAGTGAGGAAAACATTTACTTTATGTCCATCTCCTATTTTTTATTTGCTTTCAGCCAAATGTGTAACCTTCGTTTGTAATTACACCAGTCCTCTTTAATAGGGTTGAATTCCCACATTGTCCCCAAATATGTCTTCAGTGTCATTTTTTAATTAGGTACTGTGCTGACTCACTGGCCTGAATTTTTCATTCGTTGGGTGCATGGGATCGGCGGGCCCAGACTGGGAGGGGAAATGGGTCTCTGGTTGCAATCGCCCCTGACCGCAATTTCATACTGGCTGGCGAATTAATGGCCGGCCGGCCAGCATGAAATGCGTGCTGAGAAATGCTCAGCACTGCTGGGGTGGGGGCAGGAAGAGGGCAGGCACCAGCCTAACTGAGGGTGTGGGTGAGCGTTTCTAGCCAGCTCCCTGACGGCAGACAGCTGCCCCAGGGAGCCGCAGACCTCCACAGACTAAAGGAAATGACACAAATGCTGCAAAATATGTCCATGCAGCACAGTTAAGCACCTGAAAGCATACCTCATGAAAAAGCAGGCCACGGATATCTCTTGTTATTTTACTTCCCCTTGGAGATTTCATCCCGCCCTGGATTGAGGTTTGAGCAAAAATGTGAATGCCGCCTGGGAGAACGGCCCGGCCGCCAACCCTAAATGTGGCCGGGCCACATAAAGTCGCTGCTAATTGCATCGCTAATAGGCTTAATTGCTATTTAATTGTCAGCGGGTACGTGACTGTCGCATGCGCCTGCCAAGAGAAATATCGTGTGACCGCGCAGTGAAGTCGGGACGCTTGCCCGACGTCAACTTGCGCTATTTCCTGTCCGTTCAGGTCGAGCGTGCGCCCAACCGCAGGACACAAAACTCCGGCCACTGTGTTTACCTCAATACAATGTGCACATGGAGCAATCTCTCAAATTGCTCAAACTTCCTCAAAATCAACGTTAGAAGCTCTGGCAATGTGACACAATGTTCTTCAGTTCTTAATTTCTCAAATGAAATGTAAAAGTAAATTCCATCCCAGCCTCACTGTCATCTTTCTATCGTGTATTGCACTGAGTAAGACTAAGACATGCCCAACTGGAGGCAGCCACTACTGAACAACTTTAATTATACTTCACCAGCAGAGAACCCAGCAGAGAGAGCTCTACACCATAGTCATCACCCAAGGGACAGACTTCATCTCCTTAACAAACATCAACTGAACAGCTTGGCTGTACCATGAAGTAGGAGGTCCTGCAGCCTATCTGAAACCTGCTGTTCCCTCACTGATACTATCCTACCCTAGTGATTGTGTGGTAATCCCTCTTCTTCAATCATGTGCCTTCTCTTGATTGTAGTTGCTCCTGTGGTACCTCCAGTGAATAATGTCTTTGTTAAGAAAGTGAGGATTTCTCCAGGCACCATAATGGCTCTGATATTAACTCTCTCCACATAATGAGTTGGGGGTAAATGGGGGGGGGTGGTGGTCAGGCACATTGGAGTGAGGGACTTGGCAACTATTTTGCCATAGTAGAGATTTAAACCATTGTAATAAATCCAAATCACCCCCATGCCGATTTAAGTCAGTGGGATAAATTCCAATAACCTAATGGCGATTAAATCACTGTAATAAAGCCCAGTCGCTCAATGGAGATTTAACCCACTGCATTAAATCCCATATTACACAATGGAGTCTTTATCATTTCAATAAACCCCAATCACCCTAATAGAGATTTAACTCATTGCAATAAGCCCCAATTACTGCTACATCCCTAACCAGCAGTATGAATATACCCCCTAACAAACTCTACAAGCCCCCAAATCAACTCTACAGACCCCCAAACCAGCACTATTCAGATGCAATCATGACAGGGCTCGCAACTTCCAGCCTCCATTAACTTCAGCTTATACAAGACTCTGCTGCCCATATGCTAAATACCACAACAAGTTCCATTCAAAATTCTCATCCTTACATTTAAATGCCTCTGAGGACTTGTCTTTCCATATCTCTATAACTTTTTCCAGACTTAAAACACCTCCCAAACTCTCCATTTCTATGACATAAATCTCTTGCGCATCACTTCCCGCTCACACTTTGTTCCACCATTGATGGCTATGTTGCCAACTGCCTAGGTTCCACTGAATTCTCCTCCGTTGGGAATGCTATCGCTTGCCACACTTCGTGTCAGTTTTCCAAGGCTTCCTAAACTGTCAACAAGGCCCAGAATCCCTTACCACCACCCACTACCCACTTCTCCTGCCCAGCCTTTTTCCCTCTGCAGTTTGCCATTAAATGCACAAAACTCCAAGCCTCACAGTTCCTTCCATTCCATGAGGCAGCGCGAGTTCTGAACACTCACCGTCTGCAATGTTAATACTGGGAGACGTTGAAGCTGTGTTCTCTGTCTCTGGGCCATCGATGATTTCTTCTGTAATCGGATGTGTAGCTGCTGTACCAAACGACATTGATGGTGATGAATCCTCCCCTTCCCCACCCCCTGAGCAGTCTAATTGGCCAGGCCGGTCCACGGGTGTAGGATTTGCAGCTACAACTGGGTCAGCAGCATGGCCAGGATAGGCTGGAGGGTTCTGGTCATCCGCTTCTGTTGCCTCATCAGCCTGTCTTGCAGGGGTTGTGACCTCAGGAGCAGAGTCGTTAGTCGTGCTGTTACACACAGCCTCGTCATAGGTGGGCAATACGACTGGCACTCCATCAACCACCACAAAATTTCGGCTACTTGAAGCATCTTGATCACTACCGGAATACAATTCAGAAATGGCGCTTGTTAGAGGAGGAGGAGAAAGTGCATATACACACTTTTTATTACTTCTAGACTTGACTATTCCAATGCAGTCATGGCCAGCCTCCCATTTTCCACCCTCCATAAACTCAAACCCATCCAAAACTCTCTGGCCCTGTTTCCTAATTTGCACCAAGTCCCAACACCACTGCGTTCCCTGACCTACACTGGTTCTCAGTCTGACAACATACTGATTTTAAATTTCTCACACTTGAGCTCAAGTCCCTCCCTATCTCTGTAATCTCCTCTAGACTTACAACCCTCTGAGATCGCACTCCTCCAATTCTGGCCACTTACACATCCCCCGATCTTAATCGCAACATTGGTGGCTGTGTCTTCAGCTGCCAAGGCTTTGAGCTCCACAATTCCTTCCCTAAAGCTTCCTGCTTGTTTACCTTTTCATTCTTGAAGATGTTCTTTAAAACCTCTTTGACTAGGTTTTTTCACCTGTGTTAATGTCTCCTTATATGGCTTAGTGTCAAATAGTATCATTTACGTCACACAAGCGCCAGGCAATGACCATCTTCAACAAAAGAGGATCTAACCATCTCCCTTTGACATTCAATGGCTTTAACATTGCTGAATCCTCCGTTGTCACCATCCTGGGAGTTACCACTGACCAGAAACTGAACTGGATCAACCATATAAATACTGTGGCTAAAAAAGCAAGTCAGAGGCTAGGAATCCTGTGGCGAGTAACTCACTTCCTGAATCTCCAAAGCCTGTCCACCTTCTACAAGGCACAAGTTAGGATTGTGATGGAATACTCCCCACTTGCCTGAATGAGTGCAGCTCTATCAACACTCAAGAAGCTTGAAACCATCCAGGATGAAGCAGCCTGCATGATTGGCACCTCATCCATCACCCTAAACTTTCACACCCTCCACAACCAATGCATCGCAGCAGCAGTGTGTACCATCTACAAGATGCACTTGAACCCCACCAGGGTTCCTTCAACAGCACCTTCTAAACCCACAACCACTAGCATCTAGAAGGACAAGGGCAGCAGATAGATGGGAACACCACCACCTGGACATTCCACTCCAAGTCACTCACCATCCTGACTTGGAAATATATCGCCGTTCCTTCACTGTCGCTGGGTCAAAATCCTGGAACTCCCTCCCTAATAGCACTGTGGGTGTACCTACGGCACATGGATAGGAGCAGTTCAAGAAGGCAGCTGACCACCACCTTCTCAAGGGCAATTAGGGATGGCAATAATTGCTGGCCCAGCCAACGACACCCACATCCTGTTTAAAGATAAATAAGTGAAACATTTAACTTAACTTTGAGCTTAACTTAAAGGAAGTAGTACTTCCTTTCAGAGTCTTAGTAAATGGTAAATAAGCTGTTTACTGATTCCAGGTGGACAGTTAGTTAATTTAGTAACTGGTTAGAACTGGTAATTGCTGTCAGCAGGGGCTGACTCAGGTCTTTGGAATTCTTGCAACTATAAATACAGAAGACTTTTTCTAATGCATGAGTCCAGTTGGAAGGAGTGCTGCTTCTCTAGAGTGCTAAAGTTGGGGAATTTTGTGAATGGGTGAATTTTAAGGGCTGATCTCTTTCTAAAATTTAGTTTTCTTCTATTCATTTGTGGCATGTGAGTGCTGCTGGCAAGGCCAGCAATTGCTCTTGAGAAAATAATGGTGAACTGCCACACTCATCTGGTGTAGGTACTGTTAGGAAGGAAGTTTCAGGATTTTGACTAAAGACAGTGAAGGAATAGTGATATAGTTCCAAGTCAGGATGTGTGTGGTTTGGAGAGTAACATGGAGATGGTGGTGTTGTAGTTGGTCCTTCATCAAGAATGCATTCAACTTTAAAAGCTGACAGTGAAAGTTAATGTGTCAGATCATGGCCTAGCAAGAAACAGGAGAAGTGGTTTAAAAGTGTCAGATGATCTGAAGAGTTGGACATCAGTCACCTGGAGGTCGAGTTCTGTAGCCAGTCCTTTAGCAAGAACGCATTCAACTTAAAAGAAATCAATATTTAAAACCAAAAAAAGGAACTGCAAAAAGGGCCGTTTGTAATGAATAATTTTCAGAAATTGGCCAAACTCTGACTCCCAGCATTTCATGGGACCTTGGAAAGCTGATAGACACAAGTGAGCTTTTCAATATACTAGTCGGGACACAGCTAACCAAGCATTCAGGCCACCCAATGGGCCTGTGTTTACAAACTGTAGAACTGTAAATAATACCTACAGAGTTGGAGTCACTGAATGTGCCCCCACGTTCCTTGGACAAACCCAGAGGACTTTTAGAGTAGAGCAATACATAGTCGATGTGATAACCAGGATCTTGCCCATCGAAATGCCATCATATATGAATGGGCTATTCATAAACCAAGATATGAGATTGTTACAATGTGTAAAAGACACAGATTTGGGGAGGTTTTGCCACAATCTTTGTCACGGCTGTGCTTTTTTGGTAGTTTTAAGAAAAATGTGCTTTAGCAGTAAGAGTAGTAGTATAGTAGCAGATAGCAGTAACAGCTGAAGCAGACAACAGTAAAAGCCGCAGCACACAGCAGTGGCAGTACTGCATAGTATGAAGCTCAGAACATAAGTTTAACAACTAAGCTAAAGAAATGGCTGGAATAGAAGTAGCAAGGGTTAATAGTGTGAATGCAGCTCAGAAGTTATGGGAACAGTGTTTGTGAATATGATACAGATTCAACTTAAAAGGGGAGTGAGGTTCTGACAATTGTAAGTTATTGATGGTAAACAGCAAATGTAAGTACTGATCTAATCTAAGGGGAATAGGGTACTGACATTCGTACATTTTTCAAAGTTACAATGAACAATGAAAAGGAAGAGTTGTGAGCATTGACCATTTTCTCCAACAGGACCAGTTCAAGGCAAACCTTGGAGTTAGGAGTATAGGAGGCGAGGTGTGGGTTTGCTGACCTACAGTGTTCTCATGTGTTTGCTGCCCCTGTTCTTCTAGGTGGTGGAGGTCATGGGTTTGGAAGGTGCTGTTGAAGGAGCCGTAGCAAATTGCTGCAGTGCATCTTGTAGGTGGTACACACAGCTGCTACTGTGCGTCGGTGGTGGAGGGAATGGAAGCAACTGAAGATGGTTGGGTTTAAGAAACTACCCTGAGGAACTCATGCAGCGATGTCCTGGAGCTGAGGTGACTGACCTCCAACAACCACAACCATCTTCCTTTGTGGATGTGGTGCCAATCAAGTGGGCTGCTTTGTTTTGGATTATGACAAGCTTCTTGAGTGTTGTTGGAGCTGCACTCATCCAGGCAAGTGGAGAAAATCCTGCCTTCTGCCTTGTAGATAATAAGCAGGCTTTGGGGAGTTGGAGGCAAGTTACTTACCGCAGAATTCCCAGCCCCTGACTTGCTCTTGTACCCACAGTATTTACATGGCAGGTCCAGTTAAATTTCTCATCAATAATAACCCCTAGGATGTTGATGGTTGGGGATTCAGTGATGGTAATACCATTGAACATGAAGGGAAGATGGTCACTGCCCAGCACTTATGTGTCATGAGTGTTACTTGCCACTCATCGGTCCAAGTCTGAAAATTAAGTCCAGGTCTTGCTGCACGTGAGTACTGACTGTTTCATTATCTTAGGAGTTGCAAATGCTACTGATCACTGCACAATCATCAGTGAACAGCCCCATTTCTGATCATGTGTTGAAGGGAGGTCAAGGAAGCAACTGAAGATGGTTGGGTTTAAGAAACTACCCTGAGGAACTCATGCAGCGATGTCCTGGAGCTGAGATGACTGACCTCCAACAACCACAACCATCTTCCTTTGTGCTAGGTATGACTCCAACCAGTGGACAGTTTTCCCCCTGATTCTCATTGACTCCAGTTTTGCTCGGGCTCCTTGATGCCACACTCGGTCAAATGCGGCCTTGATGTCAAGGGCAGTCACTCTCACCTCACCTCTGAAATTCTGCTCTCTTGTCCATGTTTGAACCAAGGCTGTAATGAGGTCAAGAGTGGCCCTGGCGGAACCCAAACTGAGTGTCAGTGAGCTGGTTATTGCTGAGTAAGAGCTGCTTAATAGCACTGTCAACGACTCCTTCCATCACTTTTCTGATTCAGATGGGGTAGTAATTGGCTGGATTGCATTTATCCTGCTTTTTGTGTACAGGACATACCTGGGCAATTTTCCACATCTGGTAAATGCCAGTGTTGTAGCTGTACTGGAACAGCTTGGCTAGGGGCGCAGCAAGTTCTGGAGCACAAGTTTTCAGTACTATTGCCAGAATATTGTCAGGGCCCATAGCCTTTGCGGTATCCAGTGCCTTCAGCCGTTTCCTGATATCGTGTGGAGTGAATGGAATCAGTTAAAGATTGGCAACTGTGATACTAGGGACCTCAGAAGGAGGCTGAGATGGGCCATCCACCTGGCACCTTTGGCTTCAGCCTTTTCTTTTGCATTGATGTATTGGGCTCTGCTATCATTGAGGATGGGGATATTTCTGGAGCCTCCTCATCCAGGTAGTTATTTAATTGTCCACCACCATTCACAAATGGCAGGATGTAGAGCTCTAATGTGAGTTGGTTGTCGGATTACTTGGCTCTGTCTATAGCAAGCTGCTATAACATGCATGGAGTACTGTGTTGTAGGATTGAGTGTTTAACTTAATTTTAACCTTAACTAGCAGTTTCTTTCACATGTCAGTGGTAAATAAGTTGCCTGCTAGTGTTGTTACACAGTTGGTTAATTAAGTGGCTGGTTAGAACTGGTAATTTCTGCTGGCAGGGGTGAACTCAGGTATGTGGAATGTTGGAATTTGGTGCAGTGTGGGAGGAGGTGCTGCTCTGGTATTTTGAGAAAACAAGGAGCAGTCTGAGAGAGGGATCGGGAGACACAGTGAGGGCTGAACCCTAGAGGCATTAATTAAAATGAATAGTTTAAACAAGTTACTAACTAGATTCTAAAGGAGGGAATAGAAATTTTTTAAAATCGTGTATGGCAGCTGAAACCTGTTACTTGCAATTCCTGCATCGTGTGAGAACTTCTGGACACAAGTTCCCCTCAAAGCCACTCCCCCTCCTGACTTGGAAATATATCACCGTTCCTTCACTGTCGCTGGGTCAAAATCCTGGAAGTCATGCCCTAGCAGCACCGTGGGTATACCTGGACTACAGCAGTTGAAGGTAGCTCACCACCACCCTCTCAGGGGCAATTAGGGGTGATGGGCAGTAGGTCCTGGCCAACCCTGACACCGATATTCCATATAAACTGGAAAAAAACATTCCATGTGTCTTGGCGGAGCCACATGTGTAGGAAGTGTTTACTTGAGCTCAAGATCAGGGTTTTCGAGTTTGAGGGAAGCTGGAGTCACCGCGGAGCATCAGGCAGATGAGAGTTTCTTGGATTGTATGTTCCAGGATTTGGTCCCCCCACAGGCAGTAAGAGTTCAGGATAGTAGAGGGGTGACTATCCAGAAGAGGCAGGAAGTGCGGGAGTCTTTGGGGTGTTTGTCACTCTCAGATTGGTTCTCAGCTTTGCAGACTGCTGGGATTGACAACACCTCGAAGTGCAGTCAAGACCACACCATCAATGGGTAAGGGACTGTACAGGAGGGACCAGCAAAGTGGAGAAACACAGTCATTATAGGATATTCCATAGTTAGCGGGACAGTCAGGTGTTTCTGTAACTGCCAACGTTAGTCCTACATGGTGTGTTGCCACCTTGGTGCCAGGGTGAAGGATGTCACAGACAGGGTGCAGAATATCTTCCGGGGTAAGGGAGTGAGCCAGAAGTTATGCTACACATTGGTACCAACAACATAGGAGAAGATATAGATAACAAAATAAAATGTTGGAAACACTCAGCAGGACTGGCAGCATTTGTGGAGAGAGAAACAGAGTTAGCATCTCAAGTTGTGGCCACAAGTCAATTTTCCATTGTATCTGGCTTTTGAACACAGGGAGGGCAGGTATTGATGTCCTTCACTCAGACTTTCTGAAGCTAGGGAGGTAGTTAAAAAGTAGGACCTCAAAGTTAGTAATCTCTGGATTACTCTTAGTGTCACACATCAGCAAGAGTATGGATGAGAAGATAGAGAGGATCAATACGTGGCTTGAGCACAGTGCACAAGGGAGGGCTTCAGATTCTTGGGATGTTGGCATCTACTGAAAAGGGACAAGTTGCACGTAAACAGGACTGGGACCAATATCCTCATGGGGAGGGTCACTGGTGTGATTGGGAGGGTTTAAAATAAATTGGAATAGGATGGGCGCCAGTATACACAAGTAGAAAAGATGAATAAGGTGCATAATGGAGTGAGAATGTTATAGTACTAGAGAAGGAAGTAGTACCAGATCACATAGCAGCCCAGTAAGAAGGACTACAAGGAATTCAAAAACAGGTTTAGAATGCACCTATGTAAACTCACAATGTGTGGTGAATATGGTTGGTGAGCTACAAGCACAAATAGCCATGTGGTAATATGGTGTAGTGGCAATAACAGAAATGTTGCTTGAAAATAGTGGACTGGGTACTTAATATTCATGGATAAGGGAGTGTGCAAAAGAGATAAGGAAGGAGAAAAGAGAGATGGGTTGGCAGTAGTGATTAGAAAAGACATTGTAGTGTTGGAAAGAGAGGATGTCCTAGCAAGAGCAAAGATAGAATCCAATTGATTAGAGTTGAAATGAAAAAGATGATTACGCTAGTGGGGAGTATTCTATAGGCCTGGGGAATATTCTATAGTGTATTCTATACGCTGGGGAGTATTCTATAGACCTCCAAATAGTCAGAGACAGACAGAGAGAGAGAGAGAGGAATACATCTGCAGGGAAATCACAGAAAGGTACAAGAACTATAGAGTGGTGATTTTCAGGGACTTAAATTACCCAAATATTGATTTTGGAGTAATGTTAGAATAAAGGGAAAGGAGAGAGAGGGATTTCTGAAATGTGTTCAGGAGAAATTCCTTGACCAGTATGTTATTGGTCCAACTAGGAAGGAGGCATTGCTGGATCTGGTGCTAGGGAATGAGGTGGGCCAAGTGGATCAAATGTCTGTGGGAGAACACTTGGCTAAAAGTGATCATCATATCACAAGGGTTAGGTTACTAATGGAGAACAGCAAGGAACAATCTAAAATAGAACTTCAAAATTGGAAGAGGGCGAACTTCAATAGGACGGGAAGGGATCAAGTCATGGTAAAATGGAACTGAAGATTCACAGAAAAATCTGTAACTGAACAATGGACAATCAATAATAAAAACAAAAAAACTGCGGATGCTGGAAATCCAAAACAAAAACAGAATTACCTGGAAAAACTCAGCAGGTCTGGCAGCATCGGCGGAGAAGAAAAGAGTTGACGTTTCGAGTCCTCATGACCCTTCGTGAGGATTTGAAACGTCAACTCTTTTCTTCTCCGCCGATGCTGCCAGACCTGCTGAGTTTTTCCAGGTAATTCTGTTTTTGTAATGGACAATCAATGTTTCAGGTAAGGCCAGGTACATTCCAATAAGGGCGAAAGATAAAGGAACCAAAGCCAGAGCTCCTTGGATGATGATGGAGATAAAGAAAATGATGAAACAAAACAAGAGGGTGTATGATACATGTCAGGTGAATTCTTCAAATGAGAATCAGCCAAATACAATAGGTTGAGAGGGGGATTGAAGAGGAAAATAAGACTGGCAAAGAGACAATATGGGAATAAAATGGCAGTTAATTTAAAAAGGGAACCCTAAAACCTTCTACCGGCATGTAAATAGTAAATGGACTGTCAGAGGCAGGGAGGGGCCTATTGAGAACAAAGAGGGTGATATATGCTTAGAGGTATAGAGCAAGGCTGGAATACTTGATGAGCGTTTCCTATCGGAATTTACAAAGGAAGAGGATGCCAACAAAATATCAACCGAAGCAGAAATGGTAGGGGTAATGGGTGGGGTGAAAATTGGCAGGCAGTTTGTACTGGAAAGGCTGCCTTTGCTCAGAGTGCATGTATTGCTTAATCCGGATGGTTTACAATCCAAGTTGTGAAAGGAAGTGGGGGTGGAGCTAATGGAAGAGCTTGCCTTAATCTTCCAATCTTCCCTAGATTAAGAGTCAACAACTCTCCAAGGCTCCTTAGACAGCACCTTCCAAGCCCATGAACTCTACCACCTAGAAGAGCAAGGGCAGCAGATACAAAAACAGAAAATGCTGGAAAACCTCAGCAGGTCTAACAGGGCAGCAGATACACCACTGCCTGTAGGTTCCCCTCCAAGTCACTCACCATCCTGACTTGGGAATATATCACCGTTCCTTCACTGTCACTGGCTCAAAATCCAGGAATTCCCTCCCTAACAGCACTTCTCAAAGGGCAATTAGGAATGGGCAATAAATGCTGGTCTGGTCAGCAATGCCCACACCCCATGAATGAATAAACAATAAAAGGGGAGGTCCCAGAGGATTGGAAAATATAACACCATTATTGAAGAAAGGGTGTAATGACATTCCTAATCACTACAATCAGGCCAGTTTAACATCAGTGGTGGGGAAGATTTTAGAAATAACAATCAGAAAAAATATCAACAGGCATTTGGAGAGATTTCAGTTAATTAAGGAGAACCAGCATGGATTTGTAAAAGGCAAATTATGCTTGACAAATTGAAATTTTCGATGAAGGAACAGAGAAAGTCAATGAAGGGAAAATAATGGTTGTTGTCTATATGGATTTTAAGAAAGATGGTTAACAACGTTGAGGCTGGTGGAATATGAGCATCAGTGTCCACTTGGATAAAAAATTGGCTTAAGGTCAGAAAACAATGGGTTGTGGTAAATGGTTGTTTTTCAGACTGGAGGAAGGTAGATGGTGGTGTCCCCAAGGATCAGTGCTGGGACCACTGTTTTTTATACATTTATGAATGATTTGAATATTTTAATACAGAGTAAAACTTCAAGATTTGTTGACGATACCAAACTGGGAGTTGTGACACAGTGAGGATGATACCAATCAACTGTAACAAGGCATAGATCAGCAGAATAGGAAGACAAGTGGCAAATGAAATGTAATAGAGAAGAGTGAGGTGCACTTTGGCAGAAGGGACAGGGAGAGGCAATATAGACCAAATGGGACAGCTCTAAAGAGTGTGCAGGGACAGAGGGACCTGGGGGTTCATGTGCATAGGTCTGTGAAGCTGACAGGACAGATTGAGAGTGGATAGCAAAGTAAAAATATGGGATCTTGGGCCTCATAAATAGAGATGTTCAGTACAAAAGCAGAGAAGTTATGTTGAACCTTTAAAATACTCAGGTTAGGCCACACCCAGAATATTACATCCAGTTCTTGTCATCACACTATTATGAAGGTTCTTGAGACAGTGCAGAGGAGACTTACCAGAATGGTTCCAGGGATGAGGGATTTTAGCTACAAGGTTACGTTGGAGAGGTTGGGGTTGTTCTCCTTGGAGCAAAAGAGATTGAGGGGAGATCTAATCGAGGTGTAGACAAAGAAAAGCTGTTCCAATGAGCTGATAGTACAAGGACTAGGGGACACAGGTTTAAGGTTTTGGGCAAGAGGTACAGTGGGCAGTGGTAATGATCTGGAACTCACTGCCTACACAAGTGGTGGAAGCAGAGACGATTAAGTATTTCAAAAGGAAATTGGATTGGCACTTGAGGGAAATAAACTTGCAGGGCCACAGGGATACTGTGAGGTATGAGACTGATTGGATTTCTCTACAGAGAACTAGCATGGACTCGATGGGCCAAGTGGCCTTCTTCTATGCCATAATAACTCATTTTCAACATGCACCATTCTACAACAATTTGCTGCCTCTGGTTAGGTTTTATTGTGTAACTGATCGTTGTTTTAGGGTCAGTCTTAGTTCGACAGTAATCACTACATCTAAATTCTTCCAATGACTTCTACTTTCTTACTGAACTGGCAAAAACGAGGGTCATTATTCCTACAATAAAAAAGGACAAATGAATCACAGATAAGATTAGCTGACTTCAGGATAGTCTGATTAGCTCTTTCCTGACACATTGCATGGAGCAATGGTTAAATGGGTGAAAAGCCAAAACTCAGTGCAGGGAGTTATAATTCCAATACACTAGGATCAACTCACCTCCCAAAAACATGACCTCAATCAGCTAGAAAGACAAGGGCAGCAGGCGCATGGCAATACCAGCACCTATAAGTTACATACATCACCATTCTGTCACTGTCATTGCAGAAAACTCCTAACAAACCACACGGTGAAAGTACCATCGGCACACAGACTTAACAGTTCAAGAGAGGCCTTTCTCAAAGGACATTAGGGATAGCCAGCTTATATACATACGGACACATGAATTAGGAGGAGAAATAGGCCACTCGGCCCCTCAAGCCTGCTCCGTCATTCTATAAGATCATGGCTGATCTGATTTTAACCTCATATTCCCATCTACCCCCAATAACCCATCACTCCCTGGCTTATCAAGAATCTATCTAGCTCAGCCTCAAAAATATTCAAGGACTCTGCTTCCACCACCTTTTGAGGAAGAGAGTTCCAAAGTCTCTCAACCCTCAGAGAGAAAAAGATTTCCCTCATCTCTGTTTTAAATGAGCGACCCCTTATTTTATAAACAGCGACCTCTAGTTCTAGATTCTCCAACAAGATGAAACATCTTCTCCACATCCACCCTGTCAAGACCCCTCAGGATTTTATGTTTCAATCAAGTCACCTCTTACTCTTCTAAATTCTGGCAGATACAAGCTTAGTCTGTCCGACCTTTCCTCATAAGACAACTTGCCCATTCCTGGTATTAGTCTAGTAAAATTTCTCTGAACTGCTTCTAATGCATTTATATCCCTCCTTAAATGAGGAGACCAGTACTGTACACAATGCTTCAGGGGAAGAATTTTTAGGTCATCGTGGTGGGCGTGCCCCCGACTTGATCGGATGCAAAATCACGCGAGATGATGTTGGGTGAGCGTCCACACATCATCTCAGTCAGCGGGTGCACACGAGTGTCGGAAGCGCGCCCGCCGACAATTAAAGTTGTTAAAGTTCCAGTTGCCCCCGGTTTTCATGGTCCACGTTTGGCAGATCAGCGACTCTGCCAGGCAGGCTTTGCATTTTTGATGAAACCTCATGCAAGGGCGGGATGAGGTTATTAAATTTAAAAAAAATAAAAATGTACTGACAGGATTTTCATGATGTATATGTTCAGTTGACTGATTGTGATGCATGGACATTTTTTAATAGATTTTAAAATCTTTATTTCATTGTTTTGAAGTCTTCAGCTCCCTGAGGCAGCTCTCTGCTTTCAGGGAACTTCCTGCACTCTCCTGCGCCCGTGCTTACGGCAGCGCCCACCTCCTCCTGCCCTCACCCCGGCAGCGCTGAGCATTTCAGCACATGCTTCACGCTGGCAGGCCGGGAATTGGCCAGCCAGCCTGAAATCACAACTGGGGACTGATCGTGGGTGGCGGTCTGTTCCCCGGCCGATCCCTGGCCTATCGATCGCACCCGCACACTGACCTAAAAATTCTGCCCCAGGTGTGGTCTCACCAATGCCCTGTATAACTAAAACATAACCTCCCTACTCTTGTAATCAATTCCCCTCACAATAAATTATAACATGCTATTAGCTTTCCTAATTACTTGCTGCACTAACCTTTTGCAATCCATACCCTAGGACACCCAGATCCCTCTGCATCTCATTGCCCCACAATCTCTCACCCCTTGGATAATATGCATCTTCTTTATCCATCCTGCCAAAATGAACAGTTTCATATTTTCCCACATTATACTCCATTTGCCAGATCTTTGCCCACTCACTTAACCTATCTATGTCCCCTTGTAGCCTCCTTATGTCCTCGTCACAACTTACTTTCCTACCTATCTTTGTGTCATCAGCAAATTTAGCAACCGTACCAACAGTCCCTTCATCCAAGTAATTTATATAAATTGTAAAGAGTTGAGGTCCCAGCACTGATCCCTGTGGCACACCACTCATTATATCCTGCCAACCAGAAAATGAACCATTTATGCCTACTCTCTGTTTCCTGTTAGCTGGCTAATCTTCTATCCATGCTAAAAAGTTACCCTTTGCTGCAAAGGTCATATCTTGAGAATTAATTATTTTCAAAAGTGGATGTTGAGAATTGGTTGGAACCTGTTCTGATGATGTCTCCCCTGAAACATTTTCCTGTCCGTTCTCTTTATCATAGAATGATTACAGCGCTGAAAGCCATTTGGTCCATTGTGTCTAAGCTGGCTTTCTGCAAGATCATCTCAGCTCACTCCATTCCCCCTGCCTTTTCCCTGCGATCCTGCAATTTCTTTTTATCCTCAGATACTTATCTAATTCCCTTTTGAATGTCTCGATTGAATCTGCCTCTACAACACCCTCAGGCAGTGCATTCCAGATCCTAAGCACTCACTGTGTTAAAAAAACCTTTACCTCGTGTCACCTTTGATTCTATCGCCATTCACCTTATATCGGTGTCCTCTGGTTCTTGATCCTACCACCAATGGGAATAGTCTCTCTCTATCTACTCTGTCCAGACCCTTCATGATTTCAAATACCTCGATCAAGTCTACTCTCGACCTTCTCTTCTCTGAGGAGGCCAGCCCCAGCCTCTCCAATTTATCCTTAAACTGAAGTCCCTCATTTCTGGACCATTCTTGTAAATCTTTTCCTTGCCCTCTTTATAGATACCAATGGACTTGCTGCGTATTTCACTTAAGACAGTGTGGATGTAGCTTTGTTCTATGTGCTTCACCCCTGTTAAGGCCTGAACTTAGAGTGTTGATGTTGCTATGTTCGCAATGTTTCATTCCCCCAGCACTGATAGTGCTCACTGTACACAATGTCTAATCTCCCCAGTCGCAGCCCACACTCCTATCCTCACTAAGGAGTGCCCAAACCTGCTTACCCAGATTGGCACGGTGACTTCAGCTTGATATGAAAGGCTTTGACAAAGACCACAAGGAGCAGGGCCAGAAGGACACTGATGGCCGTGAATGCCACAATCTTCCAGGTGGAGAGGATAGCTTCCTCAGAGTCTGACCAGGTTTGATCTGCAAGAGAGATTGAGCAGTAAGTGACTGTGAAACCACCATCTTCTAAATTAACAGCACCAACTCTGCTGGGAAATTAGATAATGCCATCTGAAATCAGCCGCATACTTAATGCTTCCTGGTCATTAAACTCAACTGGGATATCTTCTTGATGCTTCACTCCAACAAAATCAACAAGTCCAATCAAGGATGATAAATGGTCATTCAACCAACTGAAGTCCATCTCACTGGCAACCTAACTCTCCCATCAAAGCACATCCCTCTGGTACCCAAATCTCATTCCTCTGGTACCTAACGCTCCCATCAAAGCACATCCCTCTGGTACTCAAATCTCATTCCTCTGGTACCTAACTCTCCCATCAAAGCCCATTCCTCTGGTACCCAAATCTCATTCCTCTGGTACTGAACTCTCCCATCAAAGCCCATTCCTCTGGTACAAAAGTCTCAAAGTTCATCCAAAGCCTGCTTCTACCTGCTGACCTATAGGTTTGTGGGGGCACAGGGTGGGGGTGGGGGCAGGTGCAGCATGAGTTGTGGAATTGAAATGTGCTGAATGCAGTGAGTAGAGGTTTCCTGATCTATAAAATTTTCCTGATGGTTTTTCAGTGGTTGGCACATCACTTGAGATCATTCTTGTTACGCCAGCCTCACCAATGTATGTACATTCCACTGAGAGCAAAGTTCCCTGTAGTTTCCCTTTACTGCGCACAGCCCATTTGTTGCACTGCATGGTTCCTTTAAGAGTGCTGCGTATCCTATCCCCTCCTGACCCACACAATACGCATCTTAAAGGGACAGCTGCTTGTACGTGGCCTGTTTGTCCCCTGCACGATAAATTCTGGATTGCCACAGACCTATACAGCTTAGAGGGAACATTGACCCAGGGTGCACAGTGGGCTGGATTTTATGCTCCCCCACCGGCAGGGGGCACATAAAATCCGGTGTTGGTCATCCCACTACAACCCATGCATCCTCAACTTGTCTGGAATTTTACAGGGAGGGATGAGGTGGTGGGGGGAAGCGTTGGCCACTTAATAGCCACCACTGCCGGTATTTTATGCCAAGGAAATTTCTGCTCATCCAGCACTGAATATCAGATAAGCAGTCCGATAATTTAGCAACAGTAGAGGGGTTGAGAGAGATGGTTGTGGTGAGGTAGAGGTGGGTGTTGTCAGTGTTCAGGTGAAAATTGACACTAAGTGGCAGCATGTAGATGAGAAATAGGAGGAGGCCTAGGAGGATAGATTCTTGGGGGACACCAGAGGTAACAGTGTGGGAGCAGGAAGAGAAACCATTGCAGGTGATACTTTGTTTGCAACTAGAGAGATACAAATGGCAGCAGCTGAGAGTAGTCCCACCCAGCTGGACAGGAGTGTAGAGGTGTTGGAGGACGATGGTGTGGTCAGCAGACAGGTGGAGAAGGACGAGGAGGATAATTTACCTTTCTCACAGTCACATTGGAAAAGAGCCATTTTGGTACTGCAGCAGAGACATCTTGACTTCTTGAAAGATAGAAACAGATTTGGGAGGTGACCTTTCAGACTTAGGAATAGTCTTATTGAGTCCCTTCCCCCACCTTCCTACCTCCCTCTAAAAGACGCCTCACAACTTGTCTCTTTAATTAAGTTTGGTCACTTTTTGAACACTTGCTGGACGTGAGCCTCAATGTCCGTGTAGTATTACATGAAGGGAGCCCTGTAACTCAGAGCCATTTCTGCTCTTGCACAAGATCCTGATCTTTATCACAACATTATCCCCCTCCTGTCTTGTTCCACATTGCTGCCAGTACCACCTTTCTCTAATGCCATAGCCCAGAGGGTGCCCCACCTCCGTAAAGCTCTCTTCCATCTCGCGTCAAGCACCCACCAACTTGTTGGCAGAAGACCTGGTTGGTCGGGAACCACTCTCCATACTGGCAGGTGATGTATTTGTAATCATTGGTGAGGGAGTAGCCAGGGTCACAGTAGAACTCCAGGACAGTGCCATGGATGTAGCGGTCGCAAGGATAGGGGTGGCAGACATAGTCCCCGTGATCCGGTATTGGAGGAAGGGGGCACGCTGCAGAGACAGACAAAGAGAGAAAGAATAATATCTCCATCTTCTAAATGAGAGTGCTGCTATTGTCAAAGTTCATGTTGAGCCGCAGGAGTGCTAAGGCACAGTCCCAGGAAAGCAGGCTTGTCTCCAGGGGAGAGGCACCTGCTGTCCTGTCTCAGAATGACAACATGCCTGTTCCCCACTACTGAACCTACCAGTGAACCTGGCTGTGGTACACAGCCACACTGCCCTGGCCCAACCTCAGATGCTACAGTATGCAGCTGGGGCCTTTGCTTGCAGAGCTGCTCGAGGTCACCCATCACGACCGTCTGAATGATCCTACCTGTCAGCTCAGCAGCATTTCACTGGCCAAGCTGGAGCTTCTGGAGAAATGCACTGTTCGAGCTCTGGTAGAGGTGATGAACATTAAGCATGAAGAGGGCTTGCACAAAGGTGATTCAGAATTATTATGTCATTGATTAGAGTTGGAATTGAGTTGTTTGATAAAGCTGTTTTGTGTTCTGGATTTGGTGTTATATTTATAGTGAAGTGAGGGGAGGGCTGAACTGAAAGAAAGCACTTGCATGGTGATAGGACAGTGCTAAGGATTTTGGGAATTACAGGGATGGTTTATCCTCACTGAGCTGCTCTCACAGCTCCAGCGATTAGGGACACTGATGCTCGATGCTTCCTTCTCTGCCTTCTGCTCCATGTGTTACTGCCCAGGTAGTGGTAAGGACTGGTCCCACATTAGGACAAATTTGTGTGCAGTAGATGACACCAAATATGGATACCTGCTAAGGAGCATACTCCTGTGCAACGGTCCAGTGTAAACATTGCTAGGCTATCCTGATCGTTTGCTCGATGATGCTTCTTGTGACAGTATAGTTCTTGTTGTAGACCAGTTCTGCAGTTCAGCCCCAAGTTTCTGAAAGGAGTCATGAGACATTTCTGGAGAGGGTAGCCCTGTCATTTAACAGCATGGGAGAAGTAAAGGAAGCCCAGGGACCAGTGCAGGAAAAGTGAGTCATGACACTGCCAGGATAGCTGGCACAGACCTACAGGATGCAATGTCCATGGCTACAAACCTACAAGTTGAGTGAGTGGAATGCCTTTCAATTGATAAAGATGCCAGGTTGGTGATGGGGGAGTAAGTGTGCAGTCTATTGCACCTTGCACCCTGGGAAGCCTGCTACATGGATGAAAGCTGGTACTGCTTCATCCTGTCTCACTCCATCCATGGGGAAGGTGAAGGCATTTCCCTGCCATCGAGCCTCATTGACCTCTCTGATGTGACATGTTGCTGATGTCACATGTTGTAGCTGGAATGATGCCTGTTGCATAAAGTTAAAGGACCTGGTGATCTTGACAGCCACTGGCTGCTGGAAAATTGTTCACCAGGTAGTCTTAAGCAGAGCAACACCACCCAATCCTCCTCAGGCAAACAGAACTTTCCAGAATTAGAAAACACACCAAAAAGTACCCACAAGTTAACCAGCAGTCCCATATAAAAAAAACAACTAACCAGCGAGTCCTCCCTCACCCCTTTAACTAACGCTGGCAATGACTCCATCCTGCCTGTTAACACCATGACTTGCTCAGCAAGTTCAGTAGGGGGTGAGTGAGGCATTGAAGATCAAGGCCAGAAGGGGGTTCAGAAAGGACTCACAAACAAGAGGAGGGCTTTTCTGATTCTTTAAATCGTCCGGTATACACTCTGGATGTGTATGGAGAAACCCAATTGAACGTGCTGGCTAGCGATAAGCACCACTTTGGATGCTTAGGTGCCTGAGGAATGGGTGCAGCACCTTCAAATTTATAGTCTTTGGATGTCTGAATTCAGGGGCGATGGGGAGGAAGGGCAATTAAAATAAATAAAGCAGGACAGCTGAAGCAGGTGACTGCAATAAATGGTTCACACCTTCAACATCCAGACATCTCGGAGGGCTCGATGACCACAGCAGGTTGTACATGCATTCCAGAAGCTCTGGCCCCATCAGCTTGTAACCAGGGAAGCACTGATAACGTAGGACTGATCCCACCGGGAAGGGGGTCAGGGAATCGGATACATTGACGTAACTGTGAGGAAATAGCCGGGGCTTCAAGCAACCTGAAAACAAACAAACACAAGGAAAACAAGCTTAGTGATTTTGCCAGGAAATCCAGTCTGCTGGGGGACTGACTCACCACGGAAACCCAGTCCGCCAGGCAAATCCAATCCCAAGGAAACCCAGTCAGCCAGGCAAATCCAATCCCAAGGAAACCCAGTCCGCCAGGCAAATCCAATCCCAAGGAAACCCAGTTCGCCAGGCAAATTCAATCCCAAGGAAACCCAGTCCGCCAGGGAAATCCAATCCCAAGGAAACCCAGTCCGCCAGGGAAATCCAATCCCAAGGAAACCCAGTCCACCAGGGAAATCCAATCCCAAGGAAACCCAGTCCGCCAGGGAAATCCAACCCCAAGGAAATCCAGTCCACCAGGAAAGTGAGTCCCCAAGGAAACCCAGTCCACCAGGGAAATCCAATCCCAAGGAAACCCAGTCCGCCAGGGAAATCCAATCCCAAGGAAACCCAGTCCGCCAGGGAAATCCAATCCCAAGGAAACCCAGTCCGCCAGGGAAATCCAATCCCAAGGAAACCCAGTCCGCCAGGGAAATCCAACCCCAAGGAAATCCAGTCCACCAGGAAAGTGAGTCCCCAAGGAAACCCAGTCCACCAGGGAAATCCAATCCCAAGGAAACCCAGTCCGCCAGGGAAATCCAATCCCAAGGAAACCCAGTCCGCCAGGGAAATCCAATCCCAAGGAAACCCAGTCCGCCAGGGAAATCCAATCCCAAGGAAACCCAGTCCGCCAGGGAAATCCAATCCCAAGGAAACCCAGTCCGCCAGGGAAATCCAATCCCAAGGAAACCCAGTCCGCCAGGGAAATCCAATCCCAAGGAAACCCAGTCCCAAAAGGATAACTCAGTTTCCCCAGTCCAGTGGCTCCTGGGCAGTCAGCTCCCTAGGAGCTTCTTACTGTGCACCTCTATCCATGGCTATTCTCTGCCATCTTTTGCCTTTGTGCCCCCAATTTTCTTTCTCTCACTGTTTAAGTTCCACTGGCTCTAATAGTGGATACATTTTAGCCTAATTGAAAGCTGATTTAAACCACTGCTGCATGCTCAGCCATTGACTGTGCCTGCTTTCTGCCTTCCTCAGTGAGCTGGATCTCTTCTCAAGTTTGGTTTCCAAATTCCTGGACTTCTGCAGACCTGAAGGCTACACTTTAGCACTGGACCACACTTTAAGATTTAGCTCCCGTGTCTTTATCTGCTGCTCTGTTGTTTAAATTTTAAAGAAACTTTGACCAGCTTACAGCCCTACCCCCGCCGTGTTCCCCACTGAGCCTCTGACTGGTTTACTGGTTTTTCAGCTTCTGCAAGTTCCCCTCCACCAAAAGCCTGGAACTATATTGCCATTCTTTCACTGTTGCAGGATCAAATTCCTAGAACTCTGTTCCCACCAAAACTGTGGGTGAAGCTGCACCTCATAGACTGCAACCGTTCAAGAAGATGGCTTACCACAAAATTCCCAAAGACAAATAGGGATGGTGACAAATGCTGGCCTTCCCAGCGACACCCAGACTCCATGAAAGAATTTTTCAAAAAGCTACTGTCTGGTTCCTGGCCAGAGGTTCATGCTCTTGGGCCAAAGTACATAACTCTCTGCTTCTGTCAGTAATGTTAACCCCCTCTGTCTTATAAACCAGGAAACAAACTCTTAAAAATCAAGACCTTTGGTATAAAAATCATATTGTTATTTTTACAAACATAAATTAACCTTGAGTCTCTATATTGGTTTATAAACATCATTGGTGTCTTATTTAAGTTCTAACATATCACAGCTCTTCAGAAAAACTTTATTTCATTCTTGTTTGGACATAATGAAGCCTAGTTTCAGGGACCCTAAGTCCTGCATCCCGGGGACACCTGAGAAACACCCAAACTAAGATTGAGTCAGGCCATTGTCCAAGCATCTAGATTGCTGCATTCGATTGGCGTATAACCCCTTGTAAAGACCAATGAGAAGCCTGAGCCCTGATTTAGAACTCCACAGGAAGCTGGGAAGCCCATAATTCAGCTCTGCTCTCACAAATTGGCATCTCTCTGGGAAGGCTGAGTGGCATTTATTGTCCATCCCTAATTACCTTTGAGAAGGTGGTGGTGGGCAGCCTTACTGAACTGCTCCAGTCCATCTGGATGGTGGGCATGGCTGCGATGACTGCCTGCAATGGTTAAACAGGCTCCAGACCCTCACGCACTCTGTCTGTGGTGTGAGATTTGAGAGGGTACTTCCTGCAAACTTGCTTAATTTGATCTTGTGTCCATTGCTGCTTGAACCTATTGCTGTAGTGAGCCTACAATCAGCTTCAGTTTCATCGATAATTTTCCTAAAAAAACAGGGATATAATGCTGAATATTCCAGGAAAGAGCTCGCTGGGAAACTATCCCAGAATCCCAGAACCAGAAACTTTAGAAAAACCCTCAGTCAAGGGCTGTGCAACATCAGTAGCTCCAGATAATCCACCTCAATCTCTATAGCTCCAACCTCCCGGACCCCATAGCTCTGCCCTTCATCCCTCCCTCACACCCCCACTACCCCCCTGCTCCATCTCCCATGGCCCGTGACATAATTTCCCAACTCCAGAAATATCTCTTCTTTAAGTATCAATTGATTACTTAAAACCATTCAATAATCTATCCTGCAATATAAAGCTTTCAATCAACCTGACCTGCTTTAAATATGACACCCATCGCTGCAGCGGTACAGTCTCCAACTTTGCTCTCTCACATGAAAACTCAAGTCTACCAATGAATTTCAAAGTACTGGCCCGGTCAATCAAGTATTAACAAGTGTCACTGTCCTCATTGAGAACCATCGACTTCTGATACAGTTTAACACACCATCCTCTCCATAGGACAGCCTCTGCCATACAGCTGTATTGATCCTTCTGCTATCTGTTAATAGTTGGAGTGTCTCCAAGCCTCAGTTTGGCAGTTGGTCTTGGCAGGCTATTCAAAATGAGTGGGGCACCACAGCCAAGTGTTATTCCTGTTCTCACCCAGAATTCGTACCAACTTCCACATTTCCTTCAGGAGGAGTCACATGAATCAGGATGAGGAGGAGCTGGCTCATTTCCTCCTCTCCTCCCACCACCACACAGTGTGAGGACAACTGGCATGGTTTACAAAAGACAACAGAGGGGACCATTGACATGGGAGGTGTGTCTCATTACCTGATAGCATACAGACCTTGGCAGGTGGGCAGGTTGTCCCATATCCCATCATCTGGGCACAGCGATACCATATTGTCCATGTCAGGATAGCGGATCTGGAACCCTCGATGGCAGCTGACGGTCAGCTGGTCCCCGGGCCGGTAGGTGCTGTTGTACACGTCGGCACCTTCAATGTATGGCACGGGGCACACAGTAACTTCAAGTGAAGAAACAGGCGGTCAGGACCATCAAACCAAAGGCTTCACTTTCCCTACCTTATTCCCTCTATCCAGTGTTCAATCCTCTCTCCTCCTCGCCAGTGGGCCCTGACTCTTGCTGGGCTCAATCTCTGCAAGTGCTAGCTAATCGCTCATAAGACTGTTTAAATTCATGTCAGTGTGGGCATTGAATGACGTCAGACTGTTCAACTATGCAGGAAGTCACAGTGAACCAGAGACCTGGTGTCATCCAATGTTGGTAGGTTGGGGGGGAATGTTGGCCAGGGGAGGTAAGGCTGATTCAGTCAGAGTAGAGACAGAGAGAGAGAGGGAGAGAGAAATTGAAACAGCCCAATGAGAGAGAGAAAGAGTCTGGGAATTGAAAAGTTAAAAAAACATATTGTGTGATCTAGCTTTGTGTTACATCCATTCAAAGGTATTTGGAAATTTGGATTGATCACGGCCTAATGTTTTTAAAAGAATCCATTAAGGTAGGACCGTGTAACAGGTGGCTATGAAAGTGCACGTAAGTGTGTGTCTGCGAATGTAGGCGTGTGTCCGTGTGTGTCTATTAATGTAAAATTTGTGTGTAGGTAGATGTTTATGTAGCTGTGTGTTTGGTATGTATGTAGGTGTATATGTAGATGTGTGTAGATGTGTATGCACCTGTTTCCACATGTGGGAGATGGTGGTGTAGTGGTAATGTCACTGATGAATACTCAAGAGGCTCAGGCTAATGTTCTGGGAGTATAGATTCAAATCTCACTGTGGCAACTGGTGAAAGCTAGTCATGAAATTATCATCAATTGTTGCAAAAAATCCATCTAGTTCACTGGTGTTGCTTTCCCTCTAAAGAGAGGAAGCACTGTGCTAAATGGGGTAGATTTTGAACAGATCTAATGACTCAAAACTTGTCCTGTATGAGGTGTTGTGGGCCATCAGCAGCAGCAGAATTGTATTCAACCACAATCTGTAACCTCATGGCCTGGCATATCCTCCATTCTACCATCCTAGGCTAGGCTATATGTGATTCCAGACCCACAGTAACACAGTTGACTCTTCAATGCAGTCAGGGATGGGCACCTTCTATGAATGAATTTTAAAAATGGTGTCGTTGTTAGGGTTGCCAACCCTCCAGGATTGGCCTGGAGTCTCTAGAAAATGTTATCTCTGTCTCTCTCTCTCCACAGATGGTGTCAGACCTGCTGAGATTTTCCAGCATTTTTTGTTTTCATTCCAGGTTTCCAGCATCCGCAGCATTTTGCCTTCATACAAGACTAATGGCTCGAATGTGGAGGCAAGTCATATGACAAAACCTCCAGGAATACATTTAATCAGAGTTGGCACCCTAGTAGGTGAATATGTAAGTGTGTGTGTGTGTAGGTGTGTGTGTGTAGGTAGGTGTATATGTAGATGTGTATGTAGCAGACTATGTAGGTGTATGTATAGGTGTATATTTGGTGTTTATGTAGGTGTATATATAGGTGTGTATGTAGGTGTATATATTGGTGAGGATGTTGGTGTATATATAGGTGTGTATGTAGGTGTATATATAGGTGTGTATGTAGGTGTATATATAGGTGAGTATGTAGGTGTATATATAGGTGAGTATGTCAGTGTGTATATATAGGTGAGTATGTAGGTGTATATATAGGTGTGTATGTAGGTGTATATATAGGTGAGTATGTAGGTGTATATATAGGTGTGTATGTAGGTGTATATATAGGTGAGTATGTAGGTGTATATATAGGTGTGTATGTAGGTGTATATATAGTTGAGTATGTAGGTGTATATATAGGTGTGTATGTAGGTGTATATATTGGTGAGTATGTTGGTGTATATATAGGTGTGTATGTAGGTGTATATATAGGTGTGTATGTAGGTGTATATATAGGTGTATATATAGGTGAGTATGTAGTGTATATATAGGTGAGTATGTCAGTGTATATATAGGTGAGTATGTAGGTGTATATATAGGTGTGTATGTAGGTGTATTTATAGGTGAATATGTAGGTGTATATATAGGTGTGTATGTAGGTGTATATATAGGTGAATACGTAGATGTATATAAAGGTGTGTATGTAGATGTATATATAGGTGAGTATGTAGGTGTATATATAGGTGTGTAAGTAGGTGTATATATTGGTGAGTATGTTGGTGTATATATAGGTGTGTATGTAGGTGTATATATAGGTGTGTATGTAGGTGTATATATAGTTGTATATATAGGTGAGTATGTAGGTGTATATATAGGTGAGTATGTCAGTGTGTATATATAGGTGAGTATGTAGGTGTATATATAGGTGTGTATGTAGGTGTATATATAGGTGAGTATGTAGGTGTATATATAGGTGTGTATGTAGGTGTATATATAGGTGAGTATGTAGGTGTATATATAGGTGTGTATGTAGGTGTATATATAGGTGAGTATGTAGGTGTATATACATAGGTGAGTATGTAGGTGTATATATAGGTGTGTATGTAGATGTACATATAGGTGAGTATGTAGGTGTATATATAGGTGTGTATGTAGATGTATATATAGGTGAGTATGTAGGTGTATATATAGGTGAGTATGTTGGTGTATATATAGGTGTGTATGTAGGTGTATATATAGGTGAGTATGTCGGTGTATATATAGGTGTATATGTAGGTGTATATATAGGTGAGTATGTTGGTGTATATATAGGTGAGTATGTCGGTGTATATATAGGTGTGTATGTAGGTGTATATATTGGTGAGTATGTTGGTGTATATATAGGTGTGTATGTAGGTGTATATATAGGTGTGTATGTAGGTGTATATATAGGTGTATATACAGGTGAATATGTAGGTGTATATATAGGTGAGTATGTCAGTGTGTATATATAGGTGAGTATGTAGGTGTATATATAGGTGTGTATGTAGGTGTATATATAGGTGAGTATGTAGGTGTATATATAGGTGTGTATGTAGGTGTATATATAGGTGAGTATGTAGGTGTATATATAGGTGTGTATGTAGTTGTATATATAGGTGAGTATGTAGGTGTATATGTAGGTGTGTATGTAGGTGTATATATAGGTGAGTATGTAGGTGTATATATAGGTGTGTATGTAGGTGTATATATAGGTGAGTATGTAGGTGTATATATAGGTGTGTATGTAGGTGTATATATAGGTGAGTACATTGTTATGTGTGTATCCATTGGGTGAAGTTTAGTTCCTGGACAGGGGACCCCCAACCATTTGGAGAAATGGTGGGAGCCCTGCTTCTGTCCGGGAAGCCTGATGCTATTTAACTGCAATCAGGCACTTAACTGGCCAGTGATGGGCCTCCCACGCAGCCCTGAAGCACTGCCAGCCAATCAGAAGCCAGCAGCTCTCCATTGCCAGGAGTTGTGGCTGTTGCCAGTAATGCTCTAAGGCCTTCACCAGGGATCAGCCCCTTGAGCCATTCTGAATGATTTCTGTTTTGAATGATTTCAAAAAGATCATCAATGGCCTGTACCTAAATTTCATTGACCTGTCTTTATTCCATATCTCATTATACCCTGACTCTTACCTTGGGATAGCACTGGCATAGCGGTAACAACACTGGGCTAGTGGCTGTGGGAACAGGGTTCAAATCCCACCGTGGCAGCTAGTGGAGTTTAAATTCAATGAATAAATCTAGAATTTAAAAGCTAGTCTCAGTAATAGTGACCACGAAACCATTGTTGAGGGTTGTAAAAACTGAACTGATTCACCATGGCTGTTAGGGAAAGAAGTCTGCTGTCCTTGCTTGGCCTACATGTGGCTTCAGACCCATAGCAATGTGGTTGACTCTCATATGGCAGTAAGTCACTCAGTTGTATCAAACTGCTACAGGAAATTCCAAAAAGGAATGAAACTGGATGAATCACCCAACATTGACTGGAAACAACAATGGCACATCCAGCCCTGTCAACCCTGCAAAATCCTCCCTACTAACAACTGGGGACTTATGCCAAAAGTAGGAGCACAGTCCCAGGTACTAGTCAAGCAACAGCCTGACATAGTCATCCTCATGGAATCATACCTCACAGATAATGTCCCAGACACCACCATTATTCCTGGATATTGTCCTGTGCTGACTCACCAGCAGGACAGACCCACTGGAGGTGGTGGCACAGTGCTATAGAATCAGGAGAGGATTGCCATGGGAATCCTCAACATTGAGCCTGGGTCTCATGGCATTAGGCCAAGCATGGGCAAGGAGAAACCTCCTGCTGATTACCAGATACAAAGAAGCTTGACACCATCCAGGACAAAGCAGCCCACTTGACTGGCACTACATTCACTCTTTCCACCATTGATCACAGTAGCAACAGTGTGTAGCATCTACAAGATGCACTGCAGGAGTTCACCAAGGCTCCTTCGACAGCACCTTCCAAACCCACAACCACTACCATCTAGAAGGACAAGGACAGCAGATAGATGGGAACACCACCACCTGGAAGTTCCCCTCCAAGTCACTCACCATCCTGACTTGGAAATATATCACTGCTCCTTCACTGTCGCTGGGTCAAAATCCTGGAACTCCCTTCCTAACATCACATTGGACTGCAGCGGTTCAAGAAGGTAGCTCACCACAACCTTCTGAAGGGCAACTAGGAATGGGCAATAAATGCTGGCCCAGCCAGCGAAACCCACATCCCATGAATGAATTTTAAAAAAACCACAATCCCTCCCATCCACGTCCACCACCTACCCCACCTTGCCACCTCAGCTGATGAATCAGTGCTCCTCTATGTTCAACATCATTTGCAAGAAGCACTGAGGGTAGCAAGGGTGCAGAATGTACTCTGGGCGGGGGACTTCAAAGTCCATCGCCAAGATTGACTCAGTAGCACCACTACTGACCAAGCTGGCTGAGTCCTAAAGGACATAGCTGCTAGACTGGGTCTGCTGCAGGTGGTGAGGGAACCAACAAGAGGGAAAAATGTACTTGACCTTATTGTCGCCAATCTACCTGTCGCAGATGCATCTGTTCACGGCAGCATCGGTAGGAGTGATCACCGCACTTTCTTTGCGGGGAAAAAGTTGCACCTTCACATTGTTGTGTGGCACTACCACTTGAATGGGATAGATTTCAAACAGATCTAGTGACTCAAAATTTGGCATCCTTGAGGCGCTGTGGGCCATCGGCAGCAGCAGAACTGTATTCGACTACAATCTGTAACCTCATGGCCCGACATATCCCCCACTCTACCATTACCATCAAGCCAGGGGATCAACCCTGGTTTAATGAAGAGTGCAGGAGGGCATGCCAGGAGCAGCAGCAGGCATACCTAAAAATGAGGTGTCAACCTGGTGAAGCTACAACACAGGACTACTTGCGTGCCAAACTGCATACGCGGCATGTGATAGACAGAGGTAAGTGATCCAACAACCAATGGATCAGTTCTAAGCTCTGCAGTCTTGCCACATCCAGTCATGAATGGTGACGGACAATTAAACAATTCACTGGAGGGAGTCCACAAATATCTCCTTCCTCAACGATGGAGGTGCCCAGCACATCAACGCAAAACAAAAGGCTGAATTATTCGCAACAATCTTCAACTAAAAGTGCTGAGTGGATGATCCATCTCAGCCTCCTCTGGAGGTCCCCAGCATCATAGATGCCAGTCTTCAGCCAAATCAATTCACAGAATCACAGAATCACACAGTGCAGAAGAGGCCCTTTGGCCCATCAAGTCTGCACCAACTCGTGAGAAACACCTGACCTACTTACCTAACCCCATTTACCAGCACTTGGCCCATAGCCTTGAATGTTATGACATGCCAAGTGCTCATCCAGGTACTTTTTAAAGGATGTGAGGCAACCCATCTCCACCTCCCTCCCAGGCAGCGCATTCCAGACCATCACCACCCTCTGGGTAAAAAAGTTTTTCCTCACATCCCCCCTAAACCTCCTGCCCCTCACCTTGAACTTATGTCTCCTCGTGACTGACCCTTCAACTAAGGGGAACAGCTGCTCCCTATCCACCCTGTCCAGGCCCCTCATAATCTTGTACACCTCGATCAGGTCACCCCTCAGTCTTTTCTGCTCCAACAAAAACAAACCAAGTCTATCCAACCTCTCTTCATAACTGAAATGTTTCATCCCAAGCAACATCCTGGTGAATCTCCTCTGCACCCCCTCCAGTGCAATCACATCCTTCCTATAATGTGCCATACGTGGATTCACTCCACGTGATATCAAGAAGTGGCTGAAGACACTGGATACTGCAAAGGCTATGGGCCCTGACAATATTCCAGCAATAGTACTGAAAACTTGCGCTCCAGAACAAGCCGTGCCCCTAGCCAAGCTGTTCTAGTACAGTTACAACACTACCCGACACTGTGGAAAATTGCCCAGGTGTATCCTGTACACAAAAAGCAGGATAAATCCAACCCAGACAATTACCGCCCCATCAGTCTACTCTCGATCATCAGTAAAGTAATGGAAATGGTCATCAACAGTGCTATCAAGCAGCACTTGCTTAGCAATAACCTGCTCACTGATGCTCAGTTTGGGTTCCGCCAGGGCCACTCAGCTCCTGACCTCATTACAGCCTTGGTTCAAACATGGACAAAAGAGCTGAACTCAAGAATTGAGGTGAAGGTGACTGCCCTTGACATCAAGGCAGCATCTGACTAAGTGGGAATGTTCGCTGATGATTGCACAATGTTCAGCACCATTCGCGACTCCTCAGATACTGAAGCATTCCATGTCCAAATGCAGCAAGACCTTGATAATGACAAGAGAGAATCTAATCATCTCCCCTTGACATTCAATAGCATTACCATCACTGAATCCCCCACTATCAACATTCTGGGGGTTACCATTGACCAGGCACTGAACTGGACTAGCTGTATAAATACTGTGGCTACAAGAGCTGGTCAGAGGCTGGGAATTCTACTGAGAGTAACTCACCTCCTGACTCCCTAAAGCCTGTCCACTACCTACAAGGCACAAGTCAGGAGTGTGATGGAATACTCCCCACTTGCCTGGACGAGTGCAGCTGTAATTACACTCAAGAGGCTTAATACCATTCAAGACAAAGGAGCCCATCCGCCACATTAAACTTTCACTCCCTCCACCGACACACAGTGGCAGCAGTATGAACCACTGCAGTAACTCACCAAGGCTCCTTGGACAGCACTTCTCAAACCCACAACCACTACCATCTAAAAGGACAAGGGCAGCAGATAGATGGGAACACCACCACCTGGAAGTTCCCCTTCGAGTCACTCACCACCCTGACTTGGAAATATATCACCGTTCCTTCACTGTCACTGGTTGAAAATCCTGGCACTCCCTTCCTAACAGCACTGTGAGTGTACCTACACCACATGGATTGCAGTGGTTCAAGAAGGCAGCTCACCACCACCTTCTCAAGGGCAATTAGAGGTGGGCCATAGCCTAGCCGGTGATGTCCACAGCTAGGGTTTCCAACAGTGATTTCACGGATTCCTGGAGGTTTCATCGCATGACTTGCCCCCACGATCCAGCCATTAGTCGGCCAACACATCCATCCTTGTGATTCATTGCCTTCCTACGCCAATTGGAAAGCAAAAAGATTCATTACCCAAATGGATGATGTTGACTGCCAAACAGCCTTTATTCCCCATTTTCAATATTCTTATAATAAAAACAGAAAATAAAAACAGACTCTGTTTCTCTCTCCACAGATGCTGCCTGACTTGCTGAGTTTTTCCAGCAATTTCTGTTTTCATTTCAGATTTCCAGCATCCACAGACTTTTGCTTTTAGTTCAATATTTTTATATCTGGTAAAGAAAATGACAAAAAACATCCAATCTTTTCTCATGTCCCAATGGCCTGAATTTTGTGTGCGTTGTGAGTGCACGATAGGTGAGGCAGAAGCAGCTGCAAATGCCACTTGTGAAGCAAATGTCAAATGGAGGTGATTTCGCGCTGGCCAATTAAGAGGCGGCCAGAGTGAAACGTGCTCCCACATTGGGGTTAGGCTGTCGGTAACGGGGGGAGCGTGGTGGGCACCGGATCCAATAGGGACCGGCGGCGGTTTTAAAACAGCTGAGACAGCATCCTGAAGGCTGCCAGGAGTTCCAGAGGAGGAACAGGGAGCTGTCCAAATCTAAGCTGAAGGTATGGCATCAGCACCCGCTTGACACACCAGGCAGGAGGGCAATGCAGGTGGGCACTCTGCCCCTGTTTCTCAGACTGGTGCCTGCGCACTCTCATGGAGGCAGTGAGTGCCAAGTAGGACATCCTGATGCCACAGGAAGGCAAGAGACCACCCAACCAAATGAAGAAGGCCTGGGCAGAGGTGGCAGCTGAGTCAGTGGACATGACGTGGTGCACCACAGCTGGATTCAGTGCCAAAAAAGGTTTAATGATCTGTGCTCAGGAAGGGTGAGTACCAGTTTGGCATGGTACTGGTGGAGAAGTCTTGAAGGGTGGCTGTCCTCCGCGGTGCTCAGGGGTGTAAGATTCAGAGTAACAGAAGGCGCTTATACCTGTAACTGCTAAGGCTGGGAGATCAGACTGGTAGCCCTGGGTGCATATAAGGGTCAGGTATGCAACATAACCGGCACTTCAACCTGCTTCCCGGTGAGGGGTGTGGGGGGGGCGGAGAGCGCGGTGGTGGTGGGACGGTGCAAGCCTGGTTTGGTGTTGCAGGTAGAGGGTGGACTAATGAATGGACCTTTGTCTGTCCAGGAGAAGAGAAGCCATAATGCCGCTGAGCGCACAAGTATGGGTGGTGGGACAGCCAACCTGCTCATCCTGAGCAAATGTGAGATGGACTCCTGGAGTAACCTGAGATGTCATATATCTTTAAGACAAGTTTTATAATGTAAGGTCATGTGATATTATTGTCCAATAGCAGAGTAGCACGGGCTACTTCTGTGAGACAGTCTTGAGTTAGTCACAGATGAGTGAAGATAAAGTTTTATTGGTGAGCGCACGTGTGTAGTTGTAGAGTTTAGTTTGTAAATAAACAGCATGTGTTTATTCTAATAATGATCTATGGATGTTCTCTGCCTCTGTATCGACTCAGTCACCCTGAACAAATCATACAACCTGTATCCTTTAGCCTCAGCAAACCAAGGACACTGGATCCAGTAAACTGGCAGCGTATGAGTATACTTGCATTCCTGAGGAATTGGAACATCCTCATTTTTTACCTGCAAGGGTAAACAAGTGAGTGCAATTTGCAATTTGACTTCCGGGTCTATGAATAAATCTTGTTATTAAACTTCCTGGACTCATCACCGATTGGTGCCAAACAAATTAAAGATTGGACGAACTGAGACCCAGTCTTATCCAAAATGAGAAATCACGTTCTTTCTGGTTGGTCAAAAACACAAGAATCTGATGAAATGAAACCATATTTCCAGAGAAGATACATGATAACCAGACAGGAAGGTATATTATTGTGGGGAGCCCGTGTCATTGTTCCTCCGAAAGGGCAGAAACCATTGTTATCTGAACTTCACAGTTCACATCCCAGGATTTCTACGATGAAGGCAATAGCATGTAGCTATATGTGGTGGCCGGGAATGGATGGAGAGATAGAAAACCTAGCAAGAAGTTGTGTTCAGTGTCAGCAAGTACAAAAATTACCTGCAACAACCCCATGACACCCCTGGGATTGGCCAGGAAGACCATGGGTACGTGTACACATCAACTATGTGGGACATTATACGGGAACAATGTTTCTCCTTGTAATAGACTAGCATTCAAAATGGCTGGATATTTATAAAGTAAGGTCATCCACATCTTCAGCGACAATAGATAAGCCACGACAAAGCTTTGCTATCAATGGATTACCTGAAGCGCTAGTATCAGATAATGGAACAGTATTCACAAGTGCTGAATTTGATCGATTTACAAGCTTAATGGTATTGTTCATATGAAAACATCTCCACACCATCCTTCTTCAAATGGACTTGCTGAAAGAGCGGTTCAGATGTTCAAATCTGGTATGAATAAATTGTCTGGAGATTCATTAGCGGCTAAATTAGCATGAATTCTATTCTACTATCGAACCACCCCTCATTCGACAACAGGCATCACATCTGCTGAACTGTTAATGAAACACCTTCTGTGATCAAGACTGAGTCTAATTATGGCTAAACCTTTGGGGGGGGTGGGGGGGGAGGTAGAAAGAAGGCAGGAAAATCAGAAAACGGGACATGATTGTCACAGTTGGGACAGAACATTTAATGTATGAGAGAAGGTATTGGTGAAAAATTTTCGAGAAAGTTCAGCGTGGTTGTTGGGTGAAATAAACACTGTAACGGGACCTCTTTCCTACCATGTGAAAGTTGAATATAGGATAATAAGAAGACATGTGGATCACATACGAGGTGGAGAAGCTAAAAGAAGTGATTCCACCAGTGTTCGAGACTGAACCAACATTTCCTGTTGAAAGAACTCAACCAAGGAAAAATGTATTTGAAGGGCTGACTGCACCTGAAAGAGTCGAAGAAACAAAGCTACATGTACCTGCTTGGACCCTGAAGCTCAGACGACTTCAGTAAGGGAGATTCCAAAGCAAACTTCAGAAGTTGTAGGGCTGAAATGTTCTACAATAAGGAAACCCCCAGAGAGACTGACTTTGTAAATCATTGAATTGTGTAAATAACTTGATGTATTGAAAATGTATTTTTCAGTGAAGCGGGTGGGATGTAGTAACCTGAGATGTAACATACCTTTAAGACAAGTATCGTAATGTAAGGTCACATGATATTATTGTCCAATAGCAGAGTAGCATGGGCTACCTCTATGTCAGAGAGTCAAGTTAGTCACTGATGAGTGAAGACAGAGTTTTATGCGGTGAGCACACGTGTAGTTGTAGAGTTTAGTTTGTAAATAAACGGCATGTGTTTATTCTAACAATGATCTACAGATGTTCTCTGCCTTTGTACTGACTCGGTCACCCTGAACAAAGCATGCAACCTGGATCCTTTAGCCCCAACAAACCAAGGGCACTGGATCCAACAATGCCCTAGCACTCGAGTGCAAGCATGCACCAAGGTCATCAGGTCGGAGAGAGGCAGGCATCTCGGAGGAAGTTAAGAGTCCAATGGACAGATGTGGGAAAGGTAGAGATTGCAAACAATGTAGGGTCCTCTCACCTCAAGAGATAACTTTTAATCAAGAGAATCTCAGTGACCCAGCAATGCGATGGCACCATGATGCTGCTGTCCATCATCTCACCAGGCCGTCCTCCATGCACATTCAATGTGTGATGACTGATACCACTGACATATCGTCTTCCTCCCTCAGATGTGTCATCCTCCAGAGGCACCCAGGACCCCAAGGGCCCTCCATTGACACCAGCGGAGGAGCCACACATGCAGATCCACCCACGTCATACCCTCTCTCACTACCAGGCACCAGCTCAGTACAAGGATGTCGGTGGGCTGTGTTTCGTCGGTTCAGATGGTTGTGCACTGTGGGGAGGTCACAGGACACTCACATGAGGAGCTGGCAGAAGCAGAGTGCCCAGGGCGTCAGCAGTTGGAGGACTGCTGGAGACCAGGCCCATGCTGAGTCTGAGGCAGCTGGTGAACCTCTGGAGTCGTCTATCAGGCAGCAGATACTGGATGTCCATTGGGATGCATGGGAAGATCTGGCGGAGATCCCTGAGGGTTTGCAAGTCAGAGTCTCTATCATGGAGGAGTCCTTGAGGAGATTGAGCACTGCGTTGACCCTGAGCACCGAGCACACAGCCTCCTCCATTGAGAGAGTGGCAGCTCTCATGGAGAGGCACCTCCAGGAACATAATAAGGGGTTCTTGGGGTCATGCTCGGACCTACGCTCCCACACACCAGCAGTGACTTTAGGAGGTCACTGCCAGTGTGAGAGATGGATGAGGCATGTAGTCTCTCTGTTAGGTGCCCAACCATCAATGGTGAACAGGGAGGTACAGAAGTGCCTCACGCTGGTGGATGAGCTGCCTGTCATTTCTGTGGGCTCCTTTCATAGTGCTCTGGACGAGGGCGGCAGCTCCTCCGCCCCTCTGCCAGTGACAGTGGGGCGGGCACCAAGACATAGCACTCACAAGCGTGAGTTTAAGGCACCGTGAGCACAGGCTGGGGTTATCACGGGCTAGATTTTCTTATTCCATCAGTGTTATGAATTGTTTTTGTGTGACAGCAGCATTAAAATCATGTTATGTTCCTTTTTTGTGACTCTGGTAAAGATATAAAGCTATATATTTTTCAATGTCCCTCATGTTTTCCATTGGTGCAGGCCTCATCAGTGCCTTATGATAGACGGCAGGGGCAGCAGACTCTATTACAGAGGTCGTGAAGTGACACTGGGGTCATGGGATATCCTCCTCAGAAATGTGCGGTAAGGAGGCGGGGCCTTTGCAATGAGATGGAAGCCGTGCCTTGGCAGCCTAGCTGAAGGAGCTTTGAATCAAGGCCTCCATGGTATCTCCACCTCCCTGAAGGTTCCTCAAGTCTGCCTTCATGTCCTCACCCTGTACTTGTCTGGGCTCCTCATCAGATCCATCAGTAGAGTCTTCCTCCGAGGTCTGTGGAGCTGCTTCGATATTCTCATCCTCCAGTGGGTCCCCCCTTGACAGTGCCGGATTGTGCAGAGCGCAGCTTGCAAAGACTATCAGCGACATGCACTCCAAGGATGTTGCAGGGCACCCCCTGATCAATCCAGGCAGCGGAACCTCAACTTCAGCAACCCAACTGTCCACTCAACCACCGCCCTTATGGAGGCATGACTCCTATTGTGTGTCCCTTCTGCCTCTGACCTAGGATGCTGGAGTGGTGCCATGAGCTACCTTTTCAATGGATATCCTTTGTTACCCAGCAGCCAACTATCCAGCTGAGCTGGAGCCATGACCAGCCTCCGCACCTGGGAATGTCGCAGGATGCATGCATCATGGGAGCTGCCAGGGTACCTTGCACAGGCTTGCAGAATCTGAGTCTTGTGGTCGCATACTATCTGCACATTCATGGAGTGGTAACCCTTCCTATTCATAAAAGCACCTGGCTGACCCGCTGATGGCTTGATGGCCACATGAGTGCAGCCTATAGTACCCTGAATGTGGGGGAATCAAGCAATAGCTGCGAAGCCTCTGGCTCGCTCAGCCTGGCTGGCTTGGTCCGTCCAGTAATGAACGAGTGTGAGGGCCCGTCTGAACAGAGCTTCAGTGACGAGCCTGACACAGCTATGGACAGCTGATTGGGACACTCCATACACATCCCCCAATTGTTCTTGGAAAGATCCGGAAGCAAAACAATTGAGGGCTACTGTGACCTTCAAAGCCACTGGCATAGGGTGGCCACCCATACAGTTGGAGGTGATCCCTGGACCAATCATCTGGCGTGTTGATGTCGTGGTGTCCCTAGAGAGGTAGCGCCTCCTGCGGCACTGGACCTCCAACATGCTGAGGTAGCTGGATCGCTGCCTGTACACTCTGGCAGCAGGATAGTGGCGTCCTCTGTGATCCTGTCCGTCTTGTTGTCCCTGCTGGCCCTGCACCCCCTGTGCCAGCGCCTCTCCTCCCATAGGCCTGTGCCTGTGACGTTGCCTGCAGACACCTGTCCTCCTCTCCCTCCTCAGATGACGTCCCCCATGGGAGTACCCAATCCCTATCCGCTGAGATACAGATGGCACTGTCATGCACACTGAAGGCTGCACTCAGCAGAAATGTTCCAACAGAGCTAACAAAACACAGAGTCCTCAAAACAAAGCCAAAAAAGCAAAATCTTCAGCAGAAACCACAGGAAAAGGTCTGAAATCTCAGCAACAAAGCAGCAGCAAACTCTCACCTGAACTCCTAACAACTCACACAGCCGCTCCCCTTTCACCCCGCCCTTGGCTGAGAAAAGTGAAAGAAATGATTAGGCTGCCGCCTGTGTTGCCCATATGGCGAGCGCAAAATCGCATGGGGCAGCATAAAATTTACTCCGTTTGAGCCTTCAATTGCCTCAAGTGGCTGGGTAATTGTCGGCGGGCACACTTCTGAGTCCAGCACATGCCCGCTGACCGGAATATTGCGCAAGTGTGCGATGACGTTGGGACGTGCGCCCGGTGCCTTTTCACGAGATTTAATCCTCTTCCGGGTTAGGCTCGCACCCACTACTAATGCGTAAAATTCTGGCCAATGATTTTTCCCCAGGGTTGCACACAGCTGTGTCCTGGAGATTGATCTCCAATTCCTGGAGACTCCAGGCCAATCCTGGAGGGCTGGCAACCCTGCCCACATCCTGTGAAAGAATAAATTAAAAAGGACAAAACTCTTGAAAATTTCAACTGACCCTCAATCTCACCAGCCTCTTGGGGGAATGTGGCACAAAATGCACTTTAATGAGCACAGATATTCACCAAAACATTTGTAAACGAGCTGCATAGCATAAAACTCCATAGAGACACATTATCAGGAAACTGTGCTGAAAGCTCAGGAGATCCTATTAACACTACAGCTCATTTTAATCATACATTCCAGACTGAAGAAGAAAAGCAGTAGGCCTCACAGGGCGTTGATTGGACAAAGAGGATGTTCTATTGACCCTGGGATTTCCTCGTGACTCACAGTCACAATGTTAACAAGAGCATTGGAGAGCAAGAGTAAAGAAGTTTTGCTAAAACAAAAACAGAAAATGCTGGAAAAACTCAGCAGGTCTGGCAGCACTTGTGGAAAGAGAAACAAAGTTAACGTTTCAAGACTGTATGACCCTTCTTCAGAGCTGAAGAGAAGTGGAGATATGATGAAATTTATACTGTTTAAGGGGGGTGGGGCAGGTGGAGCTGGATAGGTGGGGGCAAAGGACAAAGATGTCAAAGGAGTCTTGCTACATTTGCACAGGGTTTTGGTGAGACCAACCTGGAGTACTGTGTGCAGCTTTGGTCTCCATATTTAAGGAAGGATGCACTCACATTGAAGGGAGTACAGCAAAGGTTCACTAGATTGGTCCATGGGATGAGGGGGTTGTCCTATGATGAGAGGTAAATTGGGTTTATATTCTCTGGAGTTTAGATGAATGAGTGTTGATCTCAATGAAACATTTAAAATTCTGAAGGGGCTTGGTAGGGTAGCTAGTGAGATGTTATTTCCCATGGCCGGAGAGTCTACAGCACAGGGACACAGTCTCAGGATAAGGGGCCGATCATTTAAGACTAAGATGAGGAGAAATTACTTCACTCAAAGGCTTATGAATCTTTGGAATTCTCTACCCGAGGATTGTGGATGCTCCATCATTGAATACACTTAAGGTTGGTATAGACAGATTTTTGGTCTTTCAGGGAATCGAGGGATATGGGGAGTGGGCAGGAAAGTGGAGTTGAAACCAAAGATCAGCCATGATCGTATGGACTGTGGAGCAGGCTTGATGGGCTGTGTGGTCCACTCTTGCTCATATTTCTTATGTTCTTATGCAACAATGGTGAGGTTGAGGTAAATTAAATGAGTGAGAGGGGTGGGGGCTGGTGCTGAAATAACAGAACTGGGACTCTGAGTCCCAGGCCCATTGTAGTGTTTCTCTCTCCCTCCTCCCTTGATCTCAGGGGAATTAGTTACTCAGCATAGCTCAGGACTCAAAAGTGAAATCCTCCTGGTCTACATGACTCGGCTGTGCACTGAACAAGTATTGTGCTCAGCTGTGGCCTCTTCTGATGTGTAACTCAGGTATTTTTAGTACAGTTTGAGAATGTGATAGAATTGGAAGGCATTTGATGAATTTGTCAGGCAACAGCCTGCTGCTTTAATAGAGGTGGTTGAGGCAAGAATCTTGCGAATTGGACAAGAACCAGAGCAAATAACAAAGAGCAGGAATCGATGGTAGGAACTTCTACTCGGACCAAGGTAACCAGGGGAGAAGCCAGGGATCAGACCTGATGATAATAAATCAGGCACTGACAACAAAATGTTTCACTTTGCAAATAATATCCATTGTGTGGGAAGGCAAGATATTTGAGATAAAATGTTAAAAGCCTTTAGCAGATGAATTGCAAATGGAATTGAATTTAAATTTGAACTGAACTGCAAATTCACCTGGTTGACAGGCAGATGTTTGTTGTTTCTCTGTTACTCTACTCTTGCTGGAATACTAATTTATAATTATTGCAGTGGGAAATATTTAATAGAGAGTCCTCAAACAGATTTATTATCCAGCTTCCCATTTCACCAGCACCAAAAATCACCTTGTGACGAGGGTCATCCTACACACACACATACTCTCACACTCATGGACTCACGGACTCACACTTATGTGCCAGGATTTTACAGCCCTGCTGTGGTATGCCTTCCCCCGGTGAGTGTGGCCAGCTATTTAAATGTCTGTTTCCATTCAGTTCGGTGGACTGTCATATCCTGCCGGACGGGAGGGGCCATAAAATCCTAGCCGCGGACTCACATTCACAATCACACCCACGCATGCTTGCTCATACTCATATACAAAAGAACGCACACACTTACATGTACACGCAGACTCTATAATCTCATTCTATCACACTCAGATATACAAAAGCACACACACACACACACACACACACACACAAATATGAACACATATACATGTGATGGATTCTCCTGTCGCTTTGATGCATGAGTGTTCAAAGAGACCAATTGTTCACCATCTAGGCTGGTGTTGTCACATGTGATATTAAAGCAAATCTTTACATGTAACATTTCAATCTGATCTGCATATGAAGCCACTGTTGAAGGTGCAGGTGAAGGTACTGGCTTTGTGGCGTGCTTGCTTGTTCTGGAGGAACATGACTGTTCTCACATGTTGAGATTGCTCGATGACAGAGGAGGGGAATGTTCTAGGGAAGGGCAACTCTGCAAGGGGGGCTTTCCGGGACAGGGCAACTCTGTAAAGGGGGGAAGGGGTCCAAGGAAGGGCAACTCTGCCCTTCTGTGTGATGTGAGGTTGGGGGGGAGGTTGAAGGTGGGTATAGTAGGTTAGAGGTCAAGTTGGGTGAAGTCAACATCAGTGTCCTGGGGGGAAAACTGAGGGTGCTGAGATTCAGGGATGACAGTCACAGTTACAGGGGGAAGTGTGAGTGTGGTTTTGATCTCCCTATCTGAGGAAGGATGTAAATGCATTGGAGGTGGTTCAGAGGAGGTTTACTAGATTGATACCTGGAATGAGTGGGTTGGCTTATGAGGAGAGGTTGCACAGGCTGGGCTTGTTTCCACTGGAGTTTAGAAGAGTGGAGGGGTGATTTGATTGAAGTGTATAAAATTCTGAATAGTGTTGACAAGGTGGACATGGAAAGGATGTTTTCTCTGGTGGCTGAGTCCAGAACTAGGGGGCACTGTTTTAATATTAGGGATCACCCTTTTAGGACAGAGATGGGAAGAATTTTTTTCTTTCTTACGTCTTTGGAACTTTCTGGCTCAGAAGGAGGCAGGGCCATTGAATATTTTTAAGGCAGTGGTAGATAAGATTCTTGTTAGGCAAAGGAATGAAAGGTTATCGGGCTTAGATGGGAATGTGGAATTAGAAACACAAACAGATCAGCCATGATCTTAGTGAATGGCGGAGCAGGCTTGAGGGGCCGAATGGCCTACTTCTGCTCCTATTTAAATGTTCGTATGTAAGTGTGATGCGGTAGGGTGGGAGAGTGAAGGTTTGGTCAGGAGGGTCATCCAGGGAGACAAAAAATGTTGCCCAGATAAAGGGTCAGGATGGGCATGGGAATGGTGACAGGTGTGGGCTCCGCGGGGAGGGAAAGCATTTGCAGTGTTATTGTTATAAGGTCCAGGCTGATGAGGGGAGATCCAAGGGTAACAGAGGGGAGTTGGTGGGGTCGATGGTAACAGGGGGAGGGTCAAAGGTTATAGAACGGGTGTGAAACCTGATGCGTACCATTCTGACCAAGGCAGCTCAATAGGAAGGTGGGGCCCTAGCTGTTCAAATGTAGAAAAGTCAGTTGGGAGGAGGGTCCTCTCAGGTGGGTGGAGCTCAAGGTCGGCATAACTGGATAATTAAAGGAGCACCTAATAATAACGGGAGCAATGATTGCTGCAGTCATCTGAAATTCTAACTATGGTGAAGCTCACAAGGCAGCTGGTGGGGGCCCCGAGCCTTCTCCAGGCTATGAGATCCCATTAGGGGGTTCATTCTCCTGGGTTCATGGTCGTCCCTGACAAGGCCTCATGTGGGCAGTCTTTCCATTATGACAAGGCAAAGGCCTGTCTGTTGACTCTGCAGTGTTGTGGAGGTAAGAGGAGAGGGTGGCTTCTCAAGCAAGGCTCTCATTAGCCTTGCCAAAGTGCCATGGATCCATATGCTGGCATGTATCAAGGTGAGGGAGCCCCATCCTTGGTCCCCCAGGATGCCTTTCACGTGGAAGTAATGGAGTGCACACGTCCCAGCAACAAAAAAACTAGAAAACTTCCAAAGAGTGCAAGTGGACATATATTTACAAGTGTGAAAACTATATACAATGATTGTACACCTGTGCCACCTATGTGCATCCAGAACTTCTTAACTTTTCTAACCCTACCACTGCCATCTGCAGCAGAGGTAGCCTGTTGACTGCTATGTCCTCTTGTTTGCGATGACTTTGGTGGGCGTCCTCTGGAGATCTGAGGTCTGGAGGGCCCCAGCCTTCTTTGAGTCTCCCATTCAGGGGCAGGTGCACCCTCCTCAGCCTGACCAGCTGAGTTGATGGGATCACAGGCAGATGCGCGTGAACACCCTAGCAGTGTTCTGGGTGGAGGCCCGCGGGGTTTCCGGCTGATGTTCTCCCTCCCTTCAGGTGCCCGAGAGCCCTTCCCTGACTCCTTGAGGTAAAGGGGCACCTGGAGGGAGGTCAAGCTGCTCAGTCCACCTCTCTCCGAGGCACTGCTGGAACACAGCCAGGGCCTCCGCTGATGGTGTGCAGGTCCGAGTGCTTATCCCTCAGAAACTGTGTTCTGGTGCGTCAGGGTCTCCATAGCATCTGCCATCCTCCCCATGGAGACTTCCATGTGCTCACATGCCACAGCCACAACTTCAGGCAGCATGTGGATGGACTCCTCAATCTCTCTGTTGAGGGCTTCTCTGACTGATGTTCCCTGCTTCTCTTTGAGCCTCCAGTTGTTTGTCTATGGTCGACTGCAGAGGCTCATCCTCCGACTTGGGCTTGGCAGGTGCATCTTCTCCAGCAGTCCCCTGCCACAGAACCTGGCTTTCACTGCCTCTGCCCGCTCAGGACACATGTGCGTGGGGTGTTCACCAGATTGTGAGCCTGAGCCTAAAGTAGAACTATGGCCCACTGAGGTATGTGTCCCTGTGTAGGGTTGGGGGAGGGTGCAGGTGAACACTGATGGCTCTACAGGTGAGAATTGCTCCTCATCGTACTCTTCCTCTGAGATGGGCTGGGAAATAGGACTTTCTTCTGAGGAAGCCGTTGGCCTCCCCCTCTTCCTGCTGGCACCTGGAATGGAGAAAAGAGAAAATGAGTGTCTGCCTGGTCTGTCTCAAGAATTGCACGCATCAGTCACCTTCTGAAGTTTTTGCATTAATTCATGAATCCTTACTGGATTGTTGGGAGTGGCTGACCTCGCCTTTGTCAAAGGCATGGTCTCTGTCCTTCCCTGCGAGTTCTTTGAGCACAGGAGTACTGGAGTCTTGCTTCAATTGTATAGAAGCTTGGTTAGACTGCACCAGGAGTACTGTCTGCAGTTTTGGTCCCCTTACGTTAGGAAGGATATTATTGCCATAGAGGAAGTGAAACAAAGGTTCACCAGACTTGTTCCGTGGATGGCGGGACTGTCTAATGAAGAGAAATTTGGGAAACTGGACCGTTATTCTCTAGAGTTCGAAGAATGAGAGGTGATTTCATTGAAACCTACAAAATACTTAAAGGGATAGACAGGGTAGATGCAGGTAAGATGTTTCCCCTGGTTGGGTAGTCTAGAACCAGGGGACACAATTTCAAAATAAAAGGGAAGCCACTTAGGCCCAAGATGAGGAGAAATTTTTTTACTCAGAGGATTGGGAATCTTTGGAATTCTCTATCCCAGAGGGCTGTGGAAGCTCAGTCACTGAGTATGTTTAAAGCAGAGATTGACAGATTTCTAAATACCAATGACATAAAGGGATATGGGGACAGTGTGGGTAAAAGGCATTGAAGTTAATGATCAGCCATGAATGGTGGAGCAGGCTTGATGGGCTGAATGGCCTACTTCTGCTCCTATATTCCTATGTTCTGCTGCTTGCTTCTCAAATGGAGTGAGGGGTCGCAGCTTTGGCATCCCATCTCCCCTCTTCTCTCCCTCCCTTCTGTGGTGGGCTGTCTTCTCCTGCATGAAGACAGATGGATGGATTGTGAGCAAGTCAGAGGAAAGAGCAGGTCATGGGCTCCTCATGCCATGGCTATTAACTGTCCTCCTGACACCCCGAAACCTGACCGCCATGTACAAGGCACCAGTCAGGAGTGTGACAGAGTAGTCTCCAGTTGCCTGCATGAGTGCAGCTTCAAAAATACTGAACAAGCTTGACAGCATCCAGGAGAAAGTGGCTCCTTTGATCAGCACCCCATTCACCACCTTCAACATTCAGCTCCTCCAACACTGACAGCGTGGCAGCAGTGTGTGCCAAAACTCACCAGAGCTCCTTTGATATTGTATTCCAAACCTTTGAACTCTACCAGTTAGATGGGCAATGGCAGCAAACGCATGGGAACAGCAGCAACTGGAAGATTCCCTCTACTCCACACCCCTTGACTGTCCCCTGACGGTGACTGGGTGAGAATCCTGCAGTGGCCTCACCGATAGCATATGGACTGCAGGAGTTCAAGCAGACACCAACCCAACGCCTTCTCAAGGGCTAGATGGGCAAGAGAAATGCTGGCATAGCCAGTAAGGGCCACACCCCATGACAGAATCAGAAAATGAGTGGTGATATAAGTTTGGAGTATTAGGCCTTCTTAAATAACAGAAAGTAAAATTGGAAAGGTTCCTTTTCTTCAATTTTATTCAGTGAATCAGACTAGCATGTATCCACACCCCAATGTCAGAGAGAGAAAATAGAAGTGACAGAGAATAAGGGCTATATTCTCTTCACATTCTTAGCAGCTGAAAGATACACAAGGAGAAAAGGCTAATGTAAGTGTAAGCCCAATCAGTAGAAGGTTCACTTACCCTAGCTGAGCAGATAAGATCTTTGACTTATTCCCTGCATTACAGGCCATTCCTCCTCTGGACCCCATGGGCACTGTAGTCCTTGCGACCTCCTCCCAGGCTGGTGTGGTCAGAAGAGATGGCCTCTTGCGGTCACCCCTGGGGAAAGAGGACATCCTGCCTGTCTGCATGGCCTGGCAGAGATGCTCCAGGAAGGCATTGCTGAAGCAGAGAGCTGGAGATTGTTTATCCTTCTTCTAGGGTCCTGGTGTTGTTAATGAAGGTCTATCCGGGTGCCTTTTTAAATATGGCACCATGACATGACGGCAGACCGGCCAACTTCCTGCCCTACCCGAATCTCACAGCTGCTTCATTAATTAGTTTAACATTGCACGATTTGGTGGGTTTACCTGCTATGCTCTGCGGTGGGGAGTCCATCCAACTTCCCACCTCTGCCACAGGACATAGTCCCAGAGCGGAAGATTCCACCCTTTGTATCAGAGCTTTGGATGTTCTAAGGTTGCAGGTTCCAGTGCACAGCTGGCTATAGAATAGCGCCTTTGATGTGCAGGAATCATCCACACAAACCGTATGACTGACCCAATGAAGCTGAGCTCTGGTGAGCATGAGTATTGCTAAAAAAAGTCATTTTGTCGAAGCTTTCCATTTTCTCTCATCAGGTATTGGTTTTCCAGCAATACTCAAGTTCTGTATTACCAAACCACTATCGGGTCAGCATGTTTGCAACACCTGGTATTGGCACTTTGCAAGAACTTCAGCATTTGGAATTTTGATTTGCTACCTCATGTTGTAGATATAAGCAGTGAAGGTGGCATTCATCTAGTTGTTTCATGTGATGCCAGTATGTTGCCCATGCCTCACAACCATAGAGAAATAATGTGAGGACCACTGCCTGGTAGACTTTGATCTTTGTTTTGAGTCAACTCCACGCTCTCTCCAAAGTCTGTGGGTGATCCTGCTGAACGCTGAGCTTGCTTTGGCCAGGTGATAAGCGTTTTCATCATTCAATGTGGTGTTGTTGGAGAGATGCTCCCAAGATAGCAGAATTTCTGAACTGAGTTGAGCGGTTTATTGTTAATTGTGACTATGGGCCCTTGGAGTTTGTGTCCAGGGACAGGTTGGTATAAAATCCCTGTCTTTTTCAGACTTATTGCAAGGCTGAAGTGTTTTGAAGCCTGAACAAAACAGTTAACAAGCAACTGGATGTCCTCTGGATTTGCGCTTTGAGAACACAGTCACCAGCAAGAGTTCATTTAGTAGCTGTTCTGTGACCATTTTGAGAGCCTTCAGCTTTGCAGACTGAAGAGGTTGCTGTGTGCCCTGAACTGAATGTGTGCTCTTATATCAAGATATTTCAGTACATACAAGAGCATGGCCAAAAGGTAGGTGGCAAACATTTGGAGCCAGTACACAGTCTTGCTTTTTAAAATTCATTCACGGGATGTGGGCTTCGCTGGCTGGGCCCATCCCTAGTTGCCCATGAGAAGGTGGTGGTGAGCTGCCTTCTTGAAACACTGTCGTCCATGCGGTGTAGGTACACCACTTTGTAGTGGTCTGTTACAACTGAGTGGCTTGCTAGGTCATTTCAGAGTCAACCACGTGCTGTGGGGCTGGAGTCACATGTAGGCCAGGCCAGATAAGGATGACAGATTTCCTTCCCTAAAGGACATTAGTGAACCAGATGGGTTTTTACAACAATGGGTTTCATGGTCATCATTAGACTTTTAATTCCAGATTTTTATTGACTTCAAATTCCACCATTCGCTAAGGCAGGATTCAAACTCAGGTCCCCAGAGCATTACCCTGGATTACTGGTCCAGTAACAATACCACTACACCATCGCCTCCCCATTGGTACCATGAGCAACAGGAAAGGCATCTGATGAGGCTCCATTCTCCATCATTCCATCATGAAATGAGTGGATGACCCAGATCAATTTTTCAGGGCAGCTACATACATACATGTACTGACATACATATACAGACCTACACATACACATACACACACACATGTATAAACTAACACAGAAATCTAGAGACATACAAGTACAGACATACACAAACATAGCTGTAAATATACAGACAAACACATTTTCCAGCAAGTTTCACTGGATGACCATACTAAGCTAAGATCCCTCTCCCTAAATTCCTGCTGCCTTAGTTGGTATGTTCATTTCCCTTTAACTTACATTCAGAGAGACAAACAGGTGTCGAGCTAGGTTCCCAGACCAGGCTTCCATCTTCCTGCATTTCGCATTCCATCTTGGGTGCTCCTTTCAGTTTGTACCCCTCCTGGCAGTGGAACCTCACCAAGGCACCCTCATACAAGAGCCCGGGGAGTGACAGAGTCCTGCCTCCATGCTCAGGGAATCCAGGATCAGTACAAGTGTTCAGGTCGTCGAGTTCTGGAGAGACAGAGCAGAGTTATTAACGCTGTCTCTCACTATGGATTAGCCCTTTAGAAACACTCACCTCAGCTGTGAAGGACAAAGGTGGCAAATGTCGATGTGTTAAAAGCTGCTATCGTACCCACACACTGGGTGTCATTGCTAGTTTCAGTTCTGCACCAATCAGGAGTCATTTTAACCTCCTCCCAGGGTAGGTGTGGTGGGAGGCATGTGTGGGGAGTTAAAAATTTTAAAATGGGCAACCCAACCTCAACACTGTTAACAGAGGCAGGGGGGAGGTTGGTAGGGGTGGGGCTAGGTGACCAATCCCTCTCAGGAGGCAGGTCAAACCTTAAAATGTTTTAACATTAATTTTATGTCTAAGACCTACAGGCTGGGTTTCCTGGGCCACATGGAACAGTTTAAGTGTCTCTATGCCACTGCGTGTGAATCAGCAGCAACAGGAGCATACTCCCGGCCCAACAAGTAAACTTGTGAAAGCTCCTCAGTTCTCACCTCCACCCCCCTCACCCCCAAACCCTGCCTTCTTGCCCTGTCCATGATGCTAGGTCCCTGCGCTGACCGGGATCCAAGGCTTGTCCACCCGGCAGCCTTCAATCTGGCCGAGCCTCATCCTCTCCTTGCCCTGTGTCCATGGATGTGAAGCTGGTCAGCAGTGGGAACTCTGGCTGCTTCATTCCCCAGTCCAGGGGCATGGTAACCTAGTGTAACCTCCACAGCCCAGGGTTCAAAACACTGACAATCCTGACCTGTGTAATTAGCAGGGACTGTCGCCGATGAGGCAACCCTTTCTTCTCAGTGATGGGTTTGTGAGGTATGTGGTGGTAAGTCTGTTGCAGGGAGGTTTTGAACTTGAGTGGTGTCAAGCTACACGTCACCAGAATTATTGGAGTTAAGGTAGAAATCTTGTTACACCTGCTTTACAGCCATTAAAACCAGTGCAAAGGGCTCAATTTTGCTTTCCAACCCAAATTGGGTCATTTTTTTAAGAGTACACGCCATCGAGGATCTAACCTCTGCTTTAGGACCGCTCTGTTAAATTGGCTTTATTCTGCTCAGGATTTCTGGTTGTGGAGGTGGCCTAGCCATTGGGCGCCACCAATGAGGTAAATTTAATCTGTGTTTTTTTCATTGAAGTGGAGCCAGGATCAGCAGGTTCAGATCCAGAACATTCCAGCCGCCCACTGCCACCTGCTGTCCTCCTCCTCCTGCAGTGCCAAGTCGATATTGTTCCAGTTTCTATACCAGCCCGTTGAAAGATCCCAAGCACACTATTTCATAAAGAGCATGGAGTTCTCTCAGTGTTCTGCTCCAATATTTCTCCCTCAACCAACACTGCTGAAACCCGATTAACAGATCATTCAACTCTTCATTGTCTGTGGGATCTTGCTTTGCAGATAACAGCTGTTGCAATTTCCCATATAACAACAGCTGATGAACTTCAAATCAGTTAAGACTATAAGAAACAGGAGCAGAAATAGGCCATTCAGCCCCCCGAGCCTTCTCAGCCCTGCAGTAAGGTCATGGTTAACTCCATTTTCCTGCCATATCCCCATTTTGGTTGATTCCCTTAGTGTCCAAAAATCTATAAACCAAAGTTTGTCTTTCTTTCATCTCTGAGTGGGAATTACAGCCGTCTCTCAAGGCACGGCCTGTCCCATCCTGATAAACTAGAGGGATTAAAACCCCTCCTTGTCCTTCCTCCTTTCTCTCTCACTCTGCCTCCCCTCCCTCATCCCTTCCTCAACCCCACTCTCTCTCTACCCCTCTCTCTCCTCCCCTCCCTCAATCCCACACTCCCTCCTCCCATTCTCTCCTCCCTTCCACCCTTCTCCTCCTCCCCTCCCTCTACTCCATCCAGCCTCCTACCCACCTTCTCCCCACTCCTGTCCCTCCCGACCCCTCCTTTCTTCTCCTTTCCTCCTCTGCCTCCCTCTTTCCTCATCCACATTCCACCCTTGCCACTACCTACTCTCCTACCTCAACACTGCTCTTTTTTCTCCTCTGTCACCTTCCCTCCCTCCTCCTATGCTTCCCCTCATCTTCTCCCTACCTCCTCCACCCTCTCCCCTATTCCTTCCCTCCTTCTCTTCTTCTCTCCTCCCCTCCCACCTCCCCAGTCTCTCTCCCGCTCCTCTCTCTCCCTCCTTTCTGCCCCCTCCCCTCTCTCCTCTGTCCTCTTCTTTCCTCACTCTCCTCCTGTAGTATTAGGGTGTTTGGGACTGTAAGGGTTAAAGTGGGACTGGGGAAACAGTACCGCCCATATTATGATGTAGAGAGTCACATGGGAGTAGTAGAGTGGAAGAGGGAGTCTGGTAGAAATCAGCATGAAGATAACACCTAGTCAGGATTGTATCCTGCATATGTACGCAGTTATGTGTTATTAATAAACAGTTATTGTTCAATCATACAAACCTCTAGACCTCTTCATGAGACAATATACAACCTTTCTAAACCTCCCTCCTCCCATCCACCTCCTTGTTCCCCCCTCACTCCCCCTCCCTCCACTCTCCTTCCCTCCCCCTCCATATTCCTTCTTCCCTCTTCCTCCCTCCCAGCTCCCCACCCTTCCTCCCTCACCTGGTGAAAGTGGTGTCACAGAGTTGCTGAGACAACTCGGGACTGAGCTCCACACACCGTCCTCCTGACACCTGGGAGGAGGCTCTGTGGACTGGAAGTCGAGATAGAAGCTGGTCAGACAGTGGAACTCCATTATATCATCCACTCGATAGGTCCTGTTTTCCACTTCCCCATTTACGATGCTTGGAACCTGGCAGACAACAACTGAAAAAGACAAGAATTTCCATGAAATATTACTGAGGCTTTGTGACCTCCAACATTCCAAGCTCCACCAAAGGCCGGTACCAAACAAAAATCTGTTTCAAGGATTCGCCAAAGCAATCCCATTATTATTTTAATTTTCAGGTGATTCTTTTTGGGGGGTGGGTGAGCTGCTTACCCACCCTCGGCCTCACCTTTCAGACCAAGCAGCCAGCAATGGATGTGTGGCACTGACAAGCCAATGAACAAGAGGAGTGAAAAAACAAAAACAGAATTACCTGGAAAAACTCAGCAGGTCTGGCAGCATCGGCGGAGAAGAAAAGAGTTGACATTTCGAATCCTCATGACCCTTCGACAGAACTTGAGTTCGAGTCCAAGAAAGAGTTGAAATATAAGCTGGTTTAAGGTGTGTGTGTGGGGGGCGGAGAGATAGAGAGAGAGAGAGAGGTGGAGGGGGGGGGGTGTGGTTGTAGGGACAAACAAGCAGTGATAAAGGCAGATCATCAAAAGATGTCAACGACAATAGTACAATAGAACACATAGGTGTTAAAGTTAAAGTTGGTGATATTATCTAAACGAATGTGCTAATTAAGAATGGATGGTAGGGCACTCAAGGTATAGCTCTAGTGGGGTTTTTTTTTATAATGGAAATAGGTGGGAAAAGGAAAATCTTTATAATTTATTGGAAAAAAAAGGAAGGGGGAAACAGAAAGTGGGTGGGGATGGGGGAGGGAGCTCACAACCTAAAGTTGTTGAATTCAATATTCAGTCCGGAAGGCTGTAAAGTCCCTAGTTGGAAGATGAGGTGTTGTTCCTCCAGTTTACGTTGGGCTTCACTGGAACAATGCAGCAAGCCAAGGACAGACATGTGGGCAAGAGAGCAGGGTGGAGTGTTAAAATGGCAAGCGACAGGGAGGTTTTGGTCATTCTTGCGGACAGACCGCAGGTATTCTGCAAAGCGGTCGCCCAGTTTACGTTTGGTCTCGCCAATGTAGAGGAGACCACATTGGGAGCAACGAATGCAGTAGACTAAGTTGGGGGAAATGCAAGTGAAATGCTGCTTCACTTGAAAGGAGTGTTTGGGTCCTTGGACAGTGAGGAGAGAGGAAGTGAAGGGGCAGGTGTTGCATCTTTTGCGTGGGCATGGGGTGGTGCCATAGGAGGGGGTTGAGGAGTAGGGGGTGATGGAGGAGTGGACCAGGGTGTCGCGGAGGGAGCGATCCCTACGGAATGCCGATAAGGGGGGTGAAGGGAAGATGTGTTTGGTGGTGGCATCATGCTGGAGTTGGCGGAAATGGCGGCGGATGATCCTTTGAATGCGGAGGCTGGTGGGGTGATAAGTGAGGACAAGGGGGACAAGAGGAGTGAAAGTATCTTCAGCATGGTGAAGGACCAAGGACTAGACAGCAATGTCTAGGGATGAGGGATGAGGAGACAGACTATAAATCCAGAGTTAAAACTCCTGTGGATGGTGCGAGGCAGTGAAATCAGGACCCAGTTAGACCCCGATGTACGCATACTGTACACATAACTGTGGAGAAGGTCAAGAATTAAATGCAATGAGCAAAAAAATCAGGTTGTTTAGGAACTAATATGACACTGAAACTCTTTTAGCAAAACTCTGCTTGACTTCTGCACAGAATTGAACATCAAAACTGCCTGGTTAAAAAAAATCAATCTCAGCTCAAAATACTCCTTGGGGGGCTGTAGATTTGGGTGATGGTATTACCGAAAGTCAGGGCACTCAGGCCCAGGCCAGAGGGACTGCATCTCTCCATCCCCACCAAAGGTAGGACCTCTCTTCCATTGGTTGAGAGAATTCCAGCCCAATGATGGCCTATTGTTGTTACAATAATATTCCAAACCTTGAATTCAATGAAAACTTCAGATACTCTGTGAAGTATTTGGGAATTGTCACTATTATTCAAAGTTAAAAGCTTAAAGATTAACATCAGTTGTGGTTCTGGAGTTCATCACACTACCATTGATATAATACATGTTCTGAAATGCAAACTGTCATGAAAGGACAAGTAACCCATTTGTGTTATTTCCGCAGCTTGACCATATTTATTTAATGGAGCGTGAAATATTAAGTGACTCACATTGACACGATTGACTGTAGGCAGTGTGATATATTAAATGGTCATAATGATTGCAGGGAGCGTGATACTATTAAATGATTCACGTTGACTGTAGGGACATGATATATTAAATGATTCACATTGACTGTAGGGAGCGTGATATATTGAATGATTCACATTGACTGTTGGGAGTGTGATATATTGAATGATTCACATTGACTGTAGGGAGCGTGATATATTAAATGACTCACATTGACTGTTGAGAGCGTGATATATTAAATGATTCACATTGATTGTAGGGTGATTGATATATTCAATGACTCATATTGACTGTAGGGAGTGTGATATATTGAATGATTCACATTGATTGTAGGGAGCGTGATATATTGAATGATTCACATTGACAATAGGGAGCGTGATATATTGAATGATTCACATTGACTGTAGGGAGTGTGATATATTGAATGATTCACATTGACTGTAGGGAGTGTGATATGTTGAATGATTCACACTGACTGTAGGGAGCGTGATATATTGAATGATTCACATTGACTGTTGGGAGCATGATATATTGAATGATTCACATTGACTGTAGGGAGCATGATATATTGAATGATTCACATTGACTGTAGGGGGTGTGATATATTGAATAATTCACATTGACTGTAGGGACCATGATATATTGAATGATTCACATTGACTGTAGGGAGCATGATATATTCAATGATTCACATTGACTGTAGGGAGGGTGATATATTGAATGATTCACATTGACTGTAAGGAGCGTGATATATTAAATGACTCACATTGACTGTAGGGAGCGTGATATATTAAATGACTCACATTGACTGTAGGGAGCGTGATATATTAAATGACTCACATTGACTGTAGGGAGCGTGATATATTAAATGATTCACATTGATTGTAGGGAGATTGATATATTCAATGACTCATATTGACTGTAGGGAGTGTGATATATTGAATGATTCACATTGATTGTAGGGAGCGTGATATATTGAATGATTCACATTGACAATAGGGAGCGTGATATATTGAATGATTCACATTGACTGTAGGGAGTGTGATATGTTGAATGATTCACACTGACTGTAGGGAGCGTGATATATTGAATGATTCACATTGACTGTAGGGGGTGTGATATATTGAATAATTCACATTGACTGTAGGGAGCATGATATATTCAATGATTCACATTGACTGTAGGGAGGGTGATATATTGAATGATTCACATTGATTGTAGGGAGCGTGATATATTGAATGATTCACATTGACAATAGGGAGCGTGATATATTGAATGATTCACATTGACTGTAGGGAGTGTGATATATTGAATGATTCACATTGACTGTAGGGAGTGTGATATGTTGAATGATTCACACTGACTGTAGGGAGCGTGATATATTGAATGATTCTCATTGACTGTAGGGAGCATGATGTATTGAATGATTCACATTGACTGTAGGGGGTGTGATATATTGAATAATTCACATTGACTGTAGGGAGCATGATATATTCAATGATTCACATTGACTGTAGGGAGGGTGATATATTGAATGATTCACATTGACTGTAAGGAGCATGATATATTAAATGATTCACATTGACTGTAAGGAATGTGATACATTAAATGACTCACATTGACTGTAGGGGGTGTGATATATTAAATGATTCACATTGACTGTAAGGAGCATGATATATTAAATGATTCACATTGACTGTAAGGAATGTGATACATTAAATGACTCACATTGACTGTAGGGGGTGTGATATCTTAAATGTTCATATTGAAAACATTAGTAATAGCACGTATGATGTATTAAGTGCAATTTGACAAAATTTTAAATTTACTTTAAATGTTAAGGCCCATAGGGCTTCAACCCAGGTTAAACGCATAACAAGAGAAGATGCGATGTCAAGAGGCAGTGATTAGGTAACCTCAAGTGAACTTTAAAAGTAGTTTGTAAGAGGAAGTAAGGTATGAGAAAAGAATTAGGCCTGAAGATGGGTTTTGGTCTGAAGGAGGATCAGGAAGGAGAAAGAGCACGACATATAGTGTTGTATTTTGAACACAAAGATGAACAGGGACAGAGAATGAAAGAGATCACTGGCTGAGAGAGAAGAGAAGGATCTGAAAGTGAGAGAGAAATAAAAGTACTGAAGTGTAACCAAAAATAGAGGAGCCAGTGAGAGGGAAAGAGAGAGAGGGAGGGAAGAAGAGAGCAATCGACACTAGAGTGAGGAAGAGACCAGGGGCCAAAAAAAAGAGAGAACAAAGGAGAGTAGAAAGAGTGACCAGGGAATGAAAAAGGGTCCAGGGAGAGGGGAAAAAAGATCAGAGACAGCAAGTAAAGAGATGCCAGAGAGATAGAGAGAGAGATAAAAGAAGCAGAGAAATATTAAGATTGACATCCAAGAGAAATATTAAAGGGTATGGGAAATGAAGAGAAGAATGAGGGTCGATAAGGTGTATCAAGTGGAGATGAATACCAGCACGGAGCTGAGGGGCCGTATGGCATACTTGTCAGACTGTAGGTTGTACATTACTCACAGTGACAGATGGGGGGCTCAGGAGGTATCCAAGCCAGTTTGCTGCTGAGGTACCTCAAGCAGGCCATGGTGGCGGGCCCAGACAGCCGGTAACCTCGAAGGCAGAAGAAGTGAATCGAGGAATTCTCAGTGTAGTGAGGCTTTTGATGCACAAAATACCCATACTCAGGTTCGGGGGGCTCCAGGCAGTACTCCCCTGGGATTGGAGACAACACAAAACATACTGTTATTCCAGGTAATCATGTGCCATAGCCATCACCAAGAGTCCTGCACAAACAGCAGCTACAACTCCCTGCTGACAATGCTCATTGATATCACACATGCTGTTTATTCCGTCATTCCAGGGGCCCACCAAAACTGGAATGCTAACCAGTTCATGATGTTTCCATTCACTTAACCTTTGCCTCTTTCTCTAGCAAGCTACAGATCATGAAAGCTCAAAGTACAGCTGTATGGCTGTGACTCCTACCTGTACATACTCTCTTTCAAAGGCTGGAATAGTTTGGTGCTATCCAATCCAGGTCTACTGAGTTCTGATGAAAGGTCTTTAACCTGAAGTGTCAGCTCCACTTCGCTTTCCACAGGTGGTCTAGACCTGCTGAGTTTTTCCAACATTTTCTGTTTTTATTTCTATTTGAGTCACTATATTCAGCTCCAATCTTGAGTAGTAGCTGAAAACCCCTCCATTTATTTGCCAAACATGAACTAAAACACTCCAGATACTTGAGCCTGTAATCCAGGCTGATACGCCAAGTGCAGCACTGAGGGAGTTCTGCACTGCCAGAAGTACCATGTTTACCATGTTTTGGGTGAGACTTTAAATAGAAGTGGATATAAAAGATCCCATAGCATTATTTTGTAGAGCAGGGGGGTTCTCCCCAGTGTCATGGTTTGCATTTATTCCTCAACCAACATCAGTAAAACAGATTATCTGGTCATTATTACACAGCTGTTTGTGGGACCTTGCTGTGCACAAATTGGTTCCTGCATTTCCTCCATTCCAACATTGACTGCATTACAAAAATACCTCCTTGGCTGTTCTGAGATTATGAACAGCACTTTACAAGTGCAAATTCTTTCATTGTTTCTTTAATAAGCAGTGGGTTAACAATGGCTACAACCAGGCCAGGTGTCACATAGAGAACAACCTCAACAATCCAGGTCTGTTCTTCAGAAGTTCCAGTCTCTGGATACAGATTAATAACAGGACAAATATTGTTTCAGGCAAAATCATACCTTCAGTTACTGGTGGTCCAATTATTCATAGAAACATAGAAACTAGGAGCAGGAGTAGGCTATTCGGACCTTCGAGCATGCTTCGCTATTCATTATGATCATGGCTGATCATCCAACTCAATAGTCTGCTCCCGCTTTCTCCCCATATCCTTTGATCCCTTTTGCCCCAAGATCCATATCTAACTCCTTCTTGAAAACATACAATGTTTTGGTCTCAACTACTTTCTGTGGTAGCAAATTCCACAGGCTCACCACTCTCTGGGTGAAGAAATTTCTCCTCATCTCAGTCCTAAATGGTCTACCCCGTTTCCTGAGACTGTGACCCCTGGTTCTGGACTCCCCCACCATCAAGGACATCCTTCCTGCATCTACCCTGTCTAGTTCTGTTAGAATTTTATAGCTTTCTATGAGATCCCTCCTCATTCATCCGAACTCCAGTGAATATAATCCAATTCAATCTCTCCTCATATGTCAGTCCCGCCATCCCAGGAATCAGTCTGGTAAACCTTCGCTGCACTCCCTCTATAGCAAAAACATCCTTCCTCAGATAAGGAGACCAAAACTGCACACAATATTCCAGGTGTGGTCTCACCAAGGCCCTGTACAATTGCAGCAAGGCATCCCTGCTCCTGTACTCGAATCCTCTGGCTATGAAGGCCAACATACCATTTGCCTTCTTTACCACCTGCTGCACCTGCATGCTTATCTTCAGCGACTGGTGTACAAGGATATCCAGGTCTCGTTGCACATTCCCCTCTCTCAATTCATAGCCATTCAGATAATAATCCGCCTTCCTGTTTTTGCTACCAAAGTGGATAACCTCACATTTATCCACATTATACTGCATCTGCCATGCATTTGCCCACTCACTCAGCTTGTCCAAATCACACTGAAGCATCTCTGCACCCTCCTCACAGCTCACCCTCCCTCCCAGCTTTGTGTCATTTGCAGATTTGGAGATATTACATTTAGTTCCCTCATCTAAATCATTAATATATATTGTGAATAGCTGGGGTCCCAGCACCGATCCCTGCGGTACCCCACTAGTCACTGCCTACCATTCCACAAAAGACCCATTTATTCCTACTCTTTGTTTCCTGTCTGCCAACCAGTTTTCTATCCATCTCAATACACTAGCCCCAATCCCATGCGTGTTAATTTTACACGCTAATCTCTTATATGGGACTTTGGTTAAAGCCTTCTGAAAGTCCAAATAAACCACATCCACTGGCTCCCCCTCATCAACTCTACTAGTTACAAACCACAGGCTGAGACTATAAAGTTCAAAATTGTCTAGGACAGTGTGATTAACATTACTGTACCAAGCATGCCATGACTTCCCAGCAAAATGAAGAGTCCCTCGTGATCTCACGATCAGGGTCTGAGGTCTTGGGACTTTTCACAGGCTGCTACTTTCTCAAGTTAACTTGATTGGTTGGTCAACTATGAACCTTTACACCAGGTGAGAACTGAAATGAAAACAAGCTGGTGGTGACTGCTCTGCATTTCTCAGCGTTTTCCTTTTGATCGCTGATCAGGGAACCAGGTTGGGACTGGGTTGCTGGCTCTTTCTCTGCTGACTAGTGACTTTGTTACAGAAGGCAGCTTTCCAAGGCTCCTTTTTTTTTATATCACACTCAGTACCTGTGCTTCCTACAAGACAGCACTCTTCATTTTTAAAGAGACAAATATCCTGCTGTTGTTATTGCTATGAACTCGTGTCATGGCTCATTTATGGTTGCCAGAAGTGACATTCATTCAAATGCAGGAACCCAATCTCTGCAAAAAAAAGGAATATGTTCAAGCCTTGTGCCTTTTTGGAACTACCTGGGAGCTTGGGGAGCCTATGGTTCCATGGCAACACCTCGGCCAATCAGAGTTGACTTGCCAACCAATCAACACCCTTTTAGCCTGTAGTTTAAATTGCTGTGATGGTTTGAAATTTGGTATTCTAGTGTTTGTCCTGATGAGCACAAGACAAAAAGCTTTGGCAACATGTCTTTCTTTATAGCAATATTTAAGTTCTGTGTTACCAAGGGACTGATAATTAACTTCCACCCTTTGTATTCCAGCCTGGTTGTGATTACCCAGAGGGAGTGAGGGAAGGAGGAGAGATAGAGGCAGAGAGACTAAGACAGACTGACAGGGCAATTTTAACCTAACCCGTCATTGGGAAATTGATTGAATTAAGTGCAATGTTGGTTTTATACCCCACCTGATTTTACTCCCCACTGAAGTTAATGGAGACTGTTTCTGTGGAGGTGTAAAACCAGAGTTCCACCTGATCCTGTGGGTTTTTTGCCCCGCAGATTATGTTAAAGTTGCTCCCATATGCACAGTGAGATACAGATTGCAGAGATGAGCTTGAGGATGCTGAACTCCATTCCGATGAGATTCAAGGATGGCCCCAAAAGTGCAGCCAAATTCTACAGTGCTCTTGTCTAGAGAGGCTCCGGTCTCCTGTTACACACAGTCAGACTAAATTATAAATGGAGTTATCCATTTTCCCTTTCCACCAGAAATGTGCCTGTTTCTTTATCACTGTGACATCAAGCTGAGAATGCTACTGAGGTATACCAGTGAGAAGCTCTGTAACTTCACAGCTGCTGAAGTAGCTGACAACGAGAGATTGAATTTTTTGAGGAGATGACCAGGTGTGTAGATGAGGGTAGTGCAGTTGATGTAGTTTATATGGATTTCAGCAAAGCCTTTGACAAGGTCCCACATGGGAGCCTTATAAAGAAGGCAAATGCACATGGGATACGGGGTAATTTGATAAGGTGGATTCAAAATTGGCTTAGTTGTAGGAGACAGAGGGTGATGACAGAAGGATGCTTTAGTGACTGGAAGACAGCGTCCAGTGGCGTACCACAGGGATCTGTGCTGGGTCCCCTATTATTCGTCATATATATAAACGACATAGATGACTATGTGGGGGGTAGGATTAGTTAGTTTGTGGATGGCACAAAGTTTGGCCGAGTGGTTAACAGTGAGGTTGAGTATCTTAGGCTACAAGAAGATATAGATGGGATGGTCAAATGGGCAGATAAGTAGCAGATAAAATTTAACCCTGAAAAGTGTGAGGTGATGCACTTTGGAAGGAGTAATTTGACAAGGAAGTATTCAATGAACGGCATGACATCAGGGAGTTCTGAGGGACAAAGGGGCTTTGACGTGTGTGTCCATAGATCTCTGAAGGCAGAGGGGCATGTTAGTGGGGTGGTGAAAAAGGCATATGGGACACTTGCTTTTATCAATCGAGGCATAGATTACAAAAGTAGGGAGGTCGTGTTGGAGTTGTATAGAACCTTGGTGAGGCCACAGCTGGAGTACTGTGTGCAGTTCTGGTCGCCACATTATAGGAAGGATGTGATTGCACTGGAGGGGGTGCAGAGGAGATTCACCAGTTTGTTGCCTGGGATGAAACATTTAAGTTATGAAGAGAGGTTGGATAGACTTGGGTTGTTTTCGTTGGAGCAGAGAAGACTGAGGGGTGACCTGATTGAGGTGTACAAGATTATGAGGGGCATGGACAGGGTATATAGGGAGCAGCTGTTCCCCTTAGCTGAAGGGTCAGTCATGAGGGGACATAAGTTCAAGGTGAGGGGCAGGAGGTTTAGGGGGGATGTGAGGAAAATTTTTTTACCCAGAGGGTGGTGACGGTCTGGAATGCGCTGCCTGGGAGGGTGGTGGAGGTGGGTTGCCTCACATCCTTTAAAAAATACCTGGATGAGCACTTGGCACGTCATAACATTCAAGGCTATGGGCCAAGCGCTGGTAAATGGGGTTAGGTAGGTAGGTCAGGTGTTTCTCACGTGTTGGTGTAGATTCAATGGGCCGAAGGGCCTTTTCTGCACTGTGTGATTCTGTGATTCTGTGAGAGGGGTGGGATGAGGCCTGGATTTACAGACCTTTGATAAAGTTACTTCTGCAAGAAGGTCAGGAGCAAATCTGTGGATTGGAGACAATCAAAGGCACAGGACTGTAGGAAAACCCATGGGTGTCCAGAGGGCAGTTTGCCCAGTGAGGTCCCTGTGAAGAGACCCAAGGTTTAGAGTGCCTATCTCTAACCCGGTCCCAAAAAAGGGCTGGTTGTAGGGTCGGACAGTAGTGAAGTCACTGGGGCTGATAACCTAGAGTTTCTGAGTTCAAATCCCACTGGGAGAAAGTTGTAAACTCAAATTCAATACTTCTGGTAAGTTGGAGGCTAACATCAGAAAAAACTAAATGATCACAAAAGCTGTCATAAAAACCCAACTAGCTCACTAATGTAATGCAGGTAAAGGATCCTGCTAATGCCACACCTGCTCTGGCCTACATGTGAACTATGTTAATGCCTCTTAACGGCCTTGTGGTGCTTAACACTCCCTGTTATAAAATTCAGGACAACTCGGGATGGGCAATAAATGACAGTGCCACCTCTCAGAGTTAGCTACATTTGAGAAAAAGCAGCAAAAGCAGTGGACCCACAATGCTCCTCACCAGCTGTTTCAAGGAGGCTATTACTGACATGGTGTTAAGGTTCTGTTCTCAAAGGAAACAATTTTCTGGTGGAAAGCGGATTATAATCCACTATACGTAACGCTGAATAGAAATGACCAGACTGGCATAGGCCAGAGCCTGACTAAACACAAGCATCGGGGCAGAGAACAGCTTCTAAAAATGTGCAACAAGTATTAAAGCAAATGTGGAGATGGAGGAAAATGGAAGCATGTGAATGTTTGACCTTGGTTCAAAGAATTTCAGTAAACTCCAGCACTGACAGTGACCATTGGAATACCGGGTTAATAACCTGAGCAGGGGCCACCCAGTTGCCCGAGCATTCAATGAGGCACACATGTACTGCGAAAAGTCATGCTCAGACCTTGAGTGGGTTGATCCATCATATTCCTAGTGCTGCCTGCTAATCCAGCTGTTGTGATGGGAATCTTGACTCTCCCTGTCTCTTGAGAAATGTATTCATTGGTGTTTCAGCTGAGTATTTCTAACCTAGCCCCCTCAGACTCAAACTGCCTGCAGATATACAGCATTAATCCTACAATCTGACAGGGCCAGATATTGATCTAAGGCCTGGGAAATACAGAAATATATTAATCAAGGAGAAAGGACATCCATTTGACAACTGGGCTGAGAGACATTGAGGCCGATTAGGCCACACCTCCACAGGGCATCACAGATGCTGATTTCAGGTTTCCACGTTTTTCTCCCAAATATGTTCAACATTACATCTAGCAAACTATTTACCAGTGAACATAATGGTAATGCAAGGTACAGATAGATATGCAGAGTACAGTAGCAATGATCCAGAAACCCATGGGATACAAACCCCACTCTTCTCATACAGTATAAATTGTTGTTTTCCTAAGGGTCTTGTGAGTGTCCTGATGAGTACAAGACAAAAGCTTAGGCATGTCTCTTTCAGCGATACTCAAGTTCTGTATTGAGACAGAAGTACAACCAAGACCAAATTCAGGATATCAACAACATAGGTCGACTTACAAGTAAGTTAAGAACAGGTAAGCTATGTATTGAATTTCTCTAAGTGTGTATTAAACCCAAGGTTGTACCAGTTTTCATTTCCAAATGTATAAATAACGCTAAAGTGAGACACAGTCGCACAATCGAGAGAGCGTTTATGCAAGATGAGGTTGAACAGATTGGTAATAGCGTTACTAATTTACTTCATGCCCTACACTGTGCTTGGTCTAAGGTGCACAAATTTATTTCATTTTTCGATTTGATCTGTTTATGCAGCTATATTGCTTCAATAGATGACTGCAGCATAAACAGTACCCGCAATAAAAATTCACTTAAATGGAAGCGGTTTGGTGATGCAATTAATGATGGCACATAACATGTAACAAATCTCTCTGACCGTGTACTCACAGAAAGTGAGTAGCTTGTTCTTGTGCGTGGTTTCAATCTTGGTGTACCTTGATCCCAAATCAAACGGGAAGAGGTATTTGCTGAGTTCGAACTCCTTTACTCCCAGCTATCCCGCCACCCACCAGCGTCTGCTGAAGAGGCTGAATCCTTGAAAGTGTGCCTAGCTGATCTAGCACATACATATTGCAGGGTTCCAAACAACCTGTCTCACTTTCACATGCAATGCAAATGTCTTACAGCGTGGAGAGGCCTTAAGAGCAACTTGGACATGCACATCAGAAAACCTGACATCCTTAACAAGTGTGACTATATCAACAAAATGCACACCATTCTTAATGATGGGTCCAAATTCGTATTTATTGGACCTGCCACTCAACATGACTGGACAGTCTTGCTTGAAAGTAAGTGAAAAAAATGCTTGTTGGGCTTGTGTAAGAGTGATGAACTGCCGCGTGACATAAATGACAGGGTTCATCCTCACAGCTTGCTGCGTCTGCGTATGTATGGGCTGCCCAAGGCACACAAAAGTGATGTCCCTTTATGCTCCACCTTATCTATGACTGGTTCTACACAACATGAATTGGCCAAATGGTTGGGTGAATTGTTACACCCAGTTTCGAACAATTTTTCCATGTACACAGTGAAGGATTCCTTCATATTTTCGAAGGCCATGCAGGGGGAGGTTTGCCAAGGCTGTAGGGGTGGATTTAAACTAAATTGGCAGGGGAGTGGGATCCTGAAAAGTAGTTCAGAGGGAAGAGAAGCTAAGATGGAATTAGAAGTTAAGATGCTAGTAAGTGAGTCTGGAAGGCAGAGGAAACATAGACTAGAAAAGAAAGATGTGAGTTCAGCAAAGCTAAATGGAATATGTTTTAATGCAAGGAGCCTGAGGAATAAGATAGATGGGCTGAGGGTACAGATAGGCACATGGGAGTGTGACATCATAGCTATGACCAAGACATGGCTAAAAGAAGGGCAGGATTGTTAGCTCAACATTCCTAGTTATATGGTATTTAAATGAGATAGAGGGGGGATAGAACAGCAGGGGGGAATTGCAATATTGATCAGGGAATCAATTACAGCAGTGACGAGAATGATATCTTGGAAGGATCATCAGATGAAGCCATATGGGTAGAGGCAACAAACACAAAAGGGGCAAATATGCTGATGGGTGTACTATAGCTCCCAGACAGTCAGGGAGAGATAGAGGGTTAAATATGTAATCAAATTTCAGAGAAGTGTAAGAATAATAGGGCAGTGATAGTAACCAACTACCCAAATATTAACTGGGATAGGTTTAGTGTGCAAGGTAGGGAGGGAGCAAAATTCTTATGTTGCATCCAGGAGAACCTTTTTAGCCAGTAGGTAGAAATCCCAACAAGGGCGGGGGCAGTTCTGGACCTAATACTCGGAAATGAGCCCAGACAGGTGGAAGGAGTATCAGTAGGGGAGCATTTTGGAGATAGTGACCATAACTCAGTTAAATTTAGGATAGTTATGGAAAAGGATAAGGTTGGGCTGGGAATAAAAGTTCTAAACTGGGGAAAGGCTAACTTTACTAAGATGAGATACGATTTGGCCCAAGTGGACTGGGAGTAGCTACTTGCAGATAAAACTGTGCCAGAGTAGTGGGAGGCATTCAAGGAGGAAAGAGAGAGTACAGGGCAAATATGTTCCTGTAAAGACAAGGGAGGGGACCAAGTCCGGAGAACCCTGGAAGGCAAGGGACATAAAGGTTAGGATTAAGAGAAAAGGGAATCTTATGGCAGAAACTGAGGGCTCAATATGGCAGAGTCCCTAGGGGAGTAGAAAAAGTGCAGGGGGGAACTTAAAAATGAAATTAGGAAACCTTAGAGAGTGCATGAGAAAGCATTGGTGGGTAGAATAAAGGAAAACCCAAAGGGGTTTTTTAAATATATAAAGAGCAAGAGAATAACTAGGGAAAGAGTTGGGCCACTTAGGGACCATAGAGGTAATCTGTGTGTGGACCCAGAAGTTGTGGGTACAGTCCTCAATGAATACTTTGCGTTGTTCTTCACAAGGGAAAAAGAAAATGCAGGTATAGACATCAGGGTGGAAGACTGTGAAATATTAGAGGAAATTAACATAGAGGGGAGGTACTAGTGGGTTTAGCAGCCTTAAAAGTGGATAAATCTGCTGGCCCAGATGAGATGTATCCCAGTCTGTTGAGGGAGGCAAGGGAAAAGATACCAGGGGCCCTGGCAGTAATTTTCAAGTCCTATTTGGCCACAGGTGAGGTGCCAGAGGACTGAGATATATTCTGAGGAACAGAATATATCTGCACTGGGTGAGACACGGATTAATCAAGGATAGTCAGCATGTATTTCTTAAGGGAACGTTGTGCTTGATAAATTTGATCGGATGTTTTGAAGAGGTTAGGAGTGTTGATGAGGATAATGCATTTGATGTGGTCTGCATGGACTTTAGCAAGGCTTTTGATAAGATCCCTCATGGCAGACTGGTCAAGAAAATAAAAGCCAATGGGATCCAAGGCAAAGTGACACATTGGATCCAAAATTGGCTGAGAGGCAGGAAGCAGAGGGTGATGGTAGAGGGATGTTTCTGTGACTGGAAGTCTGTTTCCAATGAGGTTCCGCAGGGCTCAGTGCTGGGGCCCTTGCTGCTTGTGGTGTACATAAATTATTTGGACTTAAATGTAGGGGGTATGATCAAGAAGTTCACAGATGACATGAAAATTGCTCGGGTGGTAAATAGTGAGGAGGATAGCCATAAACTGCAAGGGATATCAATGGACTGATCAGGTGGACAGAACAGTGGCAAATGAAATTCAACCCAGGAAAGTGTGAGGGAGGGTTAACAAGACAAGGGACTACAGTATGAATGGTAGGACCCCGGAAAGTACTGACGATCAGAGGGACCTTGGTGTGCATATCCACAGATCCCTGAAGGTAGCAGGACAGGTAGATTAGGTGGTTAAGAAGGCATACGGGATACTCGAGGCATAGAATACAAGAGCAGGGAGTTTATGCCAGAACTGTATAAAACACTGGTTAGGCCACAACTGGATTACTGTGTGCAGTTCTAGTCACCACATTATAGGAAGGATGTGATTGCACTGGAGAGGGTGCAGAGGAGATTTACCAGGATGCTGCCTGGGCTGGAGGGTCTGAGCTATGAGGAAAGATTGGATAGCTAGAATTGTTTTCCTTGGAGCAGTGAAGGTTGAGAGGAGACCTGATAGAGGTATATAAGATTATGAGGGACATAGATAGGGTGGATAGAAAACACTTTTTTCCATCAGTAGAGGGGTCAATAACCAGGGGACATAGATTTAAGGTAAGAGGGAGAAGGCTAAGAGGGGAGTTGAGGAGAAATTTTTTCACTCAGAGGATGGTGGGAGGCTGGAACTCACTGCCTGAAAGGACGGTTGAGTCAGGAACTCCTGTAACATTTAAGAAATATTTAGATATTCACTTGTGTTGCCATAGCCTCCAGGGCTATGGGCCAAGTGCTGGAAAATGGGATTAGTGTAGTCAGATCTTTGTTGACTGGCGTGGACACGATGGGCCGAATGACCTCCTTCTGTGCTGTAGGCATCTATGAGTCTATGAGACTTGCATATCGATAACAATGCCGTGTCTCTGTGCTTATTTGACATTGCTAGCCTATTCACCAATGTTCCACTTAAGGAAACCATAGATATTTGCACTGTAACACTATATCATGGTGATCTAGACCCGCCACCATTGCGTGAATCAGTATTCACTGAACTTGTGAACTCAGCAACTCCTGCAGTTGAGCTCAGTTTTAACGACACCATGTGTGTCCAAATAGATGGTGTTGCCATGGGATCCCATCTAGGTCCAGCTCCCGCAAACATCTTTGTTGGGTTCCACGAGAAACGTGTCTTCAATGGAATGACACCCAACCTCCTACCCAGCGCATATTTCCGATATGTGGACGATACATTCACTATATTTAAATCTGCAGATGCATGTAACAATTTCCTTACATGCCTTAATGGGCTCCATCCTGAGCTCAAATTCACCTTTGAAATGGAGCAGTCAAATGAACTCCCTTCCTTGACATACTAGGTGAAAAATTGACCAGGAGGTTCTCTACCACAGTCTACTGCAAGACTACCTTCACTGATCAATATACACATTGGGATTCTCACAGTTCCATACACTGTAAGATTGGCCTTATTGGCAGCCTTGTAAATAGGGCCCAAGCTATTTACTCACTGTGCAGGCTTGATGCTGAAATAAGGAGCATCAAAGACGTCCTGCAGGATAATGGCTACCCCGATCCGATCATTTCACACTGTATATCACGCAAATTCATGAACGGGCCTAAGGCTGTCACTTTTAGCCCTGAAAAGTGCCGAGTCTACCTCAGATTACCCTGGAAGGACAAGCTAGCTGTTTCACGCTGCTACTATGCAGCAGCAACACGAGTGATATTCACCACTAACAGGATGCTGCTGTCAAGCCAAAAATAAGTTCTGCCTATCACACAAATGAGTAATGTGGTGTAGAATTTCAGTGCCAGTGCGATGCTAAGTATGTAGACTGTACAAGACTGTAAAGACTGGTGGATTGTATCAACAGCCTGTCCCAGCCACTGTTCACAACAGGCAAGATACAGGCCGAACCCACCAGCCTGTACTCAAAACTTAAAACACAGTGGAAACATTCGATGTGATTGGACAACATTTCCAAACTAAATAATATTTCCAAATGAACTAAATAATCCTCGGTGTGCTAAGAATTACACTGACAGGCAATTGAAGATTGTCAGTTGGGCTCGCAGTGTGGTACATTTACGTGTACTGAAAGCTACACATATTAGTACACAGGACCCTGTTGTTTGCAGACAGAAAGAACATAGAGTCATAGAGTTATAGAGTTATACAGCACAGAAACAAGCTCTTCAGCCCATTGTGTCCATTCTAATCCCATTTTCCAGCACGTGGCCCATACCCTGTATGCTTTGGTGTTTCAAGTGCTCATCTAAATACTTCTTAAGTGTTTTGAGGGTTCCTGCCCTACCACACTCTCAGGCAGTCTGTTCCAGATTCCAACCACCCTCTGGGTGAAAATAGTTTTCCTCAAATCCCCTCTAAACCTCCTGCCCCTCAACTTAAATCTATGCCCCCTGGTTATTGACACCTCTGCAAATGGGAAAGGTTTCTTCCTATCTACCCTATCTATGCCCCTCATTATTTTGTTTACCTCTATCAGCCCCCCACTCAGCCTTCTCTGCGCTAAGAAAAACAACCCTAGCCTATCCAGTCTCTCTTCGTAGCTGAAATGCTCCAGCCCAGGCAACATCCTGGTGAATCTCCTCTGCACCTTCTCCAGTGCAATCACATCCTTCCTATAATGTGGCGACTAGAACTGCACACAGTACTCCAGCTGTGGCCTAACTAGCATTTTGTACAGCTCCAACATAACCTCCCTGCTCCTATAGTCAATGGCCCAGCTAATAAAGGCAAGTATCCTATATGCCTTCTTAACTACCTTATCTATCTGCCTTCAGGAATCTATGGACATGTACACCAAGGTCCCTCTGATGCTCTGTCCTTCCTAGGGTCCCACCATTCATTTTTTAATCCCTTGCTGTGTTAGCCCTTCTAAAATGCATCACCTCACACTTCTTAGGGTGAAATTCCATTTGCCACCGTTCTGCCCATCTTACCAACCTATCTATATTGTCCTGTAATCCAAGACTTTCCTCCTCACTATTTGCGACACCACCAATTTTTGTGTTATCTGCAAACTTACCGATCATACCTCCTAGATTCACATCTAAATCATTAATGTACATTACAAACACAAGGGTTCCAGCACCAATCCCTGTGGTACACCACTCGTCACAGGCTTCTAATTGCAAAAACAACCTTCAACCATCACCCTCTGACTCCTGCCACTAAGCCAATTTTGGATCCAATTTGCCAAATTGCCCTGGATACCATGGGCTCTTACCTTCTTGACCATTCTCCCGTGCAGGACCTTGTCAAAAGCCTTACTGAAGTCTATGTAAACTACATCAACTGCACTACCCTCATCTACACAACTAGTCGCCTCCTCGAAAAATGCAATCAAATTTGTTAGACATGATCTCCCCCTGTTGGTCATGCTGACTATCCCTGATTAATCCCTGCCTCTCCAAGTGGAGATTAATCCTGTCCCTCAGAATTTTTTCCAAGAGCTTCCCTACCGCTGATGTTAGACTCACTGACCTGTAATTACCTGGTTTATCCCTACTACCCTTCTTGAATAATGGTACCACATTCACAGTCGTCTAGTCCTCTGGCACCTCTCCTGGGGCCAGAGACGATTTGAAAATTAATGTTAGAGCCCCTGCAATCTCCTCCCTTGCCACACATTGTGCCTGTTTCAACTAAACAAAGTAAGTGATAGCCATTTGCTGACTCATTCCTCAGGCAATGCCTTGACCAATCAGGGTCATGCTGCCTGGTTTAAATTTCAAACAATGCTTGAACAATGCTTCAAACAATGTCAGTCACCATCACTGATGCATTCTCCATGGCAACGCCTCTACCAATTAGAGTCCACTTGCCAACTGATCAGCATTCTCTTCTCATACAGTATAAATTGTTGTTTTCCCCTGATGAACATAGGAACAGGAGAAGGCCATTCAGCCCATCAAGCCAGCTCCGCCATTCAATACAATCATGGCTGATTGAACATTTCAATGCCTTTTACCCATGCTATCCCCATAACCATTTATGTATTGTTAATCAGAAATCTACCAATCTCTACCTTAAACATACTCAATGACTGAGCTTCCACTGCCCTCTGGGGTAGAGAATTCCAAAGATTCACAACCCTGTGAGTAAAGAAGTTTCTCCTCATCTCAGTCGTACGTGGCTTCCCTCTTATTTTGAAATTGTGTCCCTTGGAATCTAGACTCCCCAACCAGGGGAAACATCTTACCTGCATCTACCCTGTCTGTTCCTTTAAGTATTTTGCAGGTTTCAATGAGATAACCTCTCATTCTTCAAAACTCGAGAGAATCTCTCTTCATAGGTTTTCCCAATCTCTCTTCATAAGAGAGATATTATATTGGTCATATATTATATTGGATCTTATATTAGTTATATTATATTCCTTATATTGGTTCTTTGACTCATCTCTTCTCAGCAATACTCAAGTTCTGTACAATCAAAACTATAGCTAAAAGTTCAGAATTCAAACATTCCTGTCAAAAGTCCAAGCAGTTTCCCTTTTAACAACTGACGTGTTGAAGTCCCCAGTGTCTCTGCTCTTCTTTGCCCAGTTGCGAGGAATTCCCCATGAGAGAATCAGAGTATTGTCTCACTGCTCAGTGCCGTCCATATCAATAGTTAACTTTTATCTGAAAGCCACACAAGGTGCAAATCGCACAGAGATTGTGTGGAATGGGATGCATGTCTGATTCCCCACCTTCCCTCAAAATTCTGGTCCGTTCCCTTAAATGCAGGGATATAAACAAGACTTGGCCTGGCCACATCATGATCTATGTTGCTGTACAAAATCACTCAGCCTGCTGGTCTATAAAATATGTCCTTTTGTGCTGAGGAAAGGGTCTCCTCCCAAAATGTCACCTTCCATGTCTCTGTTTAGATGACAAAAAATTCCCTACTTCCAGCACTCTTTGGTTTCTGGATGGGCAGGTGATGACATAGTGATATAGTTGCTGGACTAGTAATCCAGGGCAATGATCTGGGGATCGAATTGTACTATGGCAGAATTTTGAATTCAATAAAAATCTGGAATTAAAAGTCTGATAATAACCATGAAACCCATTGTTGTAAAAACCCATCTGATACGCTAATGTCCTTTAGGGAAGGAAATCTGCTGTCCTCACCTGGTTTGGCCTACATGTGACTCCAGACCCACAGCAATGTGATTGACTCTTAAATGCCCTTGGAACAAGGGCAATTAGGGACAGGCAGTAAATGCTGGCCTAGCCAGCCAGCAGTATTGTTTTTCTATATGCTAGCCAGTGAATTTTAAAAAATGCGCAGTTTCTCTATACATCGCTGACATCCCTCAGCTTGGGAAGTTTACAGAAAAGATCACCCCTAACCCACAGTAAAATAGATTTGAAAAATGTGATAACAACAACTTGCATTTATATAGTATCTTTAACATAGTAAAACATCCCAAGGTACTTCATAGGAGTGTAATCTAACAAAAATTGACATTGAGATAAAGGAAATATTAAGTCAAATGATTAAAAACTTAGTTAAGGGTGTGGATTTTAAATGGAGTGTCTTAAAGGAGGAAAGGTGGGTAGAGTGACAAAGTTGTTTAGGGAGAAAATTTAAGAGTGTTGGGTCTCGACAACTGAAGATATGACCACCTATGGTGGGGTGAAGGGTGTGAGTGATGTACAAGAGTCCAGAGTTGGCAGAACACAGATATTGCGGAGGGTTGTGGGGCTAAAGGAGATTACAGAGACAGGGAGGAGTGAGGCCACGGGAGGACTTGAAAACAAGAATGAGAATCTTAAAAAGATGTTGCTGGACTGGGAGCCAGCATAGAGCACAGGGGTGATAACTCAAAACTGTGTTTGGGGCAAGTGTTCCCTCCCTCTGTAAGCCACAGAAATTAGAGTTCTCCACTCCAGCACAATTGCTCTGCCAAATTCATTTATTGCATTGACAATCCAATTTAATTCCTAAGTAATGCACTTAAAATGAAAGCATTTTCGTTAACAACATCTGAGCTGCTTGGGAGGAATTATTCTCTCCTCTGTACATCTTGTGTTTTTTCCTACATGTAGCCAGCTTGTGATTTCTCTATTTATCAGCCAGTGCCAGGAAACACAGCTCTATTAATCGTTCACCTGGGACCTCAGTAAGCTCTCTTTTAAAATCCTGATATTCAAGATGTTATTACAATGTGTCTGTGGGTAATAAATCCTGAAAAAAGCCACAAACTCTAAAGTTTGATGGTTTTTCTCTTGGGCTAATGAACCGTCTCTCTCTCAAACGACATCACACAAGCAGCCCTGGGATGTAGGGATCTAATCCTGTAAACATCACACTGCTAATTGCTTGTACATAATTGCAGAGAGCCGAGTGAAATCTCTTTCCTTCATTCCATGTCAGAGTATTGGCCCCTCCCCAATTCGTTTGCTTGCTTTCTCTTCTTGCCTGCTTTCATCTCCCTGCTTTCTCCCTGAAATGTAATAAAATCTTTAACAACAATTTACAAACTGCAGGAACAAGACTCCATTGTTTCAATTGTTCCCTTTCTAGGCTGTAGAGGTTTAGTGGTATTGCAAGAACCTTAGCATTAAACAAGGCACTTACACTGTTCTGTACCAGCCCTAACTTCAGTGGTGATATTAATTGGTAATTAATGCAATTTCTTGAAACTCACTGGGAGGTTAAGGATGAGCTGTCATTTTCTTGAGGCTAACAGCACAGATTTTCCAGTAACTTATAATTGGCAACTCACAGGGAATATCTTCCTCAGCACAAGTTGCTGGGTGATCTACACACTAATAACATGCACATTATTCTTGCTGTTATTTTGACAGCAAAATCTTGGCCATTAAGAACGCTACTGTTGATCTGAACATAGTTCTCAACTGATTAATTCCCAGGAAGATTGGGCTAATAGGTATAGAATGAGTTTTGGCCCAGTGTGGTATGACAGCACAGAAGAGGAAAGCGAAGAGGATAAGACCCAGCAGTTTGAAACATAACACTCTTTGGTGACAGAGGGCATCTCAGAGCAATTATTTTCAGCATGGACAAACACAGTTTACCAGCGTGTTCTTCCTCTTTTTTATATCCAGCCGCTAGTGATCACCTTAATGGCCCAAATCTTCCGAAAATGGTAATCACTATCGCTCCAATCCGACTTTTGTCCACCATTGCAGAGCTCTGCATTTCTAGCCGGGACTTCCTATCCCAGCTTTTCCAAAATGTGGAGAATACAGTGCCTCAAAGATCTTCTTCAGAGTGCTGGAGTTTGTTGGAAAGCCAAGTGGGGAGGTGGTGGCATAGTGAGTGGAATTGTAACTGGACTATTATTTTGGAGACTTGGGGCAATGCTCTTGGGATCTGGGTACAAATCCCACCACAGCAGATGGTGAAATTTGAATTAAAATGTCTGATGATGATCATGAAACCATTGTTGATTGTTATAAAAACCCATCTGGTTCACTAATGCCCTTTAGGGAAGGACATCTGCTGGCCTACATGTGAATCCAGACCCACAACAAGGTGGTTGACTCTTAAATGTCCTCTGAACAAGGGCAGTTAGGTATGGGCAATAAATGCTGACATAGCCAGCGATGCCCACATCCCATGGACTCTAATTCAGAGTTGAAGACTTTTTTTGGAGGACAGGGTAATTGCACATCGGAAGTTACCAACTTCCTGGGCAATTCTAACAGAGTCCTTGCATTGGGGCTTCCAAGGGATACTTCCATGGAGGAAGGGATACTTCCTGAGGTCAGAAGATCTGCGCCTATGTATCTTCCTGGTGATTTCAGCCATTGTCGGTGAGTTGTGCAATTTTCTGTGTCCACAGGTACCTCACCTAACTGAAGTGGTACCCTAGGTGAGGGTCACAAGAAAGGAGCACAATGTTCCTGAGCTCCCGTCTATAAGTTAGAAGCAAAATACTGCGGATGCTGTCAGACCTGCTGAGTTTTTCCAGCTATTTTTGTTCCCATCTATAAGCACCAGGTTCCCTTGAATATTTGCAAGCTTCTATGCTCGGATGAATTCAGAGACTACCCTAAATCCAATTATGCTCATTCTAACAGTTCAAGCTCTCGATAATGAGTTCCTGTTTTAGCAGGTTGAAGTTTAAGATGTGCCGAGCATGAAACATACTTCTTCATTGCTTAACTCTTAACAGAGTATAGCCACAGGCCAGATGGTAGTCATTGTTTAAATAGTTTTATTGATCCATATCACTGCGTAAATACAAATGCTATCCAGAGATTCAATAAGCTGCTTTTAATTGTCAGAACTCATTATACATTCCATCTCAAACTGACCACAAGAAAGCAGATAGAGTCAAGTAGGGTCATGCAAACTACTGTCAGTTGCCTGCCTGCCACTGCTGCTCTAAATGTAGATCATCTAAACCCTCCATTTTCCAGCCAGCGATTCATTATTCTATACATAAACCACCAGAACCCCTCAATTAGATTCCAATCTGTAATCACTCCCAGGTATCCATTATTCTATACATAAACCACCTGAACACCTGAATTAGATTCCAATCTGTAATCACTCCCAGGTATCCATTATTCTATACATAAACCACCTGAACCCCTGAATTAGATTCCAGTCTGTAATCACTCCCAGGTATCCATTATTCTATACTTAAACCATCAGAACCCCTCAATTAGATTCCAATCTGTAATCACTCCCAGGTATCCATTATTCTATACATAAACCACCTGAACACCTGAATTAGATTACAATCTGTAATCACTCCCAGGTATCCATTATTCTATACTTAAACCACCAGAACCCCTCAATTAGATTCCAATCTGTAATCACTCCCAGGTATCCATTATTCTATACATAAAGCACCTGAACCCCTCAATTAGATTCCAGTCTATAATCACTCCCAGGTATCCATTATTCTATATAAAAACCATCTGAACCCCTCGATTAGACTCCAGTCTGTAATCACTCCCAGGTATCCATTATTCTATATATAAACCACCTGAACCCCTCAATTAGATTCCAGTCTGTAATCACTCCCAGGTATCCAATATTCTGTATAAAAACCAATTGAACCCCTCGATTAGATTCCAGTCTGTAATCACTCTGAAGTATCCACTATTCTGTATAAAACCATCTGAACACCCCGATTAGATTCCAGTCTGTAATCACTCCGAAGTATCCATTATTCTATATATAAACCATCTGAACCCCTCGATTGGATTGCAGTCTGTAATCACTCCCAGGTATCCATTATTCTATATAAAAACCATCTGAACCCCTCAATTAGATTCCAGTCTGTAATCACTCCCAGGTATCCATTATTCTATACATAAACCATCTGAACCCCTCGATTAGATTCCAGTCTGTAATCACTGCCAGGTATCCATTATTCTATACATAAACCATCTGAACCCCTTGATTACATTCCAATCTGTAATCACTCCCAGGTATCCATTATTCTGTATAAAAAACATCTGAACCCCTCGATTAGATTCCAGTCTGTAATCACTCCCAGGTATCCATTATTCTGTATAAAAACTATCTGAACCACTTGATTAGATTCCAGTCTGTAATCACTCCCAGGTATCCATTATTCTACACATAAGACGTCTGAACCCCTCGATTAGATTCTAGTCTGTATTCACTGATAGGAATCTATTATTCGATGTATAAACCATCTGAACCCCTCGATTAGATTCCAGTCTGTATCACTCCCAGGTATTCATTATTCTATACATAAACCATTTGAACTCCTCGATTAGATTCCAGTCTGTAATCACTCCCAGGTAACCATTATTCTGTATATAAACCATCTGAACCCCTTGATTAGATTCCAGTCTGCAATCACTCCCGGGTATCCATTATTATATATGTAAACCATCTGAACTCCTCAATTAGATTCCAGTCCGTAATGACTCCCAGGTATCCACTATTCTGTATGTAAACCATCTGAACCCGTCGATTAGATTCCAGTCTGTAATCACTCCCAGGTATCCACTGTTCTATATATAAACCTTCTGAACCCCTTGATTAGATTCAAGTCCGTAATGATTCCCAGGTATTCATTATCCTGTATATAAACCATCTGAACCCCTCGATTAGATTTCAGTCTGCAATCACTCCCAGGTATCCATTATTCTATATATAAACCATCTGAACCCCTTGATTAGATTCCAGTCTGTAATCACTCACAGGTATCCATTATTATATATGTAAACCATCCGAACTCCTCGATTAGATTCCAGACTGTAATCACTCCCAGGTATCCACTATTTTATACATAAACCATCTGAACCCCTCAATTTGATTCCAGTCTGTAATGATTCCCAGGTATCCACTATTCTGTATGTAAACCATCTAAACCCCTCGAATAGATTCCAGTCTGCAATCACTCCCAGGTATCCACTATTCTATATATAAACCTTCTGAACCCCTTGATTAGATTCAAGTCCGTAATGACTCCCAGGTATCCATTATCCTATATATAAACCATCTGAACCCCTCAATTAGATGCCCGTCTGTAATCATTCCCCGGTATACATTATTCTATATATAAACCATCTGAACCCCCCCGATTAGATTCCAGTCTGTAATCACTCCCAGGTATCCATTATTCTATACATAAACCATGTGAACCCCTCGATTAGATTCCAGTTTGTAATCACTCCCAGGTATCCATTATTCTATATATAAACCATCTGAACCCCTCGATTAGATTCCAGTCTGTAATCATTCCCAGGTATCCATTATTCTATATATAAACCATCTGAACCCCTTGATTAGATTCCAGTCTGTAATCACTCCCAGATATCCATTATACTATACATAAACTGCCTGTACCTCTCGATTAGCTTCCAGTCTGTAATCACTGCCAGGTATCCATTATTCTATATATAAACCATCTGAAGCCCTTGATTACATTCCTGTCCATAATGACTCCCAGGTATCCACTATTCTGTATATAAACCATCTGAACCCCTTGATTAGATTACAGTCTGTAATCACTCCCAGGTATCCATTATTCTATATATAAACCATCTGAACCCCTCGATTAGATGCCCGTCTGTAATCATTCCCCGGTATACATTATTCTATATATAAACCATCTGAACCCCCCCGATTAGATTCCAGTCTGTAATCACTCCCAGGTATCATTCCCCGGTATACATTCCAGTCTGTAATCACTCCCAGGTATCCATTATTCTACACATAAACCATCTGAACCCCTCGATTAGATTCCAGTCTGTAATCACTCCCAGGTATCCATTATTCTATATATAAACCATCTGAACCCCTCGATTAGATTCCAGTCTGTAATCACTCCCAGGTACCCGGTATTCTATATATAAACCATCTGAACCCCTCGATTAGATTCCAGTCTGTAATCACTCCCAGGTATCCATTATTCTAGATATAAGCCATCTGAACCTCTCGATTAGATTCCAGTCTGTAATCACTCCCAGGTATCCATTATTATATATATAAACCATCTGAACCCCTCGATTAGATTCCAGTCTGTAATCACTCACAAGTATCCATTATTCTATATATAACCAATCTGAATCCCTCAACTAGATTCCAGTCTGTAAACACTCCCAGGTATCCATTATTCTATATATAAACCCTCAACTAGGATAGTTAACCACTTACTTCACTCACTATTGCTTAAGTATAAATCAGGAAGGGCAGCAATACCATTTACCAGTATAATCTGCAGACTTTACAGCAATAACTGAACAGAGATTACCGTTCTGAATTATTCAGTGAGAAAGTGAACAGCGGGCAATTATTTCTCTGCTCAGTCAGATTGGAGATTTTAGCTCAAAAGGGGACAATTTCTTTACTCCAAAAGTGGTCTGGTCTACAGCATTCATAAATAAATAAGTACACTATCCTTGATAGAGTGCCATTTCCCATGGTTGCCTTAATAAAATGACTGCTTAACCTTGTTCACATGCCTGAAGTGAGGCTGCTAGTCAGCGGGCCAGTTTCACAGCTTCAGGTATGATGGGTTTGGTCTTGTCAACAAATAACTTGCAGCAATGCCTTTGGCTAAGGGGAAGGTAATCATAGAACCATAGACTCATTGAATGGTTACAATACAGAAGAAGGCCATTCAGCCTTTTGTGTCCATGCTGTCTTTCCACAAGAATAACTCAGCTAGTCCCACTCTCCTGCCTTTTCCCAGCAGTCCTGCAAATCTTCTCTCTTCAGATAATTATTCAATTGCCTTTTGAAAACTGATTGAACCTGTCTCCAAATGCTCTGAGGTAGTGTATTCCAGAACCTAACCGCTCCCTGTATTAAAAGGTTTCTCCTTATGTCGTCCTTTCATCTTTTGCCATTCATTTTGAATCAATGCCCTCTGTTTCCTGATCCTTCCACCTATGGGAACTATTTCTCCCTATCTGCTCTGTCCAGACCCCTCATGATTTTGAACAACTCTATCACATCTCCTCTCAACCTTCTCTTCTCTCAGGAAAACAGCCCCAGGTTCTCCAATCTTTCCGTGTAACTGAAGTCCCTCATCCCTGGAACCATTCTTGTTCATCTTTCCTCCACTCTCTCTCCAATGCAAGACTTTAGACTTCCCCAGGGGTTTGGTGCTCAGACCACTGATCTTCCTGATCTATATTAATAACTCAGACTTCAGTGTACAGGGTACAATTTCAACATTTGCAGATGACACAAAACTTGGAAGCATTGTGAACTGTGTGGAGGATAGTGATAAAGTTCAAGAGGACTTAGGCTGATGGGCTGGATGGACATGTGGCTGATGAAATTTAATACAGGAAAGTGTGAAGAGGTGCATTTTGGTAGGAAGAAAAGGAGAGGCAATATAAATTATAGGATGCAATTCTAAAGAGGGCGCAGGAACAAAGACACCTAGAGGTATAGGTGCATAAATCATTGCAGTAGCAAGACAGGTTGAGAAAGCAGTTAAAAAGGCTAATGGGATCCTGACATGTATAAATGGAGGCACACCATGTAGCAGCAAGGAAGTTATGATGAACCTTTACCTCAACTGCAGTATTGTGTCAAATCTTGGACATCACACTTTAGGAGGGAATGTGAAAGCATTAGAAAAGTTGCAGGAAAGATTTATGAGGGTGGTTCCAGGGACGAGGAACTTCAGTTATGTGGACAGACTGGAGAAGCTGGGATTGTTCTCAGAGAAGGTTGTGAGTATATTTGATAGAGGTGTTTAAATTCATGAGGGGAATAGACAGAGTAGATCAGGAGAAATTGTTCCCATTGGCAGAAGGTTTGAGAACCAAAGGACACAGATATAAAGTGAATAGCAAAAGAACTGGTGGTGTCATGAGTAAAAACATTTTTCAAGCAGCGAGTTGCTAGCAACTGGAATGCATGGCCCGAGAGGGTGGTGGAGGCAGGTTCAACTGTGACTTTAAAAAGGGAATTGGATAAGCGCCCACAGAGAGAAAAAAAAATGCAGGGCCGCAGGGAAAGGACTAGGGAGTGGGACTAGCTGATTTGATCTTGCAGAGAGCTGGCACTGATTCGATGGGCCAAATGGCCTCCTTCTCTGCTGTGCTGATTCTATGTCTGCATGGATGTTTAGGATGATGCTGACCTTCATATAGCATGTACAAGTGATGTCGGTATGAGTGATTAATATAATGCTGGCCTTTATATGGCAGGTACAGCTAATGAATTTGGTACTCTCCTTCAAATGGCAAGGACAGATGACATCTGTTTATAATTACTCCCTCACATCACTTCCTGCAACATTTGTGCCCAAGCTATGAACATCTGCCAGACAGGCTGTATATCCAGTATTCTGCCACAGCCATCCTGAAATCAACATTTAAGTGGTGTGGAGGAGTAACACAGGCTGATTCAGTGCCTTGCATCTATTTATAAACCTTATTTCAAAACAGCAACATTTATATGCTTCTTGTTTTTTTTCCATCTTCCTTTCCCCACCTGTTTTCTCCCCTTCCTCCTCTTCTAAATGTATTAATGTCTCGCTGGAGTCTTCCAGGAATTTGAGCCAATGACAATGATATATATACATAAACACGAGTGAGGATGATGTTTGCCTTTGGAGGGCAACTTGAAGGAAATGTAGTTGTGATACAACTGCTCCTCTTGTCCTTCTAGGTGGTGGAGGTACAGGTTTGAGAGGTGCTGCCAAAGAAACCTTGGTGAGTTGTTGCATTGCATCCAATGGATGGCAGGCAATCCAGCCATGGTACACCAGTGATCGAGGGGTGGATACATAGATATCAGATGAAGTGCTGAACATCCTATATATCCACCTCTGGGTGGTGTCAGATTACAGGATCTGAGCGGAAGGAAACATGGAAGCAGAGGTACAGGCTTAGGGGTGATCAAATAAAGGTTTTTAAAATTAGGAAAAGTTTTAATACAGTAGAACAGAGAGCATATCCATTTGAGAGGAAGAGAAAAACTCATGGCCATCACAATAAAATAGGGCAAGATATCCAATAGGGAATTCAGAAGCAACTTTGCTCAGAGTGGTGGGAATGTGCAACTCGCTGTAGTATAAGGGTGTTCAGCATAGCAAGGGTTCAAGTAGGACTGGGGAAACAGTATGATGTAGAGAGTCACACGACATAGTGGACTGAGTACAGCAGTAGTCTAGCAGAATCCAGCATGGAGTTAGTACCTAGTTAAGGCTATACCTTGGAGATATGTATATAGTTATGCATTACTAATAAACCACAGAACCATAGAAAAGTTACAACACAGAAGGAGGTGATTTGGCCCATCTTGTTCATGTCAGCCCGAGGACACCCAGGTGCCTTTTCTAATCCCACCTTCCTGCACCCACCTCATAGCCCTGCAGCTTACAGCACTTAAGGTGCAGATCCAGGTACTTTTTAAAAGAGTTTAGAGTTTCTGCTTCTACCACCAACTTGGGCAGCGAATTCCAGACACCCACTACCCTCTGCGTAAAAAAGTTCTTCCTCATGTCCCCCCTACACCTTCTGCTACTTATCTTGAATCAATGTCCCCTGGTTCTAGAATTCTCCACCAAGGGAAACAGTTTTATCCTATCCACTCTACCTATTCCCCTCATAATTTTGTACACCTCAATCAAGTCACCTCTCAGCCTTCTTTTTCTAAGGAAAATAACCCCAACCTATCCAATCTCTCCTCGTAGCTACACTTTTCTAACCCTGGCAACATGCTTGTGAACCTCCTCTGCACGCTCTCCAGAGCTATTATGTCCTTCCTGTAATGTGGTGACCAGAACTGCACACAATACTCCAGTTGTGGCCTCACCAGTGTTTTATACAATTCCAACATTATATCCTTACTTTTATATTCTATACCTCTGCCAGTGAAGGAGAGCATTCCATATGCCTTCTTTACAGCCTTGTCTACTTGAACTGCTGCCTTCAGGGATCTGTGCACTTGTACGCCAAGATCTCTCACTTCTTAGTATATTCCCATTTATTGTGTAATCCCTGTAACTGTTTGACCTCCCTAAATGTATGACCTCACACTTCTCTATGTTAAAATCCATCTGCCACTTTACCGCCCACTCCACCAACGCAGTTATATCATTTTGGAGATTATGACTATCCTCTACACTATCCATTACTTGGCCAATCTTCATGTCATCTGCAAATTTCCCAATCGTGCCTCCCACGTTCATGTCCAAATCGTTAACATATAACACAAACAGCAAGGGTCCCAACACTGAGCCCTGTGGAACACCACTTGAGACAACTTTCCATTCGCAAGGGCATCCATCGACCATTACCCTTTGTTTCCTGTTACAAAGCCAACCTTTTATCCAGTTTGCCACATTACCCTGAATCCCATGGGCTTTTACTTTCCTGACCAATCTGCCATGTGGGACTTTGTCAAACTCCTTGCTAAAATCCATCTACACAACATCCACTGCACTACCGTCATCAACCCTTCTTGTCACTTCCTCAAAGAATTCAATCAAATTTGTGAGGCAAGACCTTCCTTTAACAAATCCATGCTGACCATCCCTGACTAGTCCATGCCTTTCCATATGACAGTTAATCCTATCTCTCAGGATTGATTCTACTAATTTGCTCACCACCGATGTAAGACTAACTGGCCTATAATTTTTGGCATTTCCTTTGATCCCTATTTAAACAATGGAACTACGTTTGCATTTCTCCAATCCTCTGGTACCTCCTCTGTATCTAATGAAGATTGGAAAATCATCCTCAGAGCATCTTACTTAATGTTCAACCACACAAGCCTCCAGACCTCTTAGTGAGACGGCAAACAAAGCCTTACAACATGATGGTAGCTAATGAAAGAACCCAGAGCCCAGAGAAGGTGGAGCAGGACACGAGAATCTCAAGGCATGAGAAACAAAAGAAACTACAGACTGATTTGAACAAAGTGCACCTGAATTGAAGACACCGCTGGAGATCCACTGTGCAGCTGAAGGGTTCCACCAGAGCATGTCGAGGTCCATTGCTAAATCTGATCGAAGGCAGAGTCATAGGACCTAGCCAGATCACAAAAGGCTGAGGAAAAACTCAAAAAAGGAAAAAGGCTGAAGGGCAGAGGAAGAATCTACTGTGTAGATGAAAAGCCAGACTTGATCGAACAGAGAGTCATAGGCCTAACCAGACCACAAAAAGGTTGAGCAAAATTCACCAAAAGGCTGAACTAACCTTTTAAAAATAGTTGTTTGGTAGTACAGAACTTGAGTATTGATGAAAAAAAGAGACATGTCTAAGCTTATCATCTTGCACTCATCAGGACACGCTGTCAGTCACCATCAATAGTGTATTCTCCATGGCAATGCCACTTGCCATCAAATCAGCACTCTCTTCACATACAGTATAAATTGTTGTTTTTCCCTTATATTGGTATTCTTGCGAGTGTCCTGATGAGTGCAAAATGAAAAGATTAGACATGTCTCTTTTTTCATCAATACTTTTCAAAATAATCAGAGCGCTAATTAGGCAGAGCATACTGGTTGTTTAACCAGCACAACTGGAAATCTGGACTCAGCACCATACCAGGTGGTGGCTGAGCTCATTAAAAAAAACTAAGTCTAAAACCTCGGCCAAAGCCAGGAATCACTTTTTAAACATCTGAAAACTCTCCAAAAACTCTACAAAGGCCCCAAGTCATTGATTTTAAAGTTGCTGCAGAAAATCAATCTCTTAGAAGTTGGGACCGCGATTGCTGCAGGAGCTCTCCAAAACCCAACAAGAGCGGGAAGAAGCTTTAGTTACAACCCTAATAAAGTACCAAAAGGACAAGGAGACCTCAGGGCAAGGGAGACAACGTCCATGCAAACAACAAGATGGTGTCAGCCTATGTCAGTGCAATGAAGTGCACGAGCTGAAGAGTTTAGCGCTAAAAAAAAAATCAGGCTGAGAAACAGCTGGAAGGCTTAAAAATAGATATTTTTGAAAATGCCAACACAATAACCAAACATCAACAGCAGGTGGCAGTGCGGAGCAAGCAGTTGGTTGTGAATGAAGGAAAGCTATCCGATGTAACCCAAAAGAAACAAAACCTTCAAAAAGAAAATGAAGCTATTCTAAATGGAAATGTTCATATCAAAACCTACCACTCCAAATGTGACCAGAACACGATCTGGAAGAATTGTCAAGCCTCCACACTGTTTGAATTTGTTAAAGAAAGAGACTTGAGGGGAGGGAGAAGGGATAGCACGTAAAAATGATTGTACCGTAAATATGTTTGGGTAAAGACTTGAGGGGAGATGTGGTATAAGGGTGTTTGGAATAGCAAGGGTTAAAGTGGGACTGGGGAAACAGTACCGCCCACAGCATGATATAGAGAGTCACATAATAGTGAACTGAGTACAGCAGTAGTCTAGCAGAAGCCAGCATGGAGATAGTACCTAGTTAGGGCTATAGCTTGGAGATATGTATATACTTATGTGCTACCAAAAAATATTTAATGGTTGACCACACAAGCCTCCAGACCTCTTAGTGAGATACCAAACAAACTCTTACAACACTCGCTACCACAGGGGGTAGTTGAGGTCAACAGTAAAGATGCATTTAAGAAGAAACTGGACAGGTATAATGAAGAAAGGAATAGAATGATATGTTGATGAGCAAGGATGAGTGGAGACTGGAGTAGAGCAGGAATATTGGCATTGACTGGTTGAACTAAAACACCTGTTTCTGTGCTGTATACCTTAATACATTGGTGAAGGTCACGTATGATAATTTGCGCATTAACAGTACATTCCCCTGTGCAGAAGCATTCTGGTACATGGAAACTATGGGTGTTGGCACCCTGATGTAAAGATATTATGGGTGCCAACACCCTAATATTTGGAAGCTATGGGTATCAATGCCTGCTGTGTGAGTATTGTGGATGACATCACCCTGACGCATGGATGCAATGGGTGTCAACATCCTGTAGCTATTATGGGTGCCTGAACCCCAGTGTGTGGATATTATGGATACCTGATATGTGGGTGTTATGGGTGTTAGCACCCTGATGTATGAATGTTATGGGCATCAGCACCCTGGTGTGTAGATGTGTATCAATGCCCTAGCATGTAGACACCACAGACAGCAGCACCCTGATGTGAGGGTACAATGGGTGTCAGTGTCCTGATGTGTGGATATTACAGATGTCAGCACCCTGTTGTGCAGATACAATGGGTGCAAGCACCATGCCATGTGCAAACTATGGGTGGCACCATGGACACTAGAATCATAGAATGGTTACAGCACAGAAGGAGGCCAATCACGTCTGTGCCAGCTCTCTGAAGATGCAATTCATCATGTGCCACTGCCCTGTACCCCATAGCCCAGCACATATTTCATTTCTAACCATTCTGTTATTCAACCTTCATCCACCACACTATCAGGGAGTGCATTCCAGATCCTAACCATTCACTGCATCATAGGCTGAATTTTATGTATTGCTCATACCCCCCCCACCCTCCCCTCCACCCCAGAAGAAATGTCGGATGCCAACTGACCCACAATTAACAAGTCCGCCCCACAACAGGCTGCATGACTGAGGTAAGAATCTGATTGGCTGGCAGCTCTTGCAGTCCCAGCAGCCCCTGATTTGCACCAGTGGGAGCTCAGGGACTGCGGGCAGGCCCATGGATGAAGAGGACATGGCCACCAGAGAGAGGTAAGTCTGGAGTTTTGGATGGAGAAAGATCAAGCAGCCTAGGGAGGAGGATTGAAATCTTGAAGATCCTGAGGGGTGTTGACAGGGTGGATGTGGAGAGGATGTTTCCTCTTGTGGGAGAATCTAGAACTAGGGGTCACTGTTTAAAAATAAGGGGTCACTCATTTAAGACAGAGATGAGGTGAAAATCTTTCTCTCAGAGGGTTGTATTTGGAGGTCAGGTGGGAAGGAACAAAGGAAGGGGGTATCATCTTGTTGAGGGGAGGCCCCAGTGCACACAGCCCAAAGGACCTATTCTGCCTTATAAGCTGCTTGCTTAAAAGAACGGCCTGCCCACTCCCACCTGCCTGCCCATGCCAACTATACTATGGCGTGGGCAGTGCATTATTGGGTCAATTGGCTTGGTAACAAGCTCAGTTGACCCTTAATTATTTATTTAAAAATGGTTGGTGGGCTGCTAATTTTGGCACCAGCCCACCTACTGAATTATGGGGTACAGCTCGGGGGAGTGGGCAGGAAGGTGGTGGGCTTACCATCCCCTGTGTCCCCTGCCAAAAAAATGCCTGGCAGGGGGCATTAAAATCCAGCCCCATGTCTCATACATATGCATATACGAATTAGGAGCAGGAGTAGGCCACTCGGCCCCTCGAGCCTGTTCTGTCATTCTATAAGAGCATGGCTGATCTGAATGTAACCTCGACCCCACATTCCTGCCTACCCCCGATAACCTTTCACCCCCTTGTTAATCAAGAAACTATCTTGCTCTGTCTTACAAATATTCAAAGATTCTGCTTCCACCACCATTTGAAGAAGATTTCCAAAGACTCACAACTCTCAGAGAGAAGGATTTTCACCTCATCTCTGTCTTAAATGAGTGACCCCTTATTTTTAAACAGTGACCCCTAGCTCTAGATTCTCCCACAAGAGAAAACATCCTCTCCACATCCACCCTGTCAACACCCCTCGGGATCTTCAAGGTTTCAATCAAGTCGCCTCTTACTCTTCTAAATTCCAGTGGATACAAGCCTAACCTGTTGAGCCTTTCCTCATAAGACAACCTGCCCATTCCTGGTATTAGTCTAGTAAAGCTTCTCTGAACTATTTCCAACATATTTACATCTTTCCTTAAATAAGGAGACCAGTACTGTACACAATACTTTGGATGTGCTCTCACTAATGCCCCGAACAACCGAAGCATAACCTCCCCCAAAGAATTCAGACCATATGGACTCTTCCAGGTGTTAGGCAGCCTTCTGCTACCCTGGTAATGGGGATTGTGGTCTCCGCTGGTGGCACCTCCTCTGAGGAGGAAGAGAGGGGCAGAAGGGGGAGGAGGCCAGGCGTCCCAATGCAGCTTCCAGGGGAGGGACCTGCGGGAGGAGAGGCCCAGGCACAAGGGGCGCAGGGCCAGCAGGAAATCCAAGGCGGAAGGGGCCACAGAAGGTGCCACCAATCTGTTGCCAGGGTTACAGGTGGTGATGCAGCAATCTCAATATGCCTGAGGTACAATGCCGAAGGAGGCTCCGCCTCTCAAGGGAGACCAAGACCTCCATTTGTCCGATGATTGGGCCTGAGATCAGCTCCGACTGTGTGGTGGATACCCCATGCCAATGGTTCTGAAGGTCACAGTGGCCCTCAACTTCTACACCTCCGGCTCTTTCTAGGGCTTAGTGGGGGATCTGTGTGGAGGCTCCCAATCAGCTGTCCATAGCTGCGTCAAGCTGGTGAGAGGAGCTCTGTTCTGGTGTGCATTGACTTTCATTCATTATCATATGGATGAGGCCAGCCAGGCTGAGCGAGCCAGAGGCTTTGCAGTGATTGCTGGCTTCCCCCGCATCCATGGGGCTGTCAACTGCACACATGTGGCCATCAAGGTGCCAGCGGGTCAGCCCAGTGCCTTCGTCAACAGGAAGGGCTTCCACTCCATGAAAGTCCAGATAGAGTGTGACCACAGGATGCAGGTCCTGCAAGTCTGTGCAAGGTACCCTGGCAGCACCCACGATGCATCTATCCTGAGACACTCCCAGGTGCCGAGGCTCTTCAGTGCTCCAGCCCGATTGGATGGATGGCTGCTGGGTGAGAAGGACTATTCATTGAGGAGGTGGCTCATGACACCTCTGCACCACCCAAAAACAGAGTCAGAGCAGCGTTACAATAGGAGTCATGCCTACATAAGGGCAGTGGTAGAGAGGACCATAGGTCTTCTTAAGATGCATTTCTGATGCCTGGGCCATTCAAAGGGTGCACCACAATATCCCCCAGAGCAGGTGTCACTGATAGTGGTTGCATGTTGCACTCTCCACAATCTGGCACTGGCAAGGGGGGACCTACTGGAAGAACAGGATCTTGACACAGCTCCACAGGCCACAGAGGAGGAATCCAGTAGTGAGTCAGAAGTGGAGCATGGTGAGGAGAACGCTGAGGGCATGGAAGCAGACCTCTGTAACCTCCAGGAAGGCAGGGTCACCAGGGATGTCTTGATCCAATGCTCCTTCAGCTAGGCTACCAAAAATCTGCTTCCACCTCATGCCAGGGCTGCCGCCTCCATCCCAGATGTCTGAAATGACCCTTTCATTTGCACCCAAAGTCCACTCAGTGCCTGAGCAATAAAGTTTCCAGCCTTTCACGTCCAGCATTACAGACTGGCGTACCCTGCACCAGAAAGAAAAATGGTGAAGCAAACTCAGGCCATCAGAACCAAAGCAATTTTAATGTTAACACAAACGAACAGAAAATCACCCACGAACTGTCCCTCTTGTGCTCAAAGTGCCTTTAACTTATGTTTGTGTCTTGGTGCCCCCCACCCCGCCTCGCTCTGGCACCAGTATTGCAGACAGCCCGCTGACTCTGCTGTCCTGTGGGCCTTGATGACCTTGGCAGTCGTCCTCTGGCCCGTGGAGCCTGTGCTGGCCGTGCCTGGGAGGGAGCGGGCAGTGCCATGGATGGCATCTCCCCAGTCACCGCAGCCTCATCAGTTGCCACGGTTACTGGTGGAGGGGCAGAGGAGCTGCTGTTATCACCCAGAGTGCCCTGAGAGGAGCCCGCAGAGTCAACAAGCAGCTCGTGTGGCAACATGAGGTCGCTCTGGACCTCCTTGTTCACCATTGACCATAGGTGGGTGCCTGGGTGCCTCATCCATCTCCCACACTGGCACTGACCACCTGAGGTCAGTGCCTGTGTGAGGACTTGCAGATCTAAGTGCAACCCCACGAACCCTGATTCTGTCCCTGGAGCTGCCTCTCCATGACAGTTGCCACTCTCTCAATGGAGGGGGCAGTGGGCTCAGGCATGAGGGTCAACGCAGTGCTCATGCTCCGCATGTCCATCACGGACAGCATGGCACACAGACCCTCACGGATCTCCGCCAGATCCTCCCGCACATCCCACTGGACATCTATCATCTGCTGCCCATTGGACAACTCCAGGGGATCATCATCTGCCTTCGACTGGGTATTGTCCTGGTCTCCAGCAGTCCTCCAACTGCCGGCACCCTGGGCACTCTCTGCCTCCACCTGCACCTCAAGCGAGTGTGAAGTGCCCTCACTGCTATGCATCAACATTCTAGCCGCCGATCTAATGCCCACCAAGGTGCTGGTATCTGCGCTGGTGCCTGCTTTAGAGAGCGGGTGTGATGCAGGTGCTGGGAAGCATGGTGGTTCGCCAGCGTCAAGGGTGGCCCTTCAGGGTCTGGGGGTGAGTGCCTGCTGGTGAACCTAAGGGAGAACGAGGACATGTCATTAGTTAAAGCTATCACACTGTCACTGTGCAAGGTACTCTGGTGAGACAATGGAGATCTGCATCATGGTGCCATCGTTTTTCAATGATCAATGGGGACTCCAGGTTGGAGGCTCCATCAATGAAGAGACTAGACTAGAATGGTTACACAGACTGAAACTCTCACCTCTGTGCATTACGTTCTTACCTTCGTCTGGTAGCCCTGCCTCTCCACGCCCAGTTGCATGTGGAATATGCTGGCTCTCCTGCTCGAACCTGGTGAGCAGCAGCAGGTTGGACAGGCCTCTGCCTGTCTGTGGCCTCTCCAACTGCTTATGGCTCATCTTCTGCTGAAAGGACAGAGGAGAATTGACTCGTCCACTCTCTACCTGCAGCATCATTGCAACCTGGTCAACCCCAGCTGAGGAACACCTCGCAGGGCACATCCAAGTCATGGCCCTTGAGGTGCAAGGCACTCAGTGCAAGCAGCCAGCTCCAGCATGATTGACAGTTGGCACTCAGACTCTAACACCCCTGAGGTCCATGGGGGAACAGCCACACCTTAACAGTTCTCCACACTGACCCATGCCAACACGGTGCTCACCCTTCCTGCACCCATGTGCTCCGCACCACATCATGGCTGCTCACCCAGGCTGCCACCTCCTCCCATGCCCTCTTGGTGGGCTGTGGTGGCCTCCTTCTCCCATCTCTGGGGACAAGGGTGTCCCTCCTGGCTGCCACCTCCTCCAGGAGGATTGTGAGGCACTCATCCGAAAAGCGGGGGGTGGGGGCGAGTGCCCACCTGACCTGCCCTCCTGTCGACCATGTCCAGCCGCACTTACCTCCATTACTTGAATGTTCAAGACACAGGGGAGACATTCTTCCATAGCAGCCTTCCAGGTGCTGCCTGGGCCGTTTTGTAAACTGGCTGCTGCGTCACCATTGGACCCCGCAGCTGACAGGCCCCTGCCCTCACCCACTCCTTCCCGACCAGTGAGGAGCTGTGTTTCACACCGGGCAGGCCTATCACAGGCAGTTCTCCAGCTGGTCCTGGGCCCAGTGACCGTGCCCGCCCACTGACCACAACATTCTGCCCATAGAAACGTGGCTTACTGCATAAATAATTAAATCCATTCTGATTTGGGAAAGGCAGAACCTCGTGAAAAAAAGATACTTAAACCTTTGTTCTGACAAGTGAGGAGGTTGAATGGAGGGGAGCCTGTCCTTCTCACCTGGTCATAATAGGCAGAACCAGTGATTTATGCAAGTTTAACATAACTTCCTTGCTCTTGCATTCTATCCCCCTATTGATAAAGCCCAGGGTGCCTCTCTCTCAACTGTACCTCACCCTCAGTGATTTATATACTTAGATCCCTCTGCTCCTGCACCTCCTTTAGAATTGTGTCCTATTTTATATTGTCTCTCCATGTTCTTCCTACCAAAATGAATCACTTCACACTTCTCCGCATTGAACTCCACCTGCCACTTGTCCGCCCATTCCATCATACATCCAAGTTTCGTATCATCTGCAAATTTTGAAATTGTGCCCTGTACACTAGGTCATTAATACATATCAGGAAGAGCAAGGGTCCTAAAACCAATCCCTGGGTAACTCCACTACGAAAAACAACTGTTCACCATTACGCTTTCCTGTTAGTGCTCTCTGTTCCCCGTCACTCAGCCATTTTTATATACACGTTGCTACTGTCCCTTTTATTTCATAAGTTCTAGGTGTCAACACACTGATGTGTGGATATTATGGATGCTAATGCCATGTCGTGTGGATACTCTGGTTGTCAATGCCCTGATACGTAGTAAGTATGGCTGCCAACACTGTATTGCTGCTCTAAGTACCTTTGTTACTTGCATAATTTGCAAGGTGTGTTCAAGTTCTGATTTAAACTTGTCTCTGAAACATGATTAATGACAAAGACTAAACCTATTGTTTACTGTTGAGGAAAAAGCCAGTAGTACATCTCGAGAGAATGCAATGCCTGTCTTGCAAGTGCCACTCACATTTTATTTTGTTGTGAAAATCTCTTCCTCGCCTGACGCTGGACACTGCTCCCCAGGCACTGTCAACACCCCCGGGTACCTCTCCCAAGTGGTCATTCTTCATATGTCATCCTGGTGTAGAGATGGCTGAGCTTTGCAGGGTTTTTTTTTTACAGAGTAAATAAGGAAAACCTATTTCTAGTTGCAGGAGGGTCAGTAACCAGAGAACACTGATTTACGAACCAGAGTGGGCACAAGGTGAGCTTTTCATTGCGCAGTGAGTTTTTAATTATTTGGAATGCACTGCCTGAGCAGTGGAATCAGATTCATTATTAACTTTCAAAAGAGGATTGGATAAATAATTGAAGTGAAAGATTTACAGGGCTATGAGCATAAAACAGGGAAGTGGGACTTATTAGCTAGTTCTTTCAAAGGGCCAGTTCAGAGACAGTGGGCTGAATGGCTTTCTCCTGTGCTGTGCCATTCTATGATTCAATGATTCCTTTGTGTACGGTGAAACTTCACAAGGCCACATATCGCTCCCTTCCAGCACTCTGGGTGTACCGACACCACATGGTTCAAGAAAGTGGCTCGTCACCACCTTCTCAAGGTCAATTAGGGATGGACAACAAATACTGGCCTAGCCAGCAGCACCCACCGCCTGTGATTTAATAAAAATGAAAGTACCTCCATGTTCCTGTTAATTTATTGATATGATAAGCTGCTGGTACTGTTAGATCTCGGATCATGAGTTAGGATTTATCCACCAATGAGGCAACAGTGCTGACAGCCCTTTCCAAAACCTCCAAGCCCATTAAATTCAATCAAATCAAACCAGAGCAACATGTGCCTGTCAATTCACAGACATGCGCACAGGGAGGTGATGGTGTAGTGGTATTTTTGCTGGACTAGTAATCCAGAGGTGCAGGGTAATTCTCTGGGGACCAGGGTTTGAATCCCATGATGGCAGATGGTGGAATTTCAATTCAATAAAAATCTGGAATTAAAAAAAAGTCTAATGATGACCACAAAACCATTGTCAATTGTTTTAAAAAAACCCATCTGGAAATCTGCTGTCCTTACCTGGTCTGGACTACATGTGACTCCAGATCCATAGCAATGCCGGCCTAGCTGGCAATGCCCACATCCAATTAATTTTTAAAAAAATATCTACTTAAAAAATAAAATGGAGAATATCCAGTCACTTTAAATTAGTAGGAGTACATTGGACAAGTGAAAATCAAGGACACTGGGATTTCCATTTCAGTGGGAAAGAAAACCATGCCCATTGTAAAATTGTCTGTTGATTTGCTTTTGGCCCATTTTGTGCTTCCTAAAGTTGATAAAACACCAGGACCAAGGATATTGAAGGAAGTGAGAGTGGAAGTTGTGGAGGTACTGGCCATCATTTTCCAGTCTTCCTTAGACTCAGGAATGGTGCCAGAGGATTGGAGAATTCAAAAAAGGTGTAAAGATAAACCCAGCAACTACATGCCAGTCCATTTAACCTTGGTGGTGGGGAAACTTCTAGAAACGATAATTTGGGACAAAATGAATGGTCACATGGGCAAATATGGGTTAATTAAGGAAAGCAGCAGGGATTTATTAAATGTAAATCACACTTAACTAACTTGCTGGAGTTTTTTGATGAGGTAACAGAGAGGGCTGATGAGGGTAATGCTGTTAATGTGGACTTCCGAAAGGCATTTGACAAAGGTTTTTTTTAATTCTTTCACAAGAAGTGGCGTCACTGGCTGGGCCAGCATTTATTGCCCTTTCCTAATTGCCCTTGAGAAGCTGGTGGTAAACCACCTTCTTGAACCGCTGCAGGTCATGTGGAAGGGAGTTCCAGGATTTTCACCCAGTGACGGTGAAGGAATGGCGATATAGTCCCAAGTTAGGATGGTGTTTGGATTGGGACATGCAGGTGGTGGTGTTCCCATGCATCTGTTGTCCTTGTGCTTCTCGGTGGTAGAGGTCACGGGTTTGGAAGGTGCTGTCAAAGGAGCCTTGGTGAATTCCGGCAGTGCATCTTGTAGACGGTACACACTGCAGCCACTGTACGTTAGTGGAGGGAGTGAATATTTGTGGATGGGGTACCAATCAAGCGGGCTGCTTTGTCCTGGAGGGTGTTGAGCTTCTTGAGTATTGTTGGAGCTGTACTTATCCAGGCAAGTGGCGAGTATACCATCACACTCCTGACTTGTAGATGGCGAACAGGCTTCAGGCAGTCAGGAGGTGAGTTATTTGCCAAAGAATCCCTAGCCTCTGACCTGCTCTTGTAGCCACAATATTTACATGGCTGGTCCAGTTCAGTTTCTGGTCAATAGTAACCCCCAGGATATTGATAGTGGGGGATTCAGAGAATGTCAAGGGGAGATGGTTGGATTCTCTCCTGTTGAAGATGGTCATTGCCTGGTACTTGTGTGTGGTGCAAATGTTACTTACAATTATTAGCCCAAGCCTGAATGTTGTCCAGGTCTTGCTGCATTTGGGCATGGACTGCTTCAGTATCTGAGGAGTCTTAAATGGTGTTGAACACTGTGCAATTGTCAGCAAACATCCTCACTTCTGACCTTATGATGGAAGGAATGATCATTAGTGAAGCAGCCGAATTGGTTGGGCTGAGGACACAACCCTGAGGAACTCCTGCAGTGATCTCCTGGAACTGAGGTGATTGACCTCCAACAACCACAACCATTTTCCTTTGTGCTAGGTATGACTCCAACCAGCGGAGAGTTTTCCCCCGATTCCCATTGACTCCAGTTTTGCTAGAGCTCCTTGATGCCACACTCGGTCAAATGCTGCCTTGATATCAAGGGCAGTCACTCTCACCTCACCTCGGGAGTTCAGCTCTTTTGTCCATGTTTGAACCAAGGCTGTAATGAGGTCAGGAGCTGAGTGGAACCCTGGTGGAACCCAAACTGTGCATCAGAGAGCAGGTTATTGCTAAGCAAGTGCTGTTTGATAGGACTGTTGATGACCCCATCCATCACTTTGCTGATTTTTTTAATTCATTCCTGAGATGTGGACATCGTTGGCTAGGCCAGCATTTATTGCCCAATCCTAATTGCCCTTTAGAAAGTGGTAGTGAGCTACCTTCTTGATCTGCTGCAGTCCTTGTGGTGTAGGTACACCCACAGTGCTGTTAGGGAGGGAGTTCCAGGATTTTGACCTAGCAAGAGTGAAGGGACAGCAATATATTTCCAAGTCAGGATAGTGAGTGGCTTGGAAAGGAACTTCCAGGCGATGGTGTTCCCATGTACTTACTGCCCTTGTCCTTCTAGATGGTAGTGGTCATAGGTTTGATAGGTGCTGCCTGAGGAGGCGTGGTGAGTTTCTGCAGTGCAAATTGTAGATGGTACACACTGCTGCTACTGTGCATCGATGGTGGAGGGAGTGAACGTTTGTGGATGTGGTGCCAATCAAGCGGGATGGTTTGTCCTGGATGATGCCAAGCTTCTTGAGTGTTGTTGGAGCTGCACTCATCCAGGCAAGTGGGGAGTATTCCATCACACTCCTGACTTGTGGATGGTGAACAGGCTTTGGGGAGTCAGGAGGTGAGTTACTCGCTAAAGAATTCCCAGCCTCTGACCTGCTCTTGCAGTCACAGTATTTATGTGGGTAGTCTAGTTCAGTTTCTGGTCAATGGTAACTCCCAGGATGTTGATAGTGGGGGATTCAGTGATGGTAATGCCATTGAATGTCAAGGGGCGATGGTTAGATTCTCTCTTGTTGGAGATGGTCATTGCCTGGCACTGTGTGGCACGAATGTTACTTGCCACTTGTCAGCTCAAGCCTGAACATTGTCCAGGTCTTGCTGCATTTGGACATGGACTGATGATGGTCAAGAGTAGACTCATGGGGTGCACAACAGAAGTGCCACACAGCAGACTTGTGAGCAAAGTTAGAGCACATGGGGTAAAAGGGACAGAAGCAACATGGATATGAAATTGGCGGAGAGGCCAGAAACAGAGAGTAATGGTTAATGGTTGATTGACGGACTGGAGGAAGGTTTGTTGTGGAGTTCCCCAGGGATCGGTGTTAGGACCCAGGCTCTGCCTGATATATGTTAGTGACCTAGACCTTGGTGTAGAGGGCACGATTTCAAAATTTATAGATGATACAAAACTTGAAAGTATTGTGAACTGTGAGGAGGACTGCAGCAGATCCAGCCTATCGGCACAAGAGCTGACTGAATTAGCTTTTAATTGCTTCAGTAGGTGACTGTTAAGCCATTTGAAAGGCATGAAACATGCATCATTAAAGGGGAGTGCTGATTGGTGAGGCCCTGGCTCCAGCACCAATAAAATCTCACTGAACAAATTCTGTGAAGAACAGAAGTAATGAGTACTTTCTGCCCTAAATAAAACACAAAAAGCTGGAAATACTCAAGTCTGTGACTTTTCATCAATTCAGTGTTTGTAGCATTCTCTGTTTTTCTTTCATATTTCCACAGTATTTTGCTTTTGTGTTAGTACCTTCTGTCCACTAGCTGCACCAAGCACACACTTGACAGGACTAACACCTTACACTCGCAAGAACAGAGCAGAGAACCATTTATATCTGTACTCTAATGGCTCAATTTCCCTTCAACCAATAATGTCACAGAACTTCAACTAATCAGCTCTCAGAGACCACTCTTGGATTCGAACTGTTTCCTTCATCAGTCCGATTCCAGAAACAGGGATTAATCAAATCCTAAAATAAGACAGGTTCTGATATTTTCAATAGGTGGAAAAACATCTATGATATCCTTTGGGAAAAAATGTTCTTTGGCAAGCAGCCATGATGAGAGTTCCTTGCCAATTTACCTAATTATCCAACTCCAGCAATTTTATCACATAATTAGCAATCTTGCAATATTCAATCCTTGAGCTTGCTGATCTATATGGATCTGTACCACACAGGGCAAATCATCTACTGGGAGCCATTGGGGGGTTTAATTTGTTTCCATTCTGAACTAAGCTAGGCTTCAGATATGTAGATTCTGGTTTGTGTCTTCTGGGTATTTTCTTTGAATCCTGCACACTGTTATACCAAGGTAAAAGCAAAATACTACAGGTGCTGGAAACCTGAAATAAAAACAGAAAATGTTGGAAAAGCTCAACAGGTCTGGCAGCATCTGCGGAGAGAGAACTAGAGTTAGCATTCGGAGTTTGTATGCCTCTTCTTCATTTCCACCTTTAACTTTTGTTTAAACCATGAGAAACCTGCAATAACCAAATTTAGCACAACAACTACAACAACTTATCTTTATATAGCATATCTAACTTAGCAAAGCATCCCAAATTTCTTCATAGGAACATTATCAAACAAAATTTGATACCCAACCACATAAGGAGACATTAGGAGAGGTTTTTGAGAGGGTCTTAAAGGAAGAGCATCTTAATGAAGGAAAGAGGAGTGGAGAATTTTAGGAAGGGAATTTAAGAACTTAGGACCCAAGCAGTTGAAGCAGGGTCACCAATGTTAGAGAAATTAAAATCTGAAAAGTACAAAAGGCCAGAATCGGTGGAGCACAGATATTTTGGAGGGTTGGCACAATACAGTGCAAAGCACAAGAGCAAGCAAATAAGCCATTTTAATTATCATTTGTCAGTTCTCTGTGGAAGTACTTGGATTTATTTTATTGCTGATTAACTCCACTCTGTCATGCATTACATTGATTAATAAGCAACATATTGTTTATATTGTTTTTTTATTTTGATAATTACCTTCATTCCATCCCCCTTCATACTGTTATATTTTTGAAGGGGGCAGTGAAGTGGAGACTTGACCTAGGTGGTCAAAGCAGCCACCAGTCACCAGTACTTCATTATATCCTGCGAGGGGTGTGAGTTTTTCCCAACTCTGGGAACACTCAGATTTAGTGTTGGACAGTACCAAGGTTGAAATGAGTAATATGGATGAAGTAATTCAGGATGATACAGTGCGGAATGAGGCCGTTCAGTTCACAGTGTCTCTGCCAGCTTTTTGATAGAGCTATCCAACGACCACTTGCCTGCTCTTTCTCCACAACCCCGCAAACTTCTCTCTTCAAGTCTTCTTCCGGTGTTATGATCACACTTCAAGAATTCTCATGGCCCTTGACAGCAGCCAACATCGTGGTATTGTTCTAAAATCTTATACCTGTCCTGCCTTTGGTGTATTTCCTCCTTTGTCTTCTTCATGCTCTGCTACCTTTAATTTACCAGTCACTACCAGGTGTTCTAGTTTTTCTCCCCTAGCTACATGCCCAAAGAATTGCTGTTGTCCCTTAGTGATCATCGCAAAAGTTCTTCTTGTGTACCTACCTTCCTCAGAACTTCCTCATTAATTCTGTGTGTGTTGTCCAACTAAATCTAAGCTCTGCAGTCCTGCCACATCTAGTTGTGAATGGTGGTGGACAATTAAACAACTCACTACATGAGGAGGCTCCACAAATATCCCCATCCTCAATGATGGAGGAGCACAGCATAGCAGTGCAAAAGATAAGGCAATCTTCCTACAATCTTCAGCCAGAAGTGCCAAGTGGATGATCCATCTTGGCCTCCTCCAGAGATCCCCAGAATCACAGATGCCAGTCTTCAGTCAATTCGATTCACACCATGTGAAGAAATGGCTGAAGGCAAAGGCTATGGGCCCTGACAATATTCCGGCAATAGTACTGTAGACTTGTGCTCCAGAACTTGCTGCACTCCTAGCCAAGCTGTTCCAGTACAGCTACAACACTGGCATCTACCTGGCTATGTGGAAAATTGCCCAGATATGTTCTGTACACAAAAAACAAGACAAATGCAACCCGGCCAATTACTGCCCCATCAGTCTACTCTCCATCATCAGTAAAGTAATGGAAGGGGTCTTCAACTGTGCTATCAAGCAGCACTTGCTTAGCAATAACCTGCTCACTGATGCACAGTTTGAGTTCCTCCAGGGCCACTCAGCTCCTGACCTCATTACAGCCTTGGTTCAAACATGGACAAAAGAGCTGAACTCCCGAGGTGAGGTGAGAGTGACTGCCCTTGACATCAAGGCAGCATTTGACCGAGTGCGGCATCAAGGAGCCCGAGCAAAACTGGAGTCAATGGGAATCAGGGGAAAACTCTGCTGGTTGGAGTCATAAGGAAGATGATTGTGGTTGTTGGAGGTCAGTTATCTCAGCTCCAGGATTTCGCCACAGGAGTTCTTCAGGGTAGTGTCCTCAGTCCAACCATCTTCAGCTGCTTCATCAATGACCTTCCTTCCATCATAAGGTCAGAAGTGGGGATGTTCACTGATGATTGCACAATGTTCAGCACCATTCACAACTCCTCAGATACTGAAGCAGTCCATGTCCAAATGCAACAAGACCTGGACAATATCCAGGCTTGGGCAGACAAGCAGCAAGTAACATTCGTGCTACACAAGTGTCAGGCAGTGACCATCTCCAACAAGAGAGAATCGAACCATCGCCCCTTGATGTTCAATGGCATTACCATCACTGAATCCTCCACTATCAACATCCTGGGGGGTTACCATTGACCAGAAACTGAACTGGACTGGCCATATAAATACTGTGGCCACAACAGCAGGTCAGAGGTTAGGAGTTGTGCATTAAGTAAGTCACCTCCTGATTCCCCAAAACCCGTCCACCATCTACAAGGCACAAGTCAGGAGTGCGATGGAATGAGTGCAGCTCCAACAGCACTCAAGAAGCTTGACACATCCCAGACAAAGCAGCTCGCTTGATTGGCACCACATCCACAAACATTCACTTCCTCCACCACCGAGGCACCGAAGTAGCAGTGTATACCAAATATAAGATGCACTGCAGGAATTCACCAAGGCTCCTAACACAGCACCTTCCAAACACATGAAGACTACCATCTAGAAATACAAGGGCAGCAGATAGATGGGAACACCACCACCTGCAAGTTCCCAAGTCACTCATCATCCTGACTTGGAAATATATCGCCGTTCCTTCACTGTCGCTGGGTTAAAATCCTGGAACTCCCTCCTTAACAGCACTGTGGGTGTACCTACATCACAGAGGCTGCAGCAATTCAAGAAGGCAGCTCACCATCACCTTCTCAAGGTCAACTAGGGATGGGCAATAAATGCTGGTCCAGCCAGCGAAGCCCACATCCCATGAATGAATAAAAAAAAATGTTGCTACTATGCAGTAGCAACACGAGTGGTATTTGCCACTAACAGGATGCTGCTGTCAAGCCAAAAAGACATTCTGTCTATCACACAAATGAGTAATGTGATATATGAATTTCAGTGCCAGTGTGATGCTAGTTATTTAGGCCGTACATCCCAAAGACTGGCAGATCGTATCAAACAGCCTGTCCCAGCCGCTGTTTGCAACAGGCAGGGTACAGACCGTACCCAACCAGCCTGTGCTTGCCAAACTCAAAACACAGTGTCCAACATTATTAGATGTGAATCCGCGAATGAACAACATTTGCTAATTAATCCTCAGTGTACTAAGAATTACCCTGACAACCAATTGAAAATTGTCAGTTGGGCTCACAGTGTGGCATTTTTGTGTGTACTGGAAGCTACACATATTAATACACGGGGCCCTGTTCTTTGCAGACAGAAAGAACATTTGCGCCTGTTTCAGCTAAACAAAATAAGTGACTGCCATTCACTGGTTCATTCCCCAGGGCAATGTCATGACCAATCAGAATCAAGCTGCCTGGTTTAAATTTCAAACAATGATTGGCAATTAACTGTCAGTCACCATCCACTGGTGCATTCTCCATGGCACCGACTCTACCAATCAGAGTCCACCTGCCAACCAATCAGCACTTTCTTCTCATACAGTACAAATATGTTGTTTCCCCTGACATTGCTATTTTCTTGTGAATTGTCCTGATGAGTGCAAGACAAAAAGCTTCGACAAAATGTCTCCTTTTCTCAGCAAAAACATTTCAGCTCATCCATCCTATGGTGTTTTGCCAATTGTCTTAAATCTGTGTTCTTTGGTTACTGACTCTCCTGCCAGTGGAAAATAGTTCTCTCTTTCTTGAATGCATCTATTAAATCTCCCCTCAATTTTCTCTGCTCCAAAGAGAAAAATCCCATCTTCTTCAGTCTCTGCACACTGAAGTCTTTCATCCCTGGTATCATTCCAGTAAATCTCACCTGCACCCTCTACAAGAGCCTGACATCAATCCTAAAGTGTGATGCCAGAATTGCATACAATATTCCAGCTGAGGTCATGTTTTACCATAACTTCCTTAAAGTTAACTGATCTAACTCCTGATTACAGCCAATGCTAAGTTTATGGCCAGGATTTTGCCATCGTTGGGTGGGCTTGACAGAGGTGGGTGGGAGTGACTGGGAGGCTGACCGATGTCGCGATCGAGCCACAAGCACGATCTCACGTTGGCAGGTCAACTAAAGCCCACCCAATGTGAAACGCATGCTGCAGCGCTCAGCACTCAGCGCTGCCTGTGTCTGGGTGGTGGGGGGGAGGAGGGCGAGCAGGGAACTTCACAATGCACATGGGTGCATGCAGGAAAAGCTCCCTGAGGGAGATGAAGGTATAAAAAAATAAAGCATTTCAAGATGTTAAAAAAACATGTTCCCACATGCAGGGATATGTTAGAAATTAGTATGAAATTCTTTTATTTTTTTTATGATGGATCGAAACCTCACCCCGCCTGTGGATGAGGCTTCACAAAAAACGCTTGGCCCTTTTCGCCTGCCCGCCAGTTGTAAGTTTGGACAGGCAGCGAAAATTTTAATTCAATTAGATTGTTAATGGCCTTAATGGGCCTGTTAATTATTGGCAGGCGCTCTGCCAACTCCCGCACACGCCCACTGACCGAAATATCGCACGAGTGCGTGCTGACATCGGGACGCTCGCCCGACATCGTCGTGCGTCATGTGACGCTCGTTCAGGTCAGTCGGGCACACGCCCACCCGGCAAGCAGGAAGTTCTGCCCTATGATTTAAGAATCTGGGCCGATATTCCGCTATGGTGCCCATGGACTCCTATTGTAATTCTGACGGGAGACCAATGGGATGCCCGAGGGAAAAAGGTAGCATGGTGGAAGTTCTGGAAACTTCTGTGAAATTCCAGGTCTCAGGTGATGGTAGGAGCAAAGGCTGGACAAGGATCGGAATGAATTTGTCAGTTTGGAGATTCTGGGAACTCGAGGTGGTGATGCAATAATGGGTCTTTGTCACTCTTTAACAATCATTCACCTATTCCAGGCATGCCACAGGAGTAAGAGAACCTCCTCCCCAGTCACTCTTACTTGGTGGCACGGGAAGTGGGCAAGTGCACAGAGAGATCATAAAAGGGGAGCATTGTTAACAAAGTGCAAAGATTGGGAATTTAGTGCAGAGAAGGAAGGAGATGTTGCTTTTTTGCTTCCAATATTTGTAGCTGTTGGTGTAATTTGAGTATTTAAAATATTTCTCCAGTATTTTAGTGCTTAGTGCAAATTAGTGCATAGAAAAGAAAAACTAAAAAGCAGATATAAATAATCTAGGCTAAAATATGTCCAAGGAGTTTGTGTCTGGACAGCAGCATGCAGCAGTTTGTGGACAGTAGGATTGTCCTGAGCAGACACACCTGCAGTCAAAGTCTCTGTTTCAAATCTCTCCGTCTCAGTTCACAGTCACTGAGCTGGAGTGTGGGATGGAGACACTCCAATCCATAAGAGAGCGGGAGGTGTATCTGGACAGTTTGTTCAAGGCTTTGGTCTCAAAGTGGTTTAGGTTCAGAATGGGGTTGGTGTGACTGATAGTGTACAAAGACTGAGGATGAGGATCCACAGAAACTGACCCTATCCAACAGGTACAATATACTTGCTACCTGTGAGGATAAGGATGAAGAATGTCAGAGGGGCAGCCAGAATGCAGAGCTTGGCCCTTTGGGGCAGGAGACTGTCCAGGGGAGGGAAGAGGAAGGGAAGAGCAATGTGCTAGTTGTAGGAGATTCAATAATTAGGGGGACAGAAAGCATCATTTGTAAACAGGATCTGGAATCCCACATATAGTTGCCTACCTGGTGTCAGGGTGTGGAACATCTCAAACTGATGAGGGAGGGGCAGGGCCAGGGAGAGGAATCCTGGGCCCTGGTGCTTCACCTGTTTCCAGGCCTCTTACTCCGTTCCACCCCACCAACCCCATTAACCCTCCCTCTCAATCATGAATGATATTTTTTCCCTTTTCAAGATTCACCAATCAATTCACCAAACAATCACAGAAATGTCCCAGTAAAATGATAACGCCCATTGTTGGCATCTGGTTACAAATATCATCTGATATATTTGCAGCATGGGTCATTAATATTAAGAGCAGCAACGATATAATGCAGTGTTGGTTTGAGTGAACCCCATAGATGATCCCTCTGCAACTATTGAAAAAACCAGAGAGTGCAAATTTTACTTGATCAGCATCATGCAATATTGTTAATTTGACAGGAAAATACCCTATTGGTTATTGATAACACTGTGCAGATGACAACGCTGATTTCGGTGAATGCCTCAGCACTCATTAGCGTATTCTGCACATTGCACCATATGAACACGGTGAAAGTAAATCCATATTTGGGGGAAAGATTCAAGACTTGCAGCCCAGATAAACTGCGCAAGATTTTTTTCCATTCTGTAGAAAAATTCGAAGACTTTCTCCTGCCTGCGTGCATGATATTATTCAATATAATTATTTCATACAAGGGCTGTAGTTGGATTCGATTTTATCAGTAATTTCACAGGGTAGAAAGGTCAAATGACTCCTGACAACAAAGTGAAATGATTGAACAACATAGGTCTTCGTTGTCAGTGAGAAGTGTTGGAGCCCTCAGGTATCCGTGCAACACAGCTTTTAAGAGGCCAGAGGACAAAGACTGAATGGTTCACAATTGTATCTGTGTTTTCTTGATAAGCAAGCCTGAAGATTCTGCTGATTACTGCTTCTCAGTACAATGTATTTTCAATATCTACTGTGCAACACAACTTATTCACAATATTTCATTCCTCAAAAACTCATAAAAACACCAAGATAGAGTGGAATAATTTATAGGAAGACAAAAGGATAAGATTGAAGTAAATGGAAAAGACTCTTGATAATCATGTGCAGGATAAAAGAGGTTACTGATTCACTATGAGCCCATGACGCACTCCTATCCTGGCAATTTCACCCCAAAAAGTCTGCTCACAGTAAACTTCCATTATTTCATGATTTCACCCTCTGTGAGCAAGATACTTATGGACGACAAAGGTCATCTAGCCCCACTCATCTCATCCATTCTGAATGACATACGAGCATACGTATTAGAAGTAGGAGTAAGCCATTCAGCCCCTTGAGTCTGATCCAACATTGGATAAAATTGCCTACATTGTACCAGTGACTACAACTCAAAGTATTTAATTGGCTGCAAAGCGATTTAGGACATTGTGAAAGGTGCTGTATAATTGTAGATTTTATCTTTTATTCATTTCCTCAGAAAACAGCGGGGCTTCAAAAGGAGAAGCAGAGAACGAGAGTTCACCTCAGGAAACAGTGAGACAGAGGGGCTTCAAAAGGAGGAGCAGAGAACGAGAGTTCACCTCAGGAAACAGCAAGAGCAACGGGACTAACTTCTAACCAGTTTCCAGTCAGAAGCAGCGTTCCAAAACTAGAATCGAAGTGTGATGTCACAGGGAAGCAGGAAGGCGATTGGCTGGTGAGTATACATTGACTATGCTTCTTTATCTTTCAAATCTGGTCATTTCTTTTATTCACTCGTAGGATGTGGGCTAGGCCAGCATTTATTGCCCATCCCTAGTTGCCCTTGAGAAGGTGGTGGTGAGCTGCCTTCTTGAACCGCTGCAGTCCATGTGCTGTAGGAATACGCACAGTGCTGTTAGGGATTCCAGGATTTTGACCTAGCAACAGTGAAGAAATGGCGATATATTTCTAAATCAGAATGATGAGTGACTTGGAGGGAAACTTCCAGGTGGTGCTGTTCCCATCTATCTGCTGCCCTTGTCCTTCTAGATGGTAGTGGCCATGGGTTTGGAAGGAGCCTTGGTAAATTCCTGCCGTGCATCTTGTAGATGGTACACACTGCTGCTACTGTGCGTCGGCAGGGGAGGGAGTGAATGTTTTTGGATGTGACGCTAATCAAGGGACTGCTTTGTCCTGGATGGTGTCAAGCTTCTGTGGGATCTGCACTCATCCAGGCAAGTGGGGAGTATTCCGTCACACACCTGACTTGTGCATTGTAGATGGTGGTCAGGCTTTGGGGAGTCAGGAGGTGAGTTACTCATTGCATGATTCTTAGCCTCTGACCTGCTCTTGTAGCCACAGTATTTAAACGGCTGGCCCAGTTCAGTTTCTGGTTAATGGTAACCCCCAGGATGTTGATAGTGGGGGATTCAGTGATGGTAATGCCATTGAACATCAAGAGGCGATGGTTCAATTCTCTCTTGTTGGAGATGGTCATTGCCTGGTACTTGTGTGGCGTAAATGTTACTTGCCATTTGTCAGCTCAAGCCTGGATATTGTCCAGGCCTTGCTGCATTTGGACATGGACTGCTTCAGTACGTGAGGAGCTATGAATGGTGCTGAACATTGTGCAATCATCAGCGAACATCCCCATTTCTGACCTTATGATGGAAGGAAGGTCATTGATGAAGCAGCTGAAGATGGTTGGGCCGAGGACACTACCCTGAGGAACTCCTGCAGTGATGTCCTGGAGCTGAGATGACTGACCTCCAACAACCACAACCATCTTCCTTTGAGGTAGGTATGACTCCAACCAGCAAAGAGTTTTCCCCTGATTCCCATTGACTCCAGTTTTGCTCGGGCTCCTTGATGCCACGCTCGGTCAAATGCTGCCTTGATGTCAAGGGCAGTCACTCTCACCTCACCTCGGGAGTTCAGCTCTTTTGTCCATATTTGAACCAAGGCTGTAATGAGATCAGGAGCTGAGTGGCCCTGGCAGAACCCAAACTGGGCGTCAGTGAGCAAGTTATTGCTAAGCAAGTGCTGCTTGATAGCACTGTCGATGACCCCTTCCATTACTTTGCTGATGATTGAGAGTAGACTGATGGGGCGGTAATTGGCCGGGTGGGATTTGTCAGGTTTTCTGGCAAACAGGACGTACATGGGCAATTTTCCACATAGCTGGGTAGATGCCAGTGTTGTAGCTGTACTGGAACAGTTTGACTAGGGGCGCAGCAAGTTCTGGAGCACAAGCCTTCAGTACTATTGCCGGAATATTGTCAGAGCCCATAGCTTTTGCAGTATCTACTGCCTTCAGCCATTTCTTGGTATCACTTGGAGTGAATTGAATCTATTAGTAGTTGAAAAGTTTTAATGGTAGCAGTAAAGTTTACAAATATTAGTAAAGCTTTTGGGAGCAGTCGGGTTTGTTAATAATAAATTAAGGAAAATAATAAATGAATTAATAAATACTAAAGATGGTAGGCAGGAGATGCATTGCGATTGCAGAATGTCCTGGAGCTGAGACGTCCCTGAGATGTGGTGTGCATACCCACAGAGCCCTGAAGGTAGCGGGACAGGTAGATAAGGTTAAGAAGGCATATGGGATACTTGCCTGTGTTAGCTGAGGCATAGAATATAAGAGTAGGGAGGTTATGCTAGAACTGTATAAAATGCTGCTTTGGCCACAGCTGGAGTATTGCGTGCAGTTCTGGTCATCACATTATAGGAAGGATGTGATTGCACTGGAGGGGGTGCAGAGGAGATTCACCAGGATGTTGCCTGGGCTGGAGGGTCTGAGCTATGGGGAAAGATTGGATAGGCTGGGGTTGTTTTTCCTGCGACCAGCGAAGGTTGAGAGGGGACCTGATAGAGGTGTTTAAGATTATGAGGGGCATAGATAGGGTGGATAGGAAAACACTTTTTCCATTAGTAGAGGGGTCAATAAACAGGGGGCATAGATTTAAGGTAAGAGGTAGAAGGCTAAGAGGGGTGTTGAGGAGAAATTTTTTCACCCAGAGGGTGGTGGGAGTCTGGAACTCACTGCCTGAAAGGGTGGTTGAGTCAGGAACTCCCATAATATTTAAGGAGTATTTAGATATTCACTTGCATTGCCATAGCCTCCAGGGCTATGGGCCAAGCGCTGGAAAATGGAATTAGTGTAGATAGATCTTTGTTGACTGGTGTGGATACGATGGGCCGAATGGCCTCCCTTTCTGCTGTAGATGTCTATAGGTCTATGAGTCTATAATGTGGGATCTCCTGGATGCCAGCGTGATCCAGGAGAAACACGCTTGCAGTAAGTGTCTGCAGTTTGAGGAGCTTAGGCTCAGAATCATTGAGCTGGAGGCCGAGCTGTGGACATTGTGAAGCATCAGGGAGAAGGAAAGTTACCTGGATGCTTTATTCCAGGAGGCAGTCATATCCCTTCAGATAAGGTCTTTTGATTTGGTCAGTGATCAGGGACAGGAGGGCGTGATTGCAAGTGAGGCAGGTAAGGGGCCTCCGAAGGTAGAAGTGGAGGAGTCTTAGCCATTGCAATTGTCCAACAGGCTTGAGGTTCTTGCAACCTGTATGGATGAAAGCGAGAGTGGATGAGCAAACAGACCATGACACTGTGGTACAGGAAGCCATTCAAGACTTGGGGCGGGGAAGGCAGGGGGACCTTAATAGGAATGTAGCAGTCGTAGGGGACAGTACAGTCAGAGGAATAGACACAGTTTTCTGCAGCCAAGAGCGTTAGTTCAGACGGCTGTGTTGTCTGCCCAGTGCCAGGGTTTGGGACATCTGCTTGGGGTTGGAGAGAAACTTGCAACTTGCAGTGGGAGGGGGGCAATCTAGTTGTCGTGGTCCAGGTAGGTACCAAAGACATAGAAAGATCTAGGAAAGAGGTTCTGCTTAGGGATTTTGCGCTGCTAGAAACTAAATTAAAAAGCAGAACCTCAAAGATAATAATCTCTGGATTACTACCTGAGCCTCGAGAAAAGTGATGTAGGGTAAATAAGATTATAGGTGAATGTGTGGCTCAAAGACTGGCATTGGGGGAAAGGGAGAGGTGGAAGTGTAGTGGTAATGTCAACAGATTAGTAACCCAGAGGCCCTGCCTAATGCTGTCGGGGCACAGGTTCAAGTCCCACCATGTCCTTTAGGAAGGAAATCTGCTAGCCTTACCTGGTCTGGCATACATGTGACTCCAGACCCACAGAAATGGCTAGCAAACCACTCAGTTCAAGGGCAATTAGGGTTGGGCAACAAATGCTGGCTTTGCCAGGGACTCCCACATCCCATGAAAGAATAACTTTTAAAAAAGGGTTTTATTCAAGCAGCACTGGCACAGTACAGCTGTACCATTGGTGGCCTTCACCTGAACTATGCTGGGACCTGTGTTCTGGTGAATTGTATAACTAGTAGACAGAGCTTTAAACTAAATAATGGGAGGGGAAGGGATCATATGAGAGGAGATGCAGTGAAACAAAGAGGTAATAGAGCAGGGCAGCAATTTGGGTAATGATACCCAGAGTGTGGCAGGAAGGGGCAGATAGTACAAAGTAAGTACAAGTCTAAATACAAACTTAGAGGTGCAGCAACAAAAATGGAGAGGGTAAAAAAGACAGAGACAAAGGCTCTGTATCTAAATGCATGCAGCATCCATAACAAAATGGATGAGTTGTTAGCATAGATAGAAATGACTATGTATGACCTGATAGCCATTACAGACATAGTTGCAGGGTGACCAAGGCTGGGACCTAAATGTTGAAAGGTATTTAACATTTTGATATGGTAGGAAACTAGGAAAGGTGGTATGTTAATTAAGGGTGTCATTAATACAGTAGTGAGAGATGAGCTTGGCTCGAATGAGCAAGATGTAGAATTAGTTTGGGTGCAGATAAGAAATAGGAAAAGTAAGAGGTCACTCGTGGGAGTAGTTTATTGGCCCCCCAAAAAGTAGTTACATAGCAGACTAGGGTATACAGGAAGAAATAAATGGAACATGTAAGAAAGGTACCACAATAATCATGGGTGACTTTAATCTATGAAAGCAGACCTAGCTAAAATGAATTTGGAAACGAGGTTAAAAGATAGGACATTAGAGTTGTAGTAGCAAACTTTTAAGGAGATATTTAATAACAATCACCAAAGATTTATCTCAGTGAGAAAGAAATGTTCTTTGAGAAGGATGTATTGTCCTTGGCTAAATAAGGAAGTTAAGGATAGTATCAAATTGAAAGAAACACTGTACAAATCTGCAAAGATTAGTGGTGGGTCAGAGGACAGATTTTAAGAACCAACAAAGAATGACTAAAAAGATAATAAAGAGGCAGAAAGCAGGATACGAGAGAAAACTAACTAGTAATATAAAAACAGATAGTAAGAGTTTCTACAAGTATTTAAATAGGAAAAGAGTAATTAAAGCTAGTGTTGGTCCTCTAGAGAGTGAGTCTGGGGAATTGATAATGGAAAACAAAGAAATGGTAGGGACAATGAACAGGTATTTTGTGTCTGTCTTCACTGTAGAAGACTTAGAAAACTTCTCAAAGATATTTAAAAATCAAGAGGTGAACGGGAGGGAGGAACTTAAGACAATCACCATTACTAGGGAAAAGGTGCTGGGAAAACTATTAGACCTACAGGCCAATATTAGACCAAATTCCCAGAACCAGATGGCCTGCATCCTAGGGTCTTAAAGGAAGTGGCTGCACAGATAGTAGATACATTGGTTATAATCTTCCAAAATTCCTTAGATTTTGAAAAGGTTCCAGTGGGTTGGAAAATAGCTAAAGTAACACCTTTATTCAGGAAACTACAGGCCAGTTAGCCATAGGGAAATTGTCTCCATTATGAAGGAGGTTATAGCAGGATACTTATAAAATCATTAATTTGATCATCATAATTTGAGCAAAGTGAACTTGGGTTTGTGAAAGGAAAATCATGTTTAACTAATGTATTAGAGTTTTTTGAGGAAGCAACAAGCAAGATGTATAAAGGGGAACCTGTAGATGTGGTGTACTTGGATTTCCAGAAGGCATTTGATAAGGTGCCACATCAAAAGATTAGATTATTTGGTGCAGAGGGTAACATATTAGCATGGATAAAGGATTGGTTAGCCAATAGGAAGTAGAGAGTAGGGATAAATCAGCCTTTTTCGGGTTGGCAAGCTGTAACAAGTACAGTGCCACATTAATCAGTGCTGGGTCCTCAACTATTTACAATCTACATCAATGATTTGGATGAAGGAACTGAATTTGCCTATGACACCAAGATAGGTAGGAAAGTAAATTGTCAAGCGGAGGTAAAGAGTCTGCAAAAGTTAAGTGAGTGGGCAAAAATTCAGCAGATGGAGTATATTGTGGGAAAATGTGAACTTGACCATTTTGGCAGGAAGAATAGAAAAGCAGTATATTATTAAATGGAGAGAGATTGCAGAACTCGGCGATACAGGGGATCCAGGTATCCTGGCACATGAATCACAAAATATTAGAATGCAGGTACAGCAAGTGGTTAGGAAAGCAAATGGAATGTTGGCTTTTATTGCAAAGGGAATGGAATGTAAAGGTAGGGAAGTTTTACTGCAGCTGTACAGGGCCTTGGTAAGACCACATCTGGAGTAGTGTGCACAGTTTTGGTCTCTTTGAAAAAAGATATAATTGGTTTTGAAGTAGTTCAGAGAAGTTTCATTGGACTCACTCCTGGGATGAGGGGCTCATCTAATGAAGAAAGGTCGGACAGGTTGGGCCTATACCCATTTGAGTTTAGAAGAATAAGAGGTGATCTTATTGAAACACATAGGATCCTGAGGGGATTTAATAGGGTAGATATTGGGTGGATGTTTCATCTTGTGGGAGAGACTAGAACCAGGGGATACAATTTAAGAATCAGTCTACCATTTAAGATGGAGATGAGGAGACTTTTTTCTCTCAAAGGGTTGTTATTATATGGAATTCTCTGGGTCACTGAATTTATTCAAGGCAGGGTTAGAGAGATTTTTGACAGACAAGGGAGTAAGGATTATGGGGGCAGACTGCAAAGTGGAGTTGAGACTACAATCAGATCATGATCTTATTGAATGGTGGAGCACGCTCGAAGGGCTGAATGGCTTACCCCTACTTCTCTGTGTCTATGTTCCTTCATGTAGTCAGCAGAGTGACTGTAGCAATGGTGAAATTGGAGGCCCAGTGCTGATCCTCTAAGGATAATTAATCACATTGCAATCAACTGATGTTAGGAAAGTGGCAACAAAGAAATCGAATTTGCAAAACAATTCAACACTGTAGCTAATACAACCTTACCACTCTGACTTCTCTGGTGCCAACCTATAATATACCATTAATGGCATCTGCCCCTTTTACGCTAATGATATTGTCCCCAGGATTTGTCAATCAGACATGTACCAGCAGCTCAAGAAAAATGTAGATTGAATCATTGATCTGAATTTTCCAGAGAAGAATGAAACATGGTCCAAAAATTTATTACACCATTAACTCAAGAACTGGATTGTTAGCTTTACCCCAGAAGCTGTCATACAAGTTGTGTTGTATAATGTGAATTTACAGGCTATCCACAAGTTCCATATGGTGTTGCTTTACATTTGGAATAAATAAATGCGCAAATAGTATTTTTTAAAAATCTAATTGTAGTTTGAGGTGTGAGAGAAACAGGTAAATTAAGTTGACAAATGTAATGAACAAATAAGAAACTCCAACAGCAAAAAGGTTTGACAACAATATCCTGAGAGAAATCATTTCTAGAATTACTTAAGTCATAGTATTGGGTTTCTATAAAAGCCCTTTATGGTAAAAGCCCTTTAAACTGTTTCTCTGGGATTTCAAAGGGGTTTTTTGCCAAAGTTACAACGGATGATCGGGAATCCTCACCCCCAGAGAAGTTTTAGTCCCATAGCGTGACCATCTTCTGCTCGATTTTAAACAGGACAGTGCGGGTGAACCTAGGATGAAACAGAGATTTGTAAAACCATTCTTTTAGCAATCTCTTAGTGACAAAGAGGGATTTCATTTCCAGACTTTGTAAGAGTAATAAAACGGGCGAGAGTGAGTCAACAAACTGTTTTGTATCACTCCCGGTTTTTAGTTTCTTACATTTATTTGAATGAGGCCCAAGATTCTCAGGCCTCGGGTACATCAACACAGCATGTCATTAGGATTGTTCCTACTTTAGGGCGTAATTAAAATTTAGACTGCTTTTATATGCTGGCTTAAATTCAAAAGAGAATTTTGAGAAGTATGACTTCTTTAATTCTGTGGTACTAAACCTTAAAAGTGACACCTCACCCCACCCTCCCACATCCCAATGTGCCCCCACCCCACACACCCAAACTGTCAGGTTGACAGTTCCAATTTCTTTTTTAAAGCTGGTCTTTCAGGTCTGAAGCTCATCTGAAGGATGACGAGAAACTCCATTAAAAATACCGAGCCCAGGCCCCCCTAGCCCCCGGGCCCTGGTGTTTGGCATCTTCTGCGCCTCCCTCTCCTGGGCCCTGGGGAAGAGGAGGATCCAGTGTGGTCTGTTTTCGGGACCAACAACATAGGGAACAGTAGGCAAGAGGTTGTGTTTAGAAATTACCTTAAACTAGGAACTAATTGAAAGAACAGGATGTCAAGGGTTATAATCTCTCAATTATTACCTGAGCCACATGAAAACTGGTGCACAAATAAGTAGATAAGGGAGGTGAAACCATGAGTGGTGGTGTGGGAAAGATGGGATTAGATTTCATGGGACACTGACAAAAATATCAGGATAATTAGGCAGGGGCCAGGGTCTGAGAGGAAAGGATAAATAGGACTTTAAACTAGTAAGTGGCAGTGAGGACTAAGGTGGAAAAGGTAATTTGGAAAGAAACAAAAGGGAAGAAAGTAGAGTAACAGCCAGAGATTGTGCTTTAGGCATAGCAGGTAAAGGGAAAACTAACGGCTACAAAGTAATTAAAAACAAAAGCAGAATTACCTGAAAAAACTCAGCAGGTCTGGCAGCATCGGCGGAGAAGAAAAGAGTTGACGTTTCGAGTCCTCATGACTCTTCAACAGAACTGAATGAATATTAGCAGACAGGTGAAATATAAGCTGGTTTAAGGTGGGGGGGGACGTTAGTTGGGGGAGAGAAGTTGTGGGGTTGGTGTGGTTGTAGGGACAAGCAAGCAGTGATAGGAGCAGATAATCAAAAGATGTCACAGACAGAAGAACAAAGAGGTGTTGAAGGTGGTGATATTATCTAAATGAATGAACTCCCTCCTCCATCCCCACCCCCTTTCCGTTTCTTCCCCCTTCCTTTCGTTTTTTCCAATAATTTATATAGATTTTTCTTTTCCTACCTATTTCCATTATTTTTAAATCTATATCTTTTATGTCCTGTTAGTCTTTCCACCCCACCCCCACTAGAGCTGTACTTTGAGTGTCCTGCCATCCATTCTTAATTAGCACATTCGTTTAGATAATATCACCACCTTCAACACCTCTTTGTTCTTCTGTCTGTGACATCTTTTGATTATCTGCTCCTATCACTGCTTACTTGTCCCTACAACCACACACCCCCCACCCAACTTCTCTCCCCCCACCAACCCCCCCCACCTTAAACCAGCTTATTTTTCACCCCTCTCCTAATATTCACTCAGTTCTGTTGAAGGGTTATGAGGACTCGAAACGTCGGCTCTTTTCTTCTCCGCCGATGCTGCCAGACCTGCTGAGTTTTTCCAGGTAATTCTGTTTTTGTTTTGAATTTCCAGCATCCGCAGTTTTTTTGTTTTTATCTCTATTATTATTGCAAAGTAATTAAACCAGGAGAGAGAAATAGGAAAGGTGTGAGGGCTGAAGAGCAGGGTATGTGGCCCAAATAAGCATTCTTTATACATGCACAGGGAGTATAAGGAACAAACTGAATGAATTTCAGGTGCAAATTCAATGTTGGGGTTGTGGGGAGAGTAAGACTGAGATAAAGCTGCAAGACGGTCAGGACAGGGAACTAAACATTCCAGTTTATAAGATCTACAGGAAAGATACGGAGAATGATAGAAGCAGGAGAACAGCTTTAGTGATTAAAGAATGAATTCACTCCAATGGTAAAACAGGATGTAATGAGACGTAAGCAGGTAGTGGAAACTTTATAGATAGAATTAAGAAATAGAATAAGATTTAAGGCTGTATTGGGAGTTGTGTATAAGCCCCCTGGTGGCAGCTGTAAACTTGTTGATTGTATAAATGCAAAGGTTAGACAAGTATGTAGCAAAAGCAGAGTGGTTTTAATGGGGAATTTTAACTTTTATAAAGATTGGGACAAGCAGGTTAGCTCATGTCAAAAAGGTGGTGAATTTCCTGAGTGTGTCTGGGATACTTTTCTAAAACAATATGTCTTAGAACCAACAAGGGGACAGGCCATATTAGTATTATTAATGAGTAATGAGCTAGATTTAGTTAACAGTCTAATGGTGTGTGAACATTTATCTAATTGTGATCATAATATGATTGAATTCAATGTAATGTTTGAAAGGGAGAAATACAAAATTGCTGCAAAGATTCTAGATTTAGATAAGACTAACTTCAATGCAATGAGACAGAGACTGTGCAGAGTAAACTAGGCAAGTCTGTTAATGGGTAAAACAACAGCAGATCAGTGGGACGCATTCAAAAGAATTAATACAATACAGAATCAGTTTATACCCCTAAGGGTCAAGGGCTCTACTTGCCAAAAAAACATGAATGATTAAAAAGATAAGAGAAAACATAAAACTGAAAGAAAAAGCATACGCAAATATTAAAAAAACACAGATCCTGGCAAATGTAAAAATAGAAAGAACAGCAAGGGGTGATAAAACAGATAGTAGGAGCTGCCAAAAGGGAATATGAAAAGAAACTTGCAAGGATATCAAAATCAACACAAAATGTTTTTACAATTACATTATGAAAAAGAAGAGTAGGCAGGAGCAATGTGGGCACCTTGACAATGGATAACAGTAATATTATTATCAATTAAAATAAGAAACTGGCAAACTTGTTCAATAATTACTTTGTCCCAGGACGAGGTTGGTGTGTTGGAAAACCTAAGGAAAATAATATTGAATCATGGGACAGGGACTCACCAAAAATAAACAGTAATGAAATAAATGTCAACTAACCCCCTCCCCCCCCACCCCCCCACCTCCCCCCGGCCCCGAACCAGATGGTTTCCATCCCAGGGTTTGAAGGGAAGTAGGTGAGAACATGGCAGATGGTCTGACTACAATGGTCCGAAGTTCTCCTGATTGGGAACTGCTCCTTTAGGTTAAAAAATCATGCACATTAGTCCACTATTTAAGAAAGGTGAGAGAGAGAAATTATAAACCAATTAGCCTAACGCCTGTAGTTGGGAAATGACTAGAGTCATTAATTAACAGCAGACAGACTGAACACCTTGAAAATTTTCAGCTGATCAGACAGAACCAGCATGGACTTGTAAAGGGTAGGTCACGCCTGATGAGCCTGATTCAATTTTTTGAAGGGGTGACTAAAGTAGGACATGGGAGTGTCTATGGATGTTATTTATATGAGCTTCCAGAAGGCATCTGATAATGTGCGTCATAAGAGCCTGTTAGCCAAAGAAGCTCATGGAATTGAAGGCTAATTATTGACCTGGTTAGGAAATTGGCTGGGTGACAGGAGACAGAGATAGGGATAATGAGCAGGCGCTCTAATTGGCAAGATGTGACTAGTATGGCCCCACAAAGATCTCAACTATTCACCGTAGTTATTAATGACTTAGATGATGGAATTGAAAGCCACATATCCAAATTTGCATAAGATACAAAGATAGGCAACATTGAGTCATAGAGTCGTTACAGTACAAAAGGGCACCATTCAGCCCACTGAATCCATGTTGGCTCTCAGAGTAATCCAGTCAGTCCCTGCTCTATTCCCATGGCTCTGAGAGTTTATCTCTCTCAAGTGTCCATTCAATTTTCTTTTGACATAATTAATTGTCTCCACTTCCATAACCCTCATAGGCAGTGAGTTCCAGATAAACAGTTTATATGAATGCATAAAATTACAAAGAGTTATTGGTAGATTAAATGAATGGGCAAAACTGTGGCAAATGGATTTCTATGTATACCATTTTACCTTTCTTAATACTCAAACATATATATATATATATATATATATACATAAGTTCAACTTAAAAATTATACATTGTCCATAACAATTAAGACAGGATTGGTGTTCAAGTTGTGCCATGGGTTGGAAAGAGGACAATCAAACTAAACTTTGCTTCTAACCAACAGATTAATTTGGTTAAATTGGGAGCATATGGTTTATATAACAAGCCTATTATATTTATATAAAGGAATTTCTTCCTAACTTAACACAGAGCTAAATACACAGTGTCAACCCTAGCTCAGAGACAGTGCTCCCCCTCCAAAATTTGAACTCAGATTATGAGTTCAAACCCCACTCTAGGGCTCAAGTACAATGCCAGCACCATTCTGAGGGAGTGCTGCCTTGTTGGAGGTGTTATCCTTGGATTGAGACATTAAACTGATACACTATGTGTCTGTTTAGGTGGCCATAAAAAATCTGTTTCATTATTTGAAGATGAGTAGGAGAGTTCTCCCAGTTTCCTGGCCTATAATCCTCCCTCAACAATAAGGTACTGAAATCACACAGCTTGAGAAAGTTAGATGCAGCACGATCAAACTTGGATGACAGGCAGGAATATTGATGGGTGCTGCACTGGACCACATCTTGGCATGGAGATGGTGGAATATATTGGTGGGCGTTCGGAAGTTTGAGAGTCTCCTGGCTGCAGACATTTTGCAGTTTCTAGGGAGAAGCATTGGCAACTTAACAGTGCTCTGCTGACTGTATTAGCTATCAGTCTCATAACTTCAGGCAGATCAGCAGTTTCCATGGGAGGAAAAATCTTGGACCATGTAAAATCAGGAAGCAGGGTGGATTTCCTCCTGAAAAAGGGTCTGAAGAAGTGTCATGCGGACTCGGAACGTTAACTCTGTATCTCTCCACAGATGCTGCTAGGCCTGCTGAGTTTTTCCAGCATTTTCTGCTTTTGTTTTGGATTTCCCCCCAATCCCCGTACCCCCAGCTGAGGGTTGAATTGCCCTGATCTAACACAGGAAAAAGGAAAAGTGCCTGGTGTGAATCTGCTATCTTTCTGGTCAATGAGCGATGGCACTATCGAAAATATGGACACCAACCAGTTATTAGGAACATTAACTGAAAGTTTCACAGGTCCCTTGCATCTTGAACCAGGCAGGAGGGTAAATGATGAGCAGATCTTTCTTAACAAAATCTGCTCTCAAAGAATTCTGACAAAAATGTCATGAACAATGGGAGTCACCCCTTGTCTCAGTATTAATGTCAGATGCATTCAGAGAAAAGGCTACAATGCCTCATATGCAGGACAAATCGGTTCCTGAACCTGTTAGTGCCCTTCTCAAAAGAACTTTTAACAGGAATTTGATGTATGGATGAGGATATACACTCAGGGTTGGACTCTCTGACTGATTATTTTAATGTAATTGAAGGTTTTAATACACAGTTTAATTTTAATTTTAAGTTTAATTGCACAGTTTAATATCTGTGGTAGAATAATTTTCTTTCTTTTTATTATTATCAATTTCTATGTAATTTTAGTGAACAAGCAATGTATCTGAAATTAATTTCCATATGGACAATAAAATGAAATTGAATTGAACTGACTTACTTCCAGTCAAGAATACTCAAAGGAACAAGAGGGTAGAATTGTTAATAATACAGAAGCAGGTAAAATTACTCCACATTGCAAACTCTTGTCCCTCTGTCTCTAAAGGTTAATGAAGAGCAGTAACTCTCATTTTCAATAGAGGTTGAAGGAACTGCAATCTGAACCTACTCAGCAAATCACTGCAGGATCCATGGCAGTGACCATCACTATAAAGGAAGATCTTATATTTACGTAGCACCTTTCACAATGTCCCAAAATGCTTTATAGGCAATCTGTGAAGTGTGTTGCTGTTGCAACGTATCGAAATGTTGTAGCTAATTTACACACAGCAGGTTCCTACTAACGACAATGAACTGTATGGCAAAATCATCTGTCTTAGTGGCCTCAATTAAGGGATAAAGGTTAGCATGGGGGAGAACTCCCCTTCTCTTCAATTAGTCACGGAGTTTTTTACATCTTCCTGAAAGTTCATCTAAAAGGCAGCAAATACAATACCGGCCCTTAGTGTCTGTTTAGATTTATGTGTTTAAGCACCAACTGAAGCCCACAACCTTTGACTACAGCATTGACAGCGTTACCACTTAGCCAAGGCTTGACAAACTGCATACAATACCTTCTGAGTCAAATTCTGGGAGCATCCTTCAGACATCACACTGCAAATTATCAAAAAGAAAACAAAAGAGAGACAGCAATGTTGCACGGCCCTGAAGCCAGAAACACAGAAGCCCTCTAAACTGCAAACTTTCCTACTAACAGTGATTAGATGCTGACTGATCTAGATATGTGCTCACTGTATTCAACAACCATTATACTTTGTCTTAAAGCCACCTCGCACACTGTTCCACCTTGGCAGCAGAATAATCCTGTATAGGCTTGGTAGTGCAACACATTATATAACAGCGTGTCATACAACAATTCTCCAAGAACATTTATATAACCTATATACGCACACAGCAGTTTTCCACTATACAAGATGGATGCAGAATTTTTAAAAAAATAACTTTAGAAGAATTATATATTGCGTTGCAAATAATTAACAAATCATGCGATACTTGGCCCAGCTAGTATAGGGGAACTCACCCGGAATCTGGTCCGCAGTGCAAACACAAAGCAAGACTTCAGCGCACAGAATCAAAGTGGCTAATTGAAGGTGCCAGGGAGTCCCAGATGTAACTCGGCTGCTAGAAGTCATCCCATAATACATGTTTCAGCAGCGGAAGCAGCAGCGAACATCAGGCTGAATAACCTGCAAAGAAAAAATATCATCAATAATACAAAAGCATTATCTATGCGCTTGTTAGTAAACGGGAAACCTCACCCAGGAAACAGAAAATTTCCAATCTTTCATTGAGAATAGTGTTCTCGTCCTCTCTTTTCAGTTATGAGACTCTATACTCAGAAAGCTATCCTGTTAATATTGACAGCACTCACAAATTCATATGTTTACCATACATTTCCAAACAAAGAATATTACAGTAAATAACATCAATGATTATATTTCTCCAGGTTTTTGGAAAAGAGAAATGTGAATGCAGCTTTACCCTAAAGCTAAATATAAAAATATTATATGTCCTTTGCCTGGAGTAATCTTGCATTCCTCAGCATACCTGCATTGGCCGGGACTTTCGAGGTGTTGCTGAGACCGCTACAATCCCCAACCCTGCGTTCTGACTGACAGCTCCACAAGCCCCGCCCCTGCCTGTCGGCACCACCGGCCCCGCCCCGCCCCTGCCTGACTGAAACACAGGCCCCGCCCCTGCCTGTTAGCTCCACAGGACCCACCCCTGCCTACAAATCCACCGGCCCCGCCCCTGCCTGGCAGAACCACCGACACTGCCCATGCCTGGCAGTACTACCGGCCCCGCCTCTGACTGACATCTCCACCAGCCCCGCCCCAGTCTGTCAGCACCGTAGGCCCCGCCCCTGCCTGTCAGCTCCGCAGGCCCCGCCGCTGCCTGACATTTCCACCGGCCCCGCCCCTGACTAATAGCTCCACCGGCCGCCCTAATAACAGCTACACAGGCCCCGCCTCTGACTGGCAGACCCGCCCCTGCCCCTGTTTGACGGCTCCATAGGCCCCGCCCCTGACTGACAGCTGCGCCCCGCAACGACCTGACAGCTCGACAGGCACGCTCCCCTGACAGACCCTCAAGCCCCACCCCTGTCGCTGACTGACAGCTCCATAAGTACTGATGACACAGCAAGCCCCGCCCCTGATCCTCTGGTCCAGGCTTCACCCCGCCCTGTGATTGACAGCTCCTTGTGTCCAGGCTCCACCCCGCCCTGTGATTGACAGCTCCTTGTGTCCAGGCTCCACCCCGCCCTGTGATTGACAGCTCCTTGGGTCCAGGCTCCACCCCGCCCTGTGATTGACAGCTCCTTGGGTCCAGGCTCCACCCCACCCTGTGATTGACAGCTCCTTGGGTCCAGGCTCCACCCCACCCTGTGATTGACAGCTCCTTGGGTCCAGGCTCCACCCCACCCTGTGATTGACAGCTCCTTGGGTCCAGGCTCCACCCAGCTCTGTCATTGACAATAGCGATAAAAACAAAAAACTGCAGATGCTGGAAATCCAAAACAAAAACAGAATTGCCTGGAAAAACTCAGCAGGTCTGGCAGCATCGGCGGAGAAGAAAAGAGTTGACGTTTCGAGTCCTCATGACCCTTCAACAGAACTGATCTTTCTTTACAAGGAGAGGGAAATATAAGCTGGTTTAAGGTGGGGGTGAGGAGAAGTGGAGGGGGGGTGGTGTTAGGATAGGAGCAGATCATCAAAAGATGTCACAGACAAAAGAACAAAAGAACACAGAGGTGTTGAAGTTGGTGATATTATCTAAACGAATGTGCTAATTAAGGATGGATGGTAGGGCACTCAAGCTACAGCTCTAGTGGGGGTGGGGGAGCATAAAAGATTTAAAAATAATGGAAATAGGTGGGAAAAGAAAAATCTATATAAATTATTGGAAAAGAAAAAGAAAAAAAAACAAAAGGAAGGGGGAAGAAACGGAAAGAGGGTGGGGATGGAGGAGGGAGTTCATGATCTAAAGTTGTTGAACTCAATATTCAGTCCAGAAGGCTGTAAAGTCCCTAGTCGGAAGATGAGGTGCTGTTCCTCCAGTTTGCGTTGGGCTTCACTGGAACAATGCAGCAAGCCAAGGACAGACATGTGGGCAAGAGAGCAAGGTGGAGTGTTAAAATGGCAAGCGACAGGGAGGTTTGGGTCATTCTTGCGGACAGACCGCAGGTGTTCTGCAAAGCGGTCGCCCAGTTTACATTTGGTCTCTCCAATGTAGAGGAGACCGCATTGGGAGCAACGAATACAGTAGACTAAGTTGGGGGAAATGCAAGTGAAATGCTGTTTCACTTGAAAGGAGTGTTTGGGCCCTTGGACGGTGAGGAGAGAGGAAGTGAAGGGGCAGGTGTTACATCTTTTGCGTGGGCATGGGGAGGTGCCATAGGTGGGGGTTGAGGAGTGGGAGGTAATGGAGGAGTGGACCAGGGTGTCCCGGAGGGGACGATCCCTACGGAATGCCGACAGAGGGGGGGGTTGAAGGGAAGATGTGTTTGGTGGTGGCATCATGCTGGAGTTGGAGGAAATGGCGGAGGATGATCCTTTGAATGCGGAGGCTGGTGGGGTGATAAGTGAGGACAAGGGGGACCCTATCATGTTTCTGGGAGGGAGGAGAAGGCGTGAGTGCGGATGCGCGGGAGATGGGCCGGACACGGTTGAGGGCCCTGTCAATGACCGTGGGTGGAAATCCTCGGTTAAGGAAGAAGGAGGACATGTCAGGGGAACTGTTTTTGAATGTAGCATCATCGGAACAGATGCAACGGAGGCAAAGGGATGCGAGAATGGGATGGAGACCTTACAGGAAGTGGGGTGCGAGGAGCTGTAGTTGAGGCAGCTGTGGGAGTCAGTAGGCTTGTAATGGATATTGGTGGACAGTCTATCACCAGAGATTGAGACAGAGAGGTCAAGGAAGGGAAGGGAAGTGTCAGAGATGGACCACGTGAAAATGATGGAGGGGTGGAGATTGGAAGCAAAATTAATAAATTTTTCCAAGTCCCAACGAGAGCATGAAGCAGCACCGAAGTAATCATCGATGTACCGGAGAAAGAGTTGTGGAAGGGGGCGGAGTAGGACTGGAACAACGAATGTTCCACATACCCCATAAAGAGACAGGCATAGCTGGGGCCCATGCGGGTACCCATAGCCACACCTTTTATTTGGAGGAAGTGAGAGGAGTTGGAGGAGAAATTGTTCAGTGTGAGAACAAGTTCAGCCAGACGGAGGAGAGTAGTGGTGGATGGGGATTGTTCGGGCCGCTGTTCGAGGAAGAAGCTAAGGGCCCTCAGACAATCCTGGTGGGGGATGGAGGTGTAGAGGGATTGGACGTCCATGGTGAAGAGGAAGCGGTTGGGGCCAGGGAACTGGAAATTGTTGATGTGACGTAAGGTGTCAGAGGAATCACGGATGTAGGTGGGAAGGGACTGGACAAGGGGAGAGAGAAGGGAGTCAAGATAACGAGAAATGAGTTCCGTGGGGCAGGTGCAAGCTGACACAATCGGTCTACCAGGACAGTTCTGTTTGTGGATTTTGGGTAGGAGATAGAAGCTGGCCGTCCGAGGTTGGACGACTATCAGGTTGGAAGCTGTGGGAGGAAGATCCCTAGAGGAGATGAGGTCAGTGACAGTCCTGGAAACAATGGCTTGATGTTCAGTGGTGGGGTCATGGTCCAGGGAGATGTAGGAGGAAGTGTCTGCGAGTTGACGCTCAGCCTCCGCGAGGTAGAGGTCAGTGCGCCAGACAACATCAGCACCACCCTTGTCAGCGGGTTTGATGACAATGTCAGGGTTGGACCTGAGAGAACAGAGTGCAGTAAGTTCAGAGAGAGAGAGATTAGAATGGGTGAGAGGACCAGAGAAATTGAGATGACTAACGTCACGTCGGCAGTTCTCAATGAAAAGATCAAGAGAAGGTAAGAATCCAGAGGGAGGGGTCCAGGTGGAGGTAGAATATTGGAGATGGGTAAAAGGATCCGTTGAACGGGGAGAGGACTCCTGCCCAAAGAAGTGAGCCCGGAGACGAAGACGGCGGAAGAAGAGTTCAGCATCGTGCCGAGCTCGAAATTCATTGAGATGAGGGTGTAAGGATATGAAACTAAGTCCTTTGCTAAGCACTGAACGTTCAGCATCGGAGAGGGGAAGGTCAGGGGGTATAGTGAATACATGGCTGGGATTGGAAGATGGGGTGGGGACGGAGGGATAGGCAGGGGTGGAGGGTCCTAGATGGGTGTTGGTGTCGATGAGTTGCTGGAGCTTGCGCTCCTTAGCACTTGAGAGAAAGAGAAAAAGTTTCTTGTTGAGGCGTCGGATGAGACGAAGAATAAAATGAAACTGGGTGCACGCGCAGCTTTGAAAAAGGGTACGGCGGTGCTGCTGGAGGGAGAGGTCGAGTGTGTTCATATGGCGGCGCATGGCACTGAGTGTGGATCTCAGAATGTGACGGGAACAGCAGTCCGAGAAACGTTTTATGTCCCGAAGATACCTGTAATCCAGTGGGGGGGGGGGGTTCGAAACGAGAGGGATGGAATTTCAATTGAAATCCATGTGGGGTAAGTCGGAGACGGAGACAGTCACTGAGAAAGGAGATATGGCTATGAAAGCGGGTTTTAGTAAACACCTTGTCAAACACCAGGAGAGAAATGGAAAGCAGTGAAGGTGATCAAGGCAAAAGAGAGATACGGAAATCTTGTCGCAGAGATGAACAGAACTTCTTCAAGGTAGGCATTTCTTGAAGAGCATTGGCAGTCAGTTAAACACAGAGATAAAAACAAAAAACTGCGGATGCTGGAAATCCAAAACAAAAACAGAATTACCTGGAAAAACTCAGCAGGTCTGGTAGCATCGGCGGAGAAGAAAAGAGTTGACGTTTCGAGTCCTCATGACCCTTCAACAGAACTGATCTTTCTTTACAAGGAGAGGGAAATATAAGCTGGTTTAAGGTGCGGGGGGGGGAGAAGTGGAGGGGGGTGGTGTTAGGATAGGAGCAGATCATCAAAAGATGTCACAGATAAAAGAACAAAAGAACACAGAGATGTTGAAGTTGGTGATATTATCTAAACGAATGTGCTAATTAAGGATGGATGGTAGGGCACTCAAGCTACAGCTCTAGTGGGGGTGGGGGAGCATAAAAGATTTAAAAATAATGGAAATAGGTGGGAAAAGAAAAATCTATATAAATTATTGGAAAAGAAAAAGAAAAAAAAAACAAAAGGAAGGCGGAAGAAACGGAAAGGGGGTGGGGATGGAGGAGGGAGCTCAAGACCTAAAGTTGTTGAATTCAATATTCAGTCCGGAAGGCTGTAAAGTGCCTAGTCGGAAGATGAGCTGTTGTTCCTCCAGTTTGTGTTGGGCTTCACTGGAACAATGCAGCAAGCCAAGGACAGATATGTGGGCAAGAGAGCAACGTCAACAAAAACGTCAACTCTTTACTTCCCCGCCGATGCTGCCAGACCTGCTGAGTTTTTCCAGGTAATTCTGTTTTTGTCCTGTGATTGACAGCTCCTTGGGTCCAGGCTCCACCCCGCCCTGTGATTGACAGCTCCTTGGGTCTAGGCTCCACCCCGCCGTGTGATTGACAGCTCCTTGGGTCTAGGCTCCAACCCCGCCATGTGATTGACAGCTCCTTGGGTCTAGGCTCCACCCCCGCCATGTGATTGACAGCTCCTTGGGTCTAAGCTCCTCCCCGCCCTGTGATTGACAGCTTCTTGGATCGAGGCTCCATCCCGCCGTGTGATTGACAGCTCCTTGGGTCTAGGCTCCACCCCGCCGCGTGATTGACAGCTCCTTGGGTCTAGGCTCCATCCCGCCGTGTGATTGACAGTTCCTTGGGTCTAGGCTTCACCCCGCCGTGTAATTGACAGCTCCTTGGGTCTAAGCACCTCCCCGCCGTGTGATTGACAGCTCCACTGTGCGGTGCGGTCAAGTGTGCCGGTGAGGGAGGTGATTGTGCGCAGGAGCAACTGGTTTTGCATGTGAAAGGTGAGAGGGTGGGTTGAGGTCTATTTGCTATAATGTGGGACAGGGCCTCAGTGTTTCTCAAAATCCGAATAAAAAATGAACAAACTCTTACATTTCTTCTGAAAATATAAATGATAGATGCAGATAACGAACCTTATCTCCCAAATACAAAAATAAAAACACCTGGAAAAACTCAGCAGGTCTGGCAGCATCTGCGGAGAGGAACACAGTTAATGTTTCGAGTCCATATGACTCTTCAACAGAACTAAGGAAAAATAGAAGAGAGGTGAAATATAAGCTGTTTTAAGGGGGGATGGGACAGGTAGAGCTGGATAGAGGGCCAGTGATAGGTGGAGATAGCCAAAAGATGCCATAGACAAAAGGACAAGGGGGTGTTGAAGCTGGTGATATTATCTAAGGAATGTGATAATAAAGGTACAGATAGTCCTAGTGGGGGTGGGGTGAGGAGAAGGGATCGAAATAGGCTAAAAGGCAGAGATAAAACAATGGACGGAAATATATTTAAAAATAATAGAAATAGGTGGGAAAAGAAAAATCTATATAAATTATTGGAAAAAAGGGGGAAAATCGGAAAGGTGGTGGGGATGGAGGAGAGAGTTCATGATCTAAAGTTGTTGAACTCAATATTCAGTCTGGAAGGCTGTAAAGTGCCTAGTTGTAAGATGAGCTACTGTTCCTCCAGTTTGCGTTGAGCTTCACTGGAACAATGCAGCAAGCCAAGGATGGACATGTGGGCATGAGAGCAGGGTGGAGTGTTGAAATGGCAAGCGACAGGGAGGTCTGGGTCATGTTTGCGGACAGAACGAAGGCGTTCTGCAAAGCAGTCACCCAGTCTGCGTTTGGTCTCTCCAATGTAGAGGAAACTGCATTGGGAGCAACGAATGCAGTGGACTAAATAGAGGGAAGTGCAATTGAAATGCTGCTTCAGTTGAAAGGAGTGTTTGGGCCCTTCGACGGTGAGGAGAGAGGAAGTGAAGGGGCAGGTGTTGCACCTTCTGCGGTTGCATGGGAAGGTGCCGTGGGAGGGGGTGGAGGAGTAGGGGGTGATGGAGGAGTGGACCAGGGTGTCCCGGAGGGAATGATCCCTACGGAATGCCGCTGGGGGGCTGAAGCGAAGATGTGTTTGGTGGTGGCATCATGCTGGAGTTGGCGGAAATGGCGGAGGATGATCCTTGAATGTGGAGGCTGGTGGGGTGATAAGTGAGGACAAGAGGGACCCTATCATGTTTCTGGGAGGGAGAAAAAGGTGTGAGGGCGGATGCGCGGGAGATGGGCTGGACACGGTTGAGGGCCCTGTCAACTACCATGGGTGGAAAACCTCGGTTAAGGAAGAAGGAGGACATGTCAGAGGAACTGGTTTTGAAAGTGGCATCATCAGAACAGATGCGACGGAGGCGAAGAAACTGAGAGAATGGGATGGAGTCCTTACAGGAAGCGGGGTGTGAGGAGCTGTAGTCGAGGTAGCTGTGGGAGTCGGTAGGCTTGTAATGGATATTGGTGAACAGTCTATCACCAGAAATTGAGACAGAGAGGTCAAGGTAGGGAAGGGAAGTGTCAGAGATGGACCATGTGAAAGTGATGAGAGGATGGAAATGGAAGCAAAATTAATAAATTTTTCCAGGTCCAGACAAAAGCATGAAGCAGCACCGAGATCTTCCTTCCACAGCTTCCAACCTGATAGTCTCCCACACTCTGACAGCCCGCTTCTACCTCCTACCCAAAATCCACAAACAGAACTGTCCCGGCAGACCGATCATGTCAGCCTGTTCCTGCCCCACGGAACTCATTTCTCGCTATCTTGACTCCCTTCTCTCTCCCCTTGTCCAGTCCCTTCCCACCTACACCCGTGATTCCTCTGACACCCTACATCATATCAACAATTTCCAGTTCCCTGGCCCCAACCGTCTCCTCTTCACCATGGACGTCCAATCCCTCTACACCTCCATCCCCCACCAGGATGGTCTGAGGGCTCTGCTTCTTCCTCGAACAGAGGCCCGAACAATCCCCATCCACCACTACTCTCCTCCGTCTGGCTGAACTTGTTCTCACGCTGAACAATTTCTCCTTCAACTCCTCTCACTTCCTCCAAATAAAAGGTGTGGCTATGGGTACCCGCATGGGCCCCAGCTATGCCTGTCTCTTTATGGGGTATATGGAACGTTCCTTGTTCCAGTCCTACTCCGGCCCCGTCCCACAACTCTTTCTCCGGTACATCAATGATTACTTCGGTGCTGCTTCATGCTCGCGTCTGGACCTGGAAAAACTTATTAATTTTGCTTCCAATTTCCACCCATCCATCATTTTCACATGGTCCATCTCTGACACTTCCCTTCCCTTCCTTGATCTCTCTGTCTCAATTTCTGGTGCTAGACTGTCCACCAATATCCATTACAACTCTACCGACTCCCACAGCTACCTCGACTACAGCTCCTCACACCCCGCTTCCTGTAAGGTCTCCGTCCCATTCTCTCAGTTCCTTCACCTCTGTCGCATCTGTTTTGATGATGCCACTTTCAAAACCAGTTCCTCTTACATGTCCTCCTTCTTCCTTAACCGAGGTTTTCCACCCACGGTCGTTGACAGGGCCCTCAACCGTGTCCGGCCCATCTCCCGCGCATCCGCCCTCACACCTTTTCCTCCCTCCCAGAAACATGATAGGGTCCCCCTTGTCCTCACTTATCACCCCACCAGCCTCCGCATTCAAAGGATCATCCTCCGCCATTTCCACCAACTCCAGCATGAAGCCACCACCAAACACATCTTCCCTTCACCCCTCCGGCGGCATTGCGTAGGGATTGTTTCTTCTGTGACACCCTGGTCCACTCCTCCATCACCCCCTACATCTCAACCCCCTCCCACGGCATCTTCCCATGCAACCGCAGAAGGTGCAACACCTGCCCCTTTACTTCCCCTCTCCTCACCGTCCAAGGGCCCAAACACTCATTTCAAGTGAAGCAGCATTTCACTTGCACTTCCCTCAACTTAGTCTACTGCATTCGTTGCTCCCAATGTAGTTTCCTCTACATTGGAGAGACTAAACGCAGACTGGGTGACCGCTTTGCAGAACACCTTCAGTCTGTCCGCAAGCATTACCCAGATCTCCCTGTCGCTTGCCATTTCAACACTCCACCCTGCTCTCTTGCCCACATGTCCATCCTTGGCTTGCTGCATTGTTTCAGTGAAGCTCAACGCACACTGGAGGAACAGCCCTTCATCTTCCAACTCATCTTACAGCCTTCCAGACTGAATATTGAGTTCAACAATTTTAGATCATGAACTCTCTCCTCCATCCCCACCGCCTTTCCGATTTTCCCCCTCCTTTTTGTTTTTTCCAATAATTTATATAGATTTTTCTTTTCCCACCTATTTCCATTATTGTTAAATGTATTTCCATCCATTGTTTTATCTCTATCTTTTAGCCTTTTTGATTCCTTCACCCCACCCCACCCCCACTAGGGCTATCTGTACCTTGCTCGTCCTGCTTTCTACTCTTAATTATCACATTCCTTTAGATAATATCACCACCTTCAACACTTCTTTATCCTTTTATCTGTGACATCTTTTGGTTATCTCCACCTATCACTGGCCCTCTATCCAGCTCTACCTGTCCCACCACCTCCTCCCCTTAAACCAGCTTATATTTCACCCCTTTTCTATTTTTCCTTCGTTCTGTTAAAGAGTGATGCGGACTCAAAATGTTAACTGCATTCCTCTCCACAGATGCTGCCAGACCTGCTGAGTTTTTCCAGGTATTTTTATTTTTGTTTTGGATTTCCAGCATCTGCAGTTTTTTGCTTTTATCTCCCAAATAGATGAGAGACCATTCAGCAGATTTAGTCAGTATGAATCTTCCTTTCTCACACCGTAGAAACTTACATCATCTCTCATACCATCTAACCAGGTTTACCAACTCAATTTCTGGCCTAGTCTGTTAAAGAAGAGAAATTAATCTCAACAAAAGTGAAGGTATACAGAGTGGTTGTGCTACCTACTGGCATGCCTGTGTGATGTCTAGAGTTTACCACAGGCATGCAAACAAGCTGCACCAGTTTCACATGACCAGCTTGTGGAGACTACTCAAGATCAGATAGCAAGGAAAGTCTCCTAAGACTGAGATTCTCTCCCTGACTGACATTCTTTGCATCCACATTCTGCTGAAGGAAGCTCATATAGGATGGGTAGGACATGTTGCCAGAAGGCCAGATGAGTGCTTGCTAATTGAATGGACACTTTCACATGAAGGCCAGAAACAAATGCTTCAAGAATACCCTGAAGACCCCAGTGAAGAGTTTCAGCATCATGAGAAAACCTCACTCTGGATCGCTCTATTTGTCACCGTCTCATCAGCAATGGTGCCAACTCATAGGAACAGAACTGAGTCAAATTGGCCATCAGGAAATGTGAGCTTTGTGAGTCCAGAACGACAAGCACCTCATCTGCACCAACAAGATATGTGTGTCCAACATGGAACAGATCTTTTCTTGCTCAAATCGGACCACCTAGTCTTAATCAAACACATTGCACCTGAAACCCAACTCAATTAATTATAGTTAATGTCATGGCCCTCTTCAACCATGAAGGAGGTCGCTGCTGAGGTTCTGAGTCTCCCGCTTAGGGAGGGTGGTCAGGCGCTAGTGTGCCTACGCACACAGGTGGCGACTTTCCGCCTTCAGACCCTGCAGCGATACCTCTACATCGAGCCTCCTCCTAGATGGTGTGCCCTGATGACGTATTTCTTCCGTCAGGTGCACGGCCTGAATTATGATGTGCAGCTCCTGTTTATAGAACAGAGGGGTCTTGGTGGCTCCTTGCAGGCGTTGCCCGTCTTTTACCAGGACCTGATCAAAGTCTGGAATGTGGTCGCCTCGCGACGCAGCTCTCCCCCGTCAGGAGTAGCGGCTATCGTCAGAGAGCCCCTGCTCAGGAATCCGCCCCTCCGTCCCTTTCAGTGGTTGGCAGAGAGGAGGGCTGTGGCCGCAGGGGTAACCAGGATCGGGGACGTGCTGGGTGGCGGAGGACTGGGCTGGATGCTCCCGCAGGAGTTGGCGCGTCACGCGTCTGTGAGTGTCCAGGTCGCAGCCGATGCCATCCAAGACCTGAGAACGGTCGTGCTCGGACCCGACGTTATTTTGGGTCTTGAGGTGGCCCAGGTGCGCGGTGGTCTTCCGTCTGAACGTTCCCCTGTTCGGACAGAATTCCACATTGGCCCCAAGCCCCGAACCCTCCCTCGGGTGCTGGTGCCCCACAATATGAGCCGCATCGGGGACATGCCCTCCGTGCCTTTTGGCACGGAAAAGAGGGGCTTTTTGTATGGACTGCTGCTGCACACCTTCCATTTTCTCGCCCTTGTCTACCGCCCGGACACGCCCTGGCGTGCCTTGTTGCCGTCCGGCGGCGGAGGCCCCCGATGGGAGGCCCTCTACAGAGGTGTCCTCCCCCTTTCTATCGGGGACCTGGGTTGGAGGGTGTTGCATGCAGCAGTCCCCTATAATAGGAGAATGCATAGGTTCACGGACTCTCAGGACACATGCCCTTTTTGCGGTCTTGTGGAGTCCGTGGACCATGCAATATAGGGTGTGGTAGGCTGCACTCTCTTTTTAGTTACTTGAAAAACCTTTTATTGATGTTTTGTTTGCACTTCAGCCCCACGCTCCTGATCTATGGGCACCCGGTGCGGAAGGGGGTCGGGAAGGAGGAGGACCTCCTCGTGAACCTGCTCCTGGGCCTGGCCAAGTTGGCCATTAACAGGTCCAGGCAGCGGGCGATCGACGGGGGAGTCCCGCCCGATTGTTTGTCCCTCTTCCGCGGCTACGTTCGCTGCCGGATGTCCCTGGAGAGGGAGCACGCGGTGTCTGCTGGCACTCTTGAGGCCTTCTGTGCTCGGTGGGCACCGCGGGGACTGGAGTGTTTTGTTGACCCCTTTAATCACATTTTGATTTAAAGTTTGTAAGTTTCCTTTAAACTTTGTTCTTGGTTTTACAGCTGACCTGAATTAGGGGCTGTGCCTGATTTATCCCAATTTTGTTAATTTGGTTTTATTGGTTTTAACTCAAAAGAGTTACATCTTCTTAAAGATTATCAAGAGTTCATTTTCTTAATGATCTCGTGGAGGTAATTGTGGATTCAGTTGGTTTCCTGATACTGAGGAGAGAAGGTGTGTGGTGTTGGTGTTGCTGCTCCTCAGTGTTTCAACTGTTTCTGCTGCTGCCTTTGGGGTTGTTGCTTCTGCTGCTGCTCCTCCAGTGCTGCTGCTGCTGCCTTGCCCCTGTTTGGGCCAGGGGAGAGAGAGGGAGAGAGGAACAACTGCTGCTGCTTTGGGGTTGTTGCTTCTGCTGCTGCTGTTGCTGCTTCTGCTGCTACTCCTCCAGTGCTAGTGCTGCTGCTGCCTTGCCCCTGTGGTGCTAAAGGAGAGAGAGGGAGAGAAGAGAACAGTTGCTGCTGTTGCTACAGGACAGGAAGGCCAGGAGGCCAGGACTGAGTTGAAAAACAACATCCTAGGTGGGTGTCTGAACTGTGTATTTTTGTTTAAGGTGGGGGCAATTAAGGACTGTGTTTTGTAGGGGGAGGCAAGAAGACTGCCAGAGGAGTTGGGGAAGGAAGAGAGGGAGGGTGTGTGTGTGTGCTGAAACCATCTTTCTGCCACCCCTCCCCCCAACCCAGCCCTTTTCCCTGGTAAGGCCAGCAATAGCTGGTGAAGACATCGCCTCCCCCTGCCTGAAGAACATCAGGCCCCCACCCACCGTCCATCCACCATCGAGGACACCCACCTGGACATTTACCTCTTTCCCTCCTGTGCCTCCCTGTCTTTTACTCCTCTCCCTCCTCTCCTCTCCTGCCTAAAAGAGGGGAGGTTGTTTCTACCTCTCTCCCCCACCCCCTTTCCTCAAACAAAATGGCCAATCCTTCCCAGGGTGGGCGTGGCTCTGGCCCTAAGGCCAATTCACCATCGCCTGTGGCCGGGCCCTCGAGGGCTAATGTGGAGGCGGTTTTGTCACCGGTGGCAGGGCCTCAAAAAAAGAAAACCTATGCGGGGGTGGTTGCTTCTGCGGCTCCAGCTGCTCCCGCTGCCCTGTCACCATTCCGCCTCCTGACCAGGGCCCTTGGGGTAAAGAGCTATGCTCACCCTGAAATGACAATAGAGGCCTGCGTAAAGGCTATGGCTGGGGTCGTCGGCCCCTCAGCCATTGTCGCGGCCTCTAAAATGTATGGGAAGGCCATATTCTTCTTGAGGTCCAAGCGGGCGGTGCGCCTCGCCCTGCAAAAAGGACTCACTGTGGGCGGGACTTTTCTGGCGGTGGACCCCCTTGAGGCCACCGCCCAGAGAATTATTATTTCGAACGTCCCGCCTATTCTATCCAGTGAGCTCCTCCTCCCCCACCTTAATAAATTGGGGGAGGTCAGGTCGGGGGTTGCACCAATTCCGCTCGGCCTCAAAGACTCGGCCCTCCGCCATGTGTACTCCTTTCGGCGCCAGGTATTTGTCCGCTTGGCCCGGGAGGAGTGCCTGGAGGGGGCCTTCATTATCAATTTTGAGGGGACCGCCTATCGGGTCTTCTGGACCGTGGAGGGCGTGCGGTGCCATGCTTGTAATGAGGCGGGGCACGTGAGGAAGAACTGCCCCGCCTCCAAGGCCACGAGCCCCACCCAAGCGGCCACGGCTGGCACCGCCCCTCCTCCCCCCGCCACCACTCCATCTCCCTCCCCGCAAGGGGAAACGACGCCGGCGGCCACTGCCATCTCGGCTGCCGGTGAGGCGGGGGGGAGAGCCCCCGCGCCGTAAGAAGGCGCAGAGGAAGACCCGCAACCTGGAGGCGGCCCCTGAAACGCCCCAAAACCCCCAAACACCTGCAAGCACCGGCTCGGGGGAAAAAACATCATCCGGCCCCGGCGTCGTGTCCGCGTGTGCTCCCGGGCCTGTGGGTGCTAAGGCGCCGAGTGCTGGGCCCGGCGTCGTCCCTGCGCGTGCTCCCGGGGCCGGCGGGGAAAAGACGCGGGACCCCGAGCCGGGGAATCTAACGCCCAAAACCCAGAGGGTGGAGTGTCCGGGAGGGCTGGACAAGGAGGAGGGGGCCTCGGAAATGGAGGTCTCCCTAGCCCCCAGCCTGACCCGGAAGAGACGTCACGCTTCGGAGGAGGAGGTGGCTGATGCCCAAACTGAAGAAGTTGGGTGTGTCCCTTCCCCCGATGAAGAGGTGGTGGCGTCTCCACCAAATAAAATCTCGCCCTGTCCTCTGGGGGAACTCAAAACCCCTGCACCGACTCCCACCACTGTTACCCCCGTCAACCTGCTGCAGTCCCCTGAACAGGGCCCCTCGGGGGTCACTGAAGGCACCTCCCTTGAGGTGGTGCCCGACTCAGGAACCCTCGATACCCCCGAGGTACCTTCTGGCTCGTTGGGGGACTGTAGCTTTCAAAATTTAAAAAATGTTAATGGGTCATTGGGTGGCGGCGAAAAGGAAGGCCTTCCCGCTCCGTCCCAAACCTTAGCACCGGGCGTCCTAGTTTTAGGTCAGGAGCTTGTCCTGAGCTCCCCGGACGACCCGGTGCCGGGAGGAGAGCGGGCATCAGAACTGCCGCTGCCCTCTGACCCAAAACGTTTAGAGGAGACCAGAGAGGACCCCTCTGGCCTTGATCCTGGGGGTGGGATCGAGGTACAGGTGGGGCCAGCTGGCAGCTCTGAATCAGCCCCCGTACTCAATGCGGGGGAGGGGTCGGAAGCTGGAGGCGACGACCTGGAGGAGGACGGGGTGTCCGTGGTGAGCGCTGGAGATTACGCTGAGTCGCTCTCAAGCGAGGCGGTGGATCCCCTGGTGCCCTCCACTGACTCCCCCCTCATCCCCCCAAGGGAACTCCAGGACTTTTTGGTGAGTCATCGCGGTCGCCGAGACAGGGTTCAGTTGGCCTTGGACCGGTGGCATTCTTTTCCGCTGGTGTTCTGGTCCACTCGCGAGGCTCTCAAGTCTCCTGAGTTGGATAGGAACGCGCGGCGGAGGGTCCAAACGTTTCTCGCTGGGCTCCTGAAGGAGAGGAAGGACTAAAAAGTCCTCTTCTTCTTTTTAATGACTTAAGGTGAAGGTTTGATTTACCTTTGACAATGAAGACGACTATAGCCAGCCTCAACATCCGCGGCAGCAGGGCCGCACAGCGCAGGTTCCAGAACTTCTCGGTCCTCAGGGACGGGAAGTATGCGTTGTGCTTCCTGCAAGAAACCCATACCGTTCCGGGAGACGAAGCCACGTGGCTCCTGGAGTGGCGAGGGGGTGTCTACATGAGTCACCTAGCCTCCAATTCTGGCGGGGTGGCTATCTTGTTGGCCCCGCATTTTCAGCCGGAGATCTTGGGGGTCAAGGAGCCGGTGCCAGGCCGGTTGCTGCACCTGACTGTGCGTCTGGGGGGGGCGGTGCTTCACTTTGTGAATGTGTACGCTCCCCTGGGCACGCAGCAGCAAGCGAGCTTCTTTGAAGAAGTGTCCACTCATCTCGGCTCCATCGACGCTGGCGAGTGCATCGTCCTCGGGGGGGATTTCAATTGCACCCTCGGGGTCCGGGACCGTCACGGTACCCCGCACTGCACGAGAGGTGTGAGTAAGTTGCGGGACCTGGTCAGGTCCTTCGACTTAGTGGACGTCTGGCGAAATCTCCATCCTGACTCCAACGTGTTCACCTTTGTGTCACCTGGAGTCGGAGCGTCCAGACTCGACCGCCTTTACGTTTCGAAGGCGTACGTGTCCTGCGTTCCGGCTGCTTCCATACAGCAGGTTCCGTGCACGGACCACCGTCTGGTGTGGGCGGAGCTCAGTTCGTTCTGCGCTCGGACGGGGTCCGCGTACTGGCATTTTAATAACATGTTGTTGGAACACCAGCGGTTCCTGGACTCGTTCCGTCGCTTCTGGGCCGGCTGGAGAAGGCAGCGGGGAGGCTTCCCCTCCTTGAGGCTATGGTGGGACGTGGGCAAGACTCACGTCCGAGTTTTCTGTCAAGAGTACGCGAAGGGGTCGACAAAGAGACGCAAATCCAGCGTCGAGGAGTTGGAGAAGGAGGTGCTCGACCTGGAGGCACGTCTCCGTCAGCCTGACGCGGACCCGGCCCTGCGGTCGGTGTACGATGAGAAGAAGGGCGCGCTGCGGGACCTGCAACTGGTCGGGTCTCGGGGCGCGTTCGTGAGGTCGCGGATCTGTTTCCTTAAGGAGATGGACCGTGGCTCTCCCTTCTTCTACTCACTGGAAAAAAGGCACGGGGTCCGTAAGCAGCTCTTTACGCTGCTGGCCGACGACGGATCCCTTGTCTCGGATCCGGAGGGCATCAGGGCCATTGCCCGAGATTACTACACTGCCCTGTTCTCTCCGGATCCGTCCAGTGAGGAAGCTTGCAGAGTTTTGTGGGAGGACCTGCCGCAGGTCGGCCCGGAGTGCGCCGGAAAGCTCGACTCCCCTATAAGTCTGGGGGAGCTGACCGGCGCACTCGACGGTCTTTCTAGGGGCAAAACCCCGGGACTAGACGGGCTGACCGTGGAGTTCTTCAGGGCGTTCTGGGACGTCTTGGGGAGCGACTTCGCGGGGGTCCTGGGGGAGAGCATTGCTACCGGGGAGATGCCCCTTTCGTGGCGCAGGGCCGTGATTGCCCTGCTGCCGAAGAAGGGGGATCTCCGCCTTCTTAAAAACTGGCGCCCGGTCTCCCTCCTCAGCACGGACTACAAAATCTTCGCCCGAGCCATGTCTTCTCGGCTCGGCACCGTGCTAGACCACATGATCCACCCTGACCAGTCCTACACCGTCCCGGACCGAACCATTTATGATAACATCCATCTGGTCTGGGACATCATCCACCATTCCCAGAGGGCTGGTCTGTCGAGCGCCTTCCTGTCTCTCGATCAGGAGAAGGCGTTCAACAGGGTGGATCACGAATACTTATTCGGAACTCTGCGAGCTTTCGGGTTCGGGACGCATTTTGTCGCCCGGATCCGACTTCTGTACACCGCCGCGGAGCGTCTAGTGAAGGTTAACGGGTCCCTGACGGCGCCCCTTCGCTTTGGGAGAGGGGTACGTCAGGGCTGCCCCCTGTCTGGCCAGTTGTATTCTATTTGCGTGGAGCCTTTCCTGCGCCTCTTGCGGAGGAGGTTGTCGGGATTGGTTCTGCGCGGGCCGGGCATCGGGGTGGTCCTTTCGGCTTACGCCGACGACGTGCTCCTTATGTTTAGTGACCCGGCTGACCTGCGGAGGATGCGCGAGTGCCAGGAGGTCTACTCTGCCGCTTCTTCTGCCAGGATCAACTGGGGTAAATGTTCTGGACTCCTGGTCGGTCAGTGGCAGATGGATCCCCTACCCAAGGAGCTCAGGCCTTTCACCTGGAGCAGGACCAGCCTCCTCTACCTGGGGGTCCATCTCTGCCCCGCTGAGGAATCCTGGCCGGCAAACTGGCAGGAACTGGAGACGAAAGTCACCGCTCGCCTGCGGCGCTGGACAGGACTGCTCCGAGTGCTATATTACCGAGGTCGAGTTCTGGTCATAAACCAGCTGATCGCCGCCATGTTGTGGTATCGGCTGGTCACTTTGACCCCTCCCCCGGACTTTGTCACAAGAATCCAGAGATTGTTAGTCAACTTCTTCTGGGACAAAAGATTGCACTGGGTCGCTGCCGAGGTTCTGAGTCTCCCGCTTAGGGAGGGTGGTCAGGCGCTAGTGTGCCTACGCACACAGGTGGCGACTTTCCGCTTTCAGACCCTGCAGCGATACCTCTACGTCGAGCCTCCTCCTAGATGGTGTGCCCTGATGACGTATTTCTTCCGTCAGGTGCACGGCCTGAATTATGACGTGCAGCTCCTGTTTATAGAACAGCTGGGCCTCGGTGGCTCCTTGCAGGTGTTGCCTGTCTTTTACCAGGACCTGATCAAAGTCTGGAAAGTGGTCGCCTCGCGACGCAGCTCTCCCCCGTCAGGAGTAGCGGCTGTCGTCAGAGAGCCGCTGCTCAGGAATCCGCCCCTCCGTCCTTTTCAGTGGTTGGCGGAGAGGAGGGCTGTGGCCGCAGGGGTGACCAGGATCGGGGACGTGCTGGGTGGCGGAGGACTGGGCTGGATGCTCCCGCAGGAGTTGGCGCGACCCGCGTCTGTGAGTGTCCAGGTCGCAGCCGATGCCATCCAAGACCTGAGAACGGTCGTGCTTGGACCCGACGTTATTTTGGGTCTTGAGGCGGCCCAGGTGCGCGGTGGTCTTCCGTCTGAGCGTTCCCCTGTTCGGACGGAATTCCACATTGGCCCCAAGCCCCGAACCCTCCCTCGGGTGCTGGTGCCCCACAATATGAGCCGCCTCGGGGACATGCCCTCTGTGCCTTTTGTCACGGCAAAGAGGGGCTTTTTGTACGGACTGCTGCTGCACACCTTCCATTTTCTCGCCCTTGTCTACCGCCCGGACACGCCCTGGCGTGCCTTGTTGCCGTCCGGCGGCGGAGGCCCCCGATGGGAGGCCCTCTACGGAGGTGTCCTCCCCCTTTCTATCGGGGACCTGGGTTGGAGGGTGTTGCATGCAGCAGTCCCTTATAATAAGAGGATGCATAGGTTCACGGACTCTCAGGACACATGCCCTTTTTGCGGTCTTGTGGAGTCCGTGGACCATGTATACATAGGGTGTTGTAGGCTGCACTCCCTTTTAAGTTATTTGAAAAACCTTTTATTGATGTTTTGTTTGCACTTCAGCCCCACGCTCCTGATCTATGGGCACCCGGTGCGGAAGGGGGTCGGGAAGGAGGAGGACCTCCTCGTGAACCTGCTCCTGGGCCTGGCCAAGTTGGCCATTAACAGGTCCAGGCAGCGGGTGATCGGGGGAGTCCCGCCCGATTGTTTGTCCCTCTTCCGTGGCTACGTTCGCTGCCGGATGTCCCTGGAGAAGGAGCACGCGGTGTCTGCTGGCACTCTCGAGGCCTTCTGTGCTCGGTGGGCACCGCGGGGACTGGGGTGTTTTGTTGACCCCTTTAATCACATTTTGATTTAAAATTTGTAAGTTTCCTTTAAACTTTGTTCTTGGTTTTACAGCTGACCTGAATTAGGGGCTGTGCCTGATTTATCCCAATTTTGTTGATTTGGTTTTCATTTAAAAGATTATCAAGAGTTCAACCATGAAAGACAAACATGGGCTTGAGCCAGGATTAGAAACCTTTGTGGATTTTCTTGGATTCCTTTGGAATTAAAGATTGATATCCTGGTCACTCCAAGGAGCAACCTGGGAAAGGCATTTCCTTTCCCCATTTTGTTCTTGCTTGATCCAAACAAACTTTAAGGCCAAAAGGTACTTAAATGCAACCTTATCCTGGCATATGAAGGCTCTAGCCAGTAAACTATACATTGGATTGCCATTATTGACCAATTGCCGCAAGATTAACAGATCAAATAACCATCAGCAGGAGCATGGGTGTCGACGATGGTTGTTAATGGCAGGTCATGTGATGAAACCTCTCATCCAATGAGAGTTGACAGTCCAACCTGTAACTCACCCCCTATCCAAGGTACAGCTTCATAATATGTTGCAGCATCTTCCCTATCTTTAACCTCCTGCTGATTACAATCAACCACCCTCCCTCAGCTGATGAATCAGTGCTCCTCCGTGTTAAACACTAATTGAATGAAGCGCTGAGGGTAGCAAGGGTGCAGAATGTACTCTGGGTGGGGTTTTTAAAAAAAATATTAATTCATTGGGTGTGGGCTTCGCTTGCTAGGCCAGCATTTATTAGCCATCCCTAATTGCCCTCAAGAAGGTGGTGCTGAGCTGCCTTCTTGAACCGCTGCAGTCCCTGTGGTGTAGGTACACCCACAGTGCTGTTAGGAAGGGAGTTCCAGGATATTAACCTAACAACAGTAAAGCAGCTTAAAAGAGGGCATTCATGAGGTGCTATGGGCCATCAGCAGCAACAGAATTGTATTCAACAATCTGGTGCTGCTGGCCCACAGCGATTTATGGTTGCCCAGTTTTGAGTTGCTAGATCTATTCGAAATCTGTTCCATTTAGCAGTGGTAGTGCCACACAACACAATGGAGGGTGCCCTCAGTGTGAAGACAGGACTTGTTTTCCATACTGATTGTGTGATGATCATTCCTACCAATACTGTCATGGAAAGATACACCTGGTAGTGCCACACAACACAGTGGAGGGTATCTTCAATATGAAGGTGGGACTTCGTCTCTACAAGGACTGTGAGGTGGTCATTCCTACTAATACTGTCATGGACAGATGAATCTATGGCAGGCAGGTTGGTGAGGATGAGGTCAAGTTGATTTTGTCCTTTAGTTGGTTCCCTCACCATAACACTGCAGACCCAGCTATGTCCTTTAGGATTCGACCAGCACAGTCAGTAGCGGTGCTACCGAGTCACTCTTGGTGATGGACATTGACGTCCCCCACCCAGAGTACATTCCATGCCCTTGCTACTCTTAGCGCTTCCTCCAAGTGATTTTCAACATGGAGGAGCACTGATTTATCAGCTGAGGGAGGGCGGTACATGGTAATCAGCAGGAGGTTTCCTTGCTCAAGTCTGACCTGATGCCATGAGACTTCATGGGCTCTGGAGTCGATGTTGAGGACTCCCAGGGCAGCTCCCTCTCTTCTGGATACCACTGTGCTGTCACCTCTGTTGGGTCTGTCCTGTCAGTGGAATAGAATACAGTCATTGATGGTGATGGTGGTGTCTGGGACATTATCTGTAAGATATGATTCAGTGAGGATGATTTTGTCAGGCTGTTGCTTGACTAGCCTGTGAGACAGCTCTCCCAATTTCAGCACTAGCCCTCAGATGTTAGTAAGGAGGATTTGGCAGTCCACAGGGCTGGGAGTGCCGTTGTCGTTTCCAGCTTTCTAGGTCGATGTCGGTTGGTCTGTCCAGTTTCATTCCTTCTAGACCTAATTGCAGTTTGATACAACTGACTGGCTTGCTAGGACATTTTAGAATAAACCACATTTCTGTGAGTCTAGAGTCACATGTAGACAGACCAGGTAATGATGGCAGATTTCCTTATTAGTGAACCAGATGGTCTTTTACAACAATCGACAATGGTTTTGTGGTCACCATTAGACTAGCTTTTTACTTCCAGATTTATTAAGTGAATTCAAATTCTACCAGCTGCCATGGTAGGATTATACACCCGTGTACCTAGGGCATTAAGCCTGGGCCTCTGGATAACCAGTCCACTGACATTACACCACCACTTCCCCCCAATAGATACCTTTGCACATTCAGTATCATCATTTGCTCCTGTAAGCAGTGTTTACTTCCACTGTTGTATACCTACTTGCCTGACAATGCAATCCAAGGATATATAACAATGGAGCCTTTTGAACCAATATCTGTGCCTTTTATAAATATATTTCTTCAATCTCTTTAAAATTGGACTGAGTTGATGAGGGAAGGCTTGATTCAATTCATTAAGCTATTTTTCACAGTGAGGTTAACAGTAATAGTTATGATTAGGTTAAGTTAACTCAACAGATATAACTCATCACTGCACAAAAACAGAAAACCAATAAGCACGATATACTACCCAACTTCAGAGGGCACTCTAGCTTGACTGAAACAAATTAACCCTCCATTCTGCTTCTTTGAGCCTTCCTTTATGTGGTTTTTTTGTATTAAATTGTAAATTTTAATTACCTCAGAATATTTTGCTTTATTTTCTTGTTCTTCACTACTCTGGAAACATATTGTGTCAAGCTGCAGTTTGGCAATTTAATGTAAGTTCATGCATTGTGGCAAAAAATACATTGAGCTTTGTCTGACTCACAATATATTAAAATGAAGATTACCATTGCTGGACCTTTCAATTTAAAGCACTGTTCTCAGTTAGTTGTCATATAAAAGTCATTGAAAATCTTTCCTGAGCTCCCTGTTGGTTTAATAGATGAAAGTAATGTGAGGTGAATCAATAGGGCCCAGGTTAATATTGTGATCAAAGCTGTATTAGCTAATCTCAGTGGCGTTGTGGTAGGGATGCTAAGATTGAACTGAGTGCCCAAGGAAAAGTTCAAAAGCATGAATGAGAGTTTCAACAGAAGAGAAGCTGGGGTAAGAGTGGAGATGTTATGGAGATGGAAGTAGGCAGTCTTGTGAAAAAGAAGATAAAGAACATAGGGAGCTTGGCACAGAGCTAAATAGTCATGGAGGTCTACAGCATAGAAAAAGGCCTTTCAGCCCATCAAGTCTGCACCGGTCAAACAAGTACCTAACTATTCTAATCCCATTTTCCAGCACTAGGCCCATAGCCTTCATGGCATCAGAAGTGCACATCCAAATAATTCTTAAATGTTATGAGGGTTTCTGCATCTACCACCCTTTCAGATAGTGAGTTCCAGATTCCCACCACCCTCTGAGTGAAAGAATTCTTCCTCACATCCCCTCTAAACCTCCTGCCCCTGACCTTAAATCTACACCCCCTGGTTATTGACCAAGGAGAAATGTTCCTTCCCACCCTATCTTTTAGAGGATGCTGTGACTTTATTCATGAGATATAGACATCACTGGCTAGGCCAGCATTTGTTTCCCATCTCTAGAAGGAATTTAAGTGTGAGGAAATTGCTGTGAGTCTGGAGTCACATGTAGGCTAAACCAGGTTTCCTTCCCTAGAGGGCATAGTGAGCAAAATGGGTATTTATTGCAAATCAACAATGGATTTCATGGTCATCATCAGACTTTTAATTCCAGATTTTTGTTGAATTCAAATTCCACCATCTACCATGGTGGGATTTGAACCTGCGTCCCCAGAGGATTACCCTGGGTTTACTGGAACACCAGTCCAGCAACAATACCACTACACCACCACCTCTGACAATGCAGATATGCCACCGACTGCAGAAAGGCTTCTTCTATCTGAAACAGTGGCTGGAAAGGTGGGGGAGACTACATGCAAGTTGTAGTGGGGGTCACAGATGATGACTTCAGTCTTCCAAATATTTAACTGGAGGATGTAAAAGTTCATCCAAGACTGGGTATTGGACCAGTAGTTTGACAATGCAGAGTCTGTGGAAAGGGAAACAGAGAGATTGTAGAGGTTGAGGGTGGGTATTATTGGCATACATGTAGAAGCTGACCCCATACATGTAGAAGCTAACTCCATACATGTAGAAGCTAACTCCATACATGGAGAAGCTGACCCCATACATGTAGAAGCTGACCCCATACATGTAGAAGCTGACCCCATACATGTAGAAGCTGACCCCATACATGTAGAAGCTGACCCCATACATGTAGAAGCTGACTTCATACATGGAAAAGCTCACTCCATACATGGAGAAGCTGACTTCATACATGGAAAAGCTCACTCCATACATGGAGAAGCTGACTTCATACATGGAGAAGCTGACTTCATACATGGAGAAGCTGACTTCATACATGGAGAAGCTGACTTCATACATGGAGAAGCTGACTTCATACATGGAGAAGCTGACTTCATACATGGAGAAGTTGACCCCATACATGGAGAAGTTGACCCCCATACATGGAGAAGCTGACTTCATGCATGGAGAAGCTGACTTCATGCATGGAGAAGCTGACTTCATGCATGGAGAAGCTGACTTCATGCATGGAGAAGCTGACTTCATACATGGAGAAGCTGACTTCATACATGGAGAAGCTGACCCCATACACATAGAAGCTGACTTCATACACGGAGAAGCTGACCCCCATACACGGAGAAGCTGACCCCCATACACGGAGAAGCTGACCCCCATACACGGAGAAGCTGACCCCCATACACGGAGAAGCTGACTTCATACACGGAGAAGCTGACTTCATACACGGAGAAGCTGACTTCATACACGGAGAAGCTGACTTCATACACGGAGAAGCTGACTTCATACACGGAGAAGCTGACTTCATACACGGAGAAGCTGACTTCATACACGGAGAAGCTGACTTCATACACGGAGAAGCTGACTTCATACACGGAGAAGCTGACTTCATACACGGAGAAGCTGACTTCATACATGGAGAAGCTGACACCATACATGGAGAAGCTGACACTATACATGGAGAAACTGACATCATTCCCGTGGATAATGTCTCCAAGGGCACGTGGATTCTGAAATCTCCATGAGGCTGGAGGAAGGTAATGCAGAGGTCAGATTTCTCCTATTAACTTTTTATATTACCTCAATGGCACAAATACTTTTCAATGAAAACATTCTGTTTATAGTAAATTCACTTGATACTCGCTGGGCACTTTGTGACATTAAAATAAAAATCTATTTCAAAAACATTACTCTTCACCACTCACATCTCATTGCTTTGAAAGAGCAGGTAAAGTGATTGATCCAATAATAGGTTCTAACTATATCCATATCCTATCCATTTAGGAAGTCAACAGTCTTTTAGTTTATCTTAAGAATCAAATCGATTCGGTGCTCCAGAATCTAGTACACTAGCCTTGTCCAACTTTTTTGGGTGGGGGGCCATGTTTCAATATTTTTCTCACTCAAGAGGCCGATGAACAAACTTCAGAAAGATAAAGTTTCGCCCAACATCAAACATGAATTTCAAAAAATAAACCTGAGGTATGAAAAGAAAAACTTGTTGAGCAAAAAAAAAGTAATAAATAAAGATAACCATTAGCATGTGAAAGGCTGAGAGTGTGTGTGTGTCCAGCTCACTCCCAGTCTCAAGTGCTCATTCCCTCACCCTCTGCCACTGTGAGAGTGGATGAGAGAGAGTGCATGTTGGTGTGTGGGGATGAGGATCAATGAGAACCCTGATACTGGGAGTGAGACAAACTTATGCATACACGCTCCCCTCACACACTCTCTCTCCCTCCTTCTCCCCTTCACACTCTCCCTATCCTTCTCCCCCAGCAACATTCTCTCTCCTTGCTTCTCCCCCTCAAACACTCTGCCTCCTTTTCCCCCTCATTCTCTCCCTCTTTCTCTCCCTCACACTCTTTCGCTGCTTCCTTCTCACCCTCACACTCTTTCTCTGTTTCCTTCTTCCCCTCACTCACTCTCTCCCTCCTTCTCCCTCTCACACTCTCTCTCTCCCCCCTTCTCCACCTCACATTCTCCCTTTCCTTCTCCCCCGACAACATTCTCTCTCCCTCACACTCTTTCTCACTTTTCTTCACCCCCTCACTCTCACTCTATCCCTCTTTCTCTCCCTCACACTCACTCTCTCCATATCTCTCTCCCTCATACACATTCTCTCCCTCCCTCTCCCCTTCAGCTCTCTCCCACTCAAGCTCTCCCTCAACCCTCACACTCTCTCACTGCCCCTGCATGCTCTCACTTTCGATTTTTCTAAACAAGTATTCTTACTTTTGATGTTAGCTGGATTTAATTTACTGGAGGGTCATTCTGGTCAGATGGCATTGTTGGAAAATATTTTTCCAGATAAAGCAGGGACAGGACTGGAATATGAATACCAGCAAAGTGCCCCTGAAACAAACCTGTGTGTTGCAGATTTCTTCTGGCCATTGTGTGTTAGTGAAATGATTATCACAACAAGATCATCAACTATACTAACCTTTCCCACGTCACAACAGAGACTACCGGCGAAATTGTCCCAGATTTGTACAAAGTGCGGTAGCGGGTGGGTAAAACGATGTCTCACCCGCTGGCTGCACTGGTGGGTTTTCACGCTGTATCATCCCAAACTGCTGCATTAATTATGTGTTCCCAGGAAACACACCGTTTCCATGGTGGGTGGGATCTGATTCACCCGACACGCCATCACCTCGCTGCTTCATCATGCCGGGCGCCATATTTGAAGTCCAGCCGCGCGCACACCTCTCAGCGCTTCCAGCCCACGACAGCCGCACAGAAGACAGGATGTCCCCGATAGGTAAAAAGACCGCAGCCCCCAGGTTTAATGTTTAAGATTTATTAAGGTCCCTCGAGCACCTTTTGGACACTGTGGAGGCCCGCCACGATGTCCTCTATTCCTGCTCTGGCTGCAGGAGAGGCAGCAGCATCATCAATCCAGCATGGGAGGTGGTGATGGTGGTGGTCAGCGCCAATGCCCTGCAAAAGAGGACAGCCTCCCAGCGCTGCTACTGATGAAATCTCTCACTCGCTCTGCTCGGGAAGTCACTCATGTCATCACTCTCAACTCACACACTCACAAACCCATCGCACATAAACAGGGATCTCACACCTCAGGAGAAAATACCACTAACTCTCACACACACCCTCACATCTCCATCAGGCTCATACCCTCTGGAGTTCACGTCCTCATCCTGTCCATGGCTCCATTCACCACACAAACATTCCAAGCAGCGCCATGTGACCTGTTCACACTCTCTCCATCTGTTTTCATGCAGGAGAAGCTGGCTGACAGCAGCAGGGAGAGGTCCCGGACCAGGGGGTGGAATGGCCCACACTAGGCCCATCCCTCACATTGAGGAGTGTGCCATCGCGCTGACTGGTGAGGGCATGGACCCTGCCTGTGGTGATAGTGAGGTCGACAGTGAACGCCCGTGTGAGGATCCTGCACCCCATCATCCCTCTCTCAAAGCAACTGTGAGTGCTCTCTCTCCTGTTTTTGACTCAGCTGCCATGCACTACATATCTCTACTTTGATTCACAGTGAGTTCTGGCAAGCAACCGACACCCTCAGTCAGCCAGTCCCTCAGCTCCAGCAAAGAGGACACCTCCTCCATTGAAAAGTTGGAAATAAACAGCCTGGAAGACCCATCACAGCCCTTACCCACACCCTCCACCAGCACAGTGGGACTCCTTTGCCTGTGACCCGCTCAACCTCATCCTCTGTCACCACAGAGGGAGCAGCGAGCCAACAAGTGATTCTGGACGGAGAAGTGTGTGTGTGGGGCATGGTCTTTCGGAACCCCACCTCCCCCCCGGAACCCTTTCCCCCCCACCGGACACCTTCTCTCCCAGAATCCCTTCTCTCTTGGAATCCCTTCCCCCCCACTTAGTCCTCCCACACCCCTCCCCCACCCCGGACTCCCCATCCCCTCCGTTTAGTCCCTCCCCCTTCCTGACTCCCTCAGATACCCTTACTTCTTCTGCCACCCTTAGTCCTTCCCCCTCCTGACTCCTTCCTCCAGCCTCACCTCTTCCTCCAGCTTTACTCCTTCCCCCTTCCTGATTCCTCAGGCACCCTCACTTCTTCCACTGGCTTTATTCCTTCCCCCTTCCCAACTCCTTCCTCTGCCCCCACTTCTTCCTCCACCCTTACTCTGTCCCCTTTTCACAATCCTTCCTCCCCCCAGACTCCCTCCCCCCTCGGCACGTCTTCCTCCCACTGGACTCCCTCCCCTTTCCGCACTCCTTACCCCCCCCTCAAATTCCTTCCCTTACACCTTACACCCCCTTACACCTACCTCTCCAGTTGTCATCGTCTCCCCCACTAAACCTTCCCCCCCCGCACTCCCTCCCCCCCAGCCCCACCCCCCCCAACATCTTCATTCCCCAGTAACCTTACCCCCTCAGTTAATCCTAGACCTTCCTCTCCCAACCGCTCGACCATCATCCACTGTGAGCATCAACGGTGACTATCCAACTTCTGTCAGCTGCTTCTCAGCAGAGCCATTTCTATGAGAATCCACCCAGCATGCCATGGACGTTCCTCCAGGATCCCGTTGCTGCCGGGTCCCGCATCATCTGCTCCTTGGACGTCTGCGGTGTGAGCAAAGTCTTGGCGGTGATTCCCGCCTTCTGCACATCGCAGCTGTCAAGACATGTTGTGCACTGGCGTGTTTTCCCACCGACGTGGGCAGACGATCCTGCGGCGGTGGGGAGGGTGGGTGGATTTGTCCGGCGGGCTGGCCTTAAATTGATTCGCTGATGTATTACAACGAGGCTCCCGACGACCGATGGCGGGAACGCACCCTGCCTTTGACGGGCTGAGCGGACGATCACGAACTGGTTTCATGATGTCGCGAAACCGAATTTTGGCCTTGTCGCCATATTGTCCACCAAACACGCCCTACGCCAGCGGGGATGGATGATTCCACCCTACGCTTCAATAGTGCTGTAAATTGCTTTGGAACATCCTGTGGTTGTGAAAGGCGCTACATAAATGCAAGTCTTTCTTTTTTTGCACCTAGAAGAATGTATCAAAGATTATTACAAGAAAAGGTGATTAAAGGAAATCTTCCTGTTGTCTTTGAATGAAAGATTTGCGTTTATATAATTGTGACCTCAGAACATCCCAGTGAAGTACTTTTCAGGTGTGGCGGTTGCTGTAATAATGTAGGAAATGAGGCAGCTATTCTGTGAGCTGCAAGCTCCTGTAAACTGCAATGTCAAAATGGCCAAATAATCTGGGATTGTTTTAGGTGACACTTGAGGGATAAGTATTGGCCAGCTCACATCAATTTATAATAGATCATATATTCAAGGCTTGGAGCAAGGTTTGAAACAACACTGGGTAAAGCGGCACATTTTTAACAAGTGTCGCGGCCGAGAGATAGTATTCAGAGTTGGTGAATATAATGTTCAAAGTCTGCAATACCCCATTTCCACATTTTCTAGAGTGTCATATTCCACCTTACCGTCATCCCTTCTGATACGTCATCAGCTCTCGATACTATCTCTCAGCCACAACACTTGTGAAAAAAGGGCCATCAGTTTTGTTTCAAGCCCCACTCCATGCCTAGAGCATCATGGTGCTGTGCAATCCACAGTTCTTGCATTGTCATTTTCTGTAACAGATGTTTCAGGAATGGGGTAGCTGGTGACAATTATCACTGCAGATAAACTGTTGAGTGCTTGACCAGTAGAGAATCATAGAATCATGGAACAGTACAGCACAGATGGAGGCCAGTGACCCACTGAGTCTGCACCAGCTCTTTTGAAGAGCAATGAAGTTAGTCCCATTCTCTGGTTCTTTTCCTATATCCTTTTTTTTAACCTTCAAGTATTTATCCAATTTCCTTTAGAAAGCTACCAGTAAATCTATTTCCATCACCTAGTCAAGTAGTGCTTTTCAAATCATTTGTTGCATAAAAACGGTTTTCGCCAAGTTGCCTCTGGATCTTTTGCCAATCGCGTTTATTGGGTACAATTTCTTTTTACTTATTCTATCATTCCCATCTTGATTTTTAACACTTCCATCAAACCCGCTCAGCCTTCTCTGCTCTAAGGAGATCATTGGCTATGCAAACTAAAATATTAGATTTTCCAGAGAAATTATTTTTTTCTCCTGACACAAGTTTGTGTAGCAGGCTCTGGTCCGAAGTATGGGACATTCATTAATTCTTCTACAGTCTAAAACTAAGCTGGTGTTCTAATATCAGGCTCTACATGGGTGAAACTCCTCTAATCATGCTAGCAGCTACTTTTTAAAAAAATCATTCTAGGATGGAGACATCCCTAACAATGCTGGCTTGTATTGCCCATCCCAAGTTGCTCTGTAAAGGTAGTGATATAACTGGATGGCTTACTAGGTCACTTCAGAGAGCAATTAAGACTTAACCACATTGTTTTGTGACTGGATTCACACATAAGGCAAACCGGGTAAGGACAGCAGATTCCTATCCTTAAAGGGCACATGTGAACCAATTAAATTTTTACAACAATCTGACAGCTTCATGGTCAATTTTACTGATAGTGCTTCTTACTTCCAGAGTTTTAAAATCTAAATTGAAATTCTCATATGGCCATGATGGAATTTGAATTCTTAGGGCAGAACCGTCCTAGATTTGCACTAAGTGCGATAGCGGGTGGGAGAAAGGAGGTTTTACCCGCTGGCCGCAATGGCGGGTTTTCGCCCTCAATCCTGCCTCATTAATCATGCATTCCTGAGAAACAGGCCATTCTGATGGCGGGCGGCCTCTGATTCGACTGCCACGCCATTACCTCACCTGCTTTCTCATGCTGGGCACTATGTTTAAAGTGCAGCTGCACACACATCTCTCAGTGTTTCCAGCCCAGGACTGCTGCACAGAAGACATGGCCCCAAAAGGCAAGAAGACTGCAGCCCCCTGATTCACTGTTGGGCCCCTGGAGAGCCTTTTGGACACCGTGGAGGCCCATTGTGATATCCTCTACCCCCGCCCTGGGCAAAGGCCAGCAGGCAAGATCACCAACCCTGTGTCGGAGGCGATGGCAGTGGTGGTCAGCACCAATGCCCTGCAGAAAGAGGATGAATAGTCTCACCTGTTCTGCCAGGGTAAGTTACTCTTCTCACACACCCAGATACTTCCTCAATCACCCTCATCTCAATGTTCTGAGCATTTTCAATGCTGCCAATGCTGGCGTTCTCTTCCAGTTATCCATCTGCACTGACCTGAATCTCAGCCCACCCACTGACCACACGCCCATGCAGCAGCTGTTCTCACCCAACACAAGGCACCTTTCACTTTCAATTTTGCAAGATGGTACTGGTGGAGCATGTCTTTAATTCCCCGACCTTTCCCCTACCCCAGTCGCCCACGTCCTTTCCCTCATCACTGTCGAACTCCCTGGTATCACCTTCCACCTCACCACTGTCACCTACCAGCTAGAACCCTTTTCTTTATAGGATGTCCAGATGAACATGTATACGCCCTACCTCCCTGAGAATCCCAACCCATCCACGTTGACCTCTTCCACCTCCTCCCTCACACCCCCAGGGTCCATGTCTGCCTCCAAGTCCCCACCAATCACCCTCACTGTCCCTTCTACTACTACCATCGCACCCTCACCCTCCCACCCTACCGGCTCACTCTGCCTCTCTCATTCTCACCATTCCCTCCTACCACGCCCATCATTTCACTTCCCAGAAGGCAATCATTGATTCCACAGACCCCTCCCTTGCATGTCCACCTGGACATCCCCCACTTAATCATCCACCCTTACTCCTTCCTCCACCCTTGCTCCTTCCACCCCCTAGACTCCTGCGCACTCCGCCCCCCCCCCCCCCCCACCACCCCCCTGAATTCCTTCCTCCACCTGAATTCCTTCCCGCCTCTAAACTCCTTCCCTTTGTTGTGGTCACTTTGACAAATGGATCACAGGAGTCTCAGGTACAGGTCACGATCGTTTATTCGAACAATTGCAAGGAGTGCACCACCTCAATACAGCTTGAGATAGCACTCTGCTAAATTACAAGTGTTCAACATAGTTATAGATTATTGGTCAGGTACAAGAATAGTTTCCAGATTCCGATCTTGTCAACATATAGGTTTACATTAAACAGACATCTCTGGTAACAGGTACATGCATCGTATGTCCCTATTTTCCACCCAGGCAGAGACCTTCCCTCCTGCCTAAACTAGGACTATCTGTTCTTCCCCTATCTGTTGAAGAGCACACTTAATCTTAGTTGTTATTGCCAATGCTCTGACTGCAGTCCGGCTCCCAAGGCCTTTCTGTTGTTTGCAGGCCCTAAGGCTGTGCGAGGTTCATCTGGTACCTTTAACTGTTAATATGCTTGGTAGCTCTGGTTGTCTGGAGATTTTAAGTAATTCATTCCTTTTCAATAAATTCTCCCTTACCATAAATTCTTAGTTACTTTCTTTCCCCTAACACCTTACACCTTCCTCCCCCCTTACACCTAGTTGCCAAATTCTCCCCTGTTACATCCTTCTCTCCCTTATTCCCTCCCGCCCTCCAAAACCTCACCCCCGGCACCATTGTTCTCCCCTCTCAACTCAACCTCATCACCCCTCCCACCTACACCATTGTTCCCCCTTTCCCAACCTTACCCCCCCACCCCAATACACCTTACTCTGCCAGTCAAACCTAGACCTTCCTGTTCACCCCACTCCCCCCGGTATATCTTCCTCTCCCACTCAGAGCTGGACCTTCCTCTCCACCTCCTCGACGATCATCAGTAGCAGACATGGCCAAAACACCAATGTCCTGAAGCAGACCCCCAATGTTGACCTTCCACCTTCTGTGAGCTGCTTTGCGGCGGAGCCATGTCCATCAGAATCCAGCTAGCATGTGATGTACATGTTCCTCCAGGGTCCAGTTGCTCTAGTGCTCCAGCATCTTCTGCTCCTTGAATGTCCACGATGTGAGCAAGGCCCTGACGGTAAGACCCGACTCCTGCACATCACACTTGTCAAGATGTGTCCTGCACCAACGTGCTTTCCCTCCAACGTGGGCGGTATATCTGACGTGGGGGGGTGATTCCAGCGAGCAGGCCTTATAATGATATGCAGATATGTTCAAATGAAGTTCCCAACGTCCGGCAATGGGAAAGGCAGCCCGCCATTGACGGGCAGAACGGATGATTGCAAACTGGTTTCATGACAGCGTAAAATCGATCTTTGGACTTCCCGGCATATTGTCAGCTCACACCCGCCATGACACCCGACACCAGGGGGCATGCATATTTCAGCCCTCAGTCTCTGGATTATTAGTCAAGGCCTCTGGCATACTAATGCAGTAACATAACCACTGCACTCCCATTCCTCTGGTTCCAGTTGTTTCAGCTGCCCTAGTTGTCCATTGAGTAAACCAAGTGGTGGTCTCACAGAATGGATAGGAATCCTGTTGGACCTCGAGCATTCCTCCTTACATCACACCCAGGAATGAAAATCAGGTATGGTGTATAATGGGAGGTTGAAGTATGATCACTAATGCTCAAAATGTGGTCGGGCATTGACCACCTGTTCAGGGAACAATGGCAGACTTTTGAGGAGATATTTAATAACTCTCAGCAAAGATTTATTCCAGTGAGAAAGATAGACTCCTTGAGAAGAATGCATCATCTGTGGCTAAATAAAGAAGTTAAGTATGGTATCAGATTGAAAGGAACTCTACCCAAATCTGCGAATTAGTGGTAAGTCATAAGATTGGGCTGATTTTAAAAACCAACAAAGAATAACTAAAATAAAATTGAGAAATTAGGGCATGAGAGAAAGCGAGCTACAATTACAAAAGCAGAGAGTAAGAGTTTCTATAAGTATTTAAATACAAAAAGAGTAAGTAAAGCTAGTGTTAGTCCTCTGGAGAGTGAGTCTGGGGTTTGATAATGGAAAACAAAGAAATGGTGGAAGTGTTGAACAGATATTTTGTGTCTGTCTTCATTGTATAAGACTTAAAAAACATCTCAAAGATACTTGTAAATCAAGAGGTGAAAGGGAGGGAGGAACTTAAAACAATCACCACCACCAGGGAAAATGTAGTGGGAAAGCTATTAGACCTAAAGGCTGACTAGTCCCTGGACCTAATGGCCTGCATTGCAGGGTTTTAAAAGAAGTGGCTGCAGAGATATAGAGACATTGGTTATAATCTTCCAAAATGCCTTAGATTCTGGAAGAGTCCCAGCAGATTGGAAAACAGCAAATGTAACACCTTTATTCAAGAAATGAGGGAGACTGAAAACAGGAAACTACCAACCAGTTAGCCTAACACCTCTCCTATAAAAATTTCTAGGATTCATTATTAAAGTGGTTGTAGCAAGATACTTAGAAAATCATAATAAATCAAGCCACGTCAACATGGTTTTGTGAAAGGGAAATCATGTTTAAATAATTTATTAGTTTCTTGAGGATGCAGCAAGCCAGCAAGGTGGATAAAGGGGAACCTGTAGATGTAGCGTACTTGGGCTTCCAAAAGGCATTTGATAATGATCTGGGGACACGGGTTCAAATTCCACCATGACAACTAGCGGAATTACAATTCAATTAGTAAATCTGAGATTGAAAGCTAGTTTAGTTCTGGTGGCCATGAAACTGTCAGCGATTGTTGTAAAAACCTATCTGGTTCACTAATGTCCTTAAGGGAAGGAGATCTGTCATCCTTACCCGGTCTGGCCTACTTGTAACTCCAGACTCACAGCAATGTGGTTGATTCTTAACTGCCCTCTGAAATGGCCTAGCAAGCCATGCAGTTCAAGGGCAATTAAGGGTGGGCAAAAAATGCTGGCCTTGCCAGCAATGCCCAGTCCACATGAACAAATAGTAAAAAAAAATAAGGTGCCACATCAAAGGTTACTACACAAAGTAAAAGTCCATGGTGTTGGCAGGAACATATTAGCATGAATAGAGGATTGATTAGCGAACAGGAAGCAGAGAGTATGGATAAATGGGTCATTTATAGTTATGAAGGGGAATAACAGGGCAAGCTGTAACTAGTAGAGTGCCACAGGGATCGGTGTGGGCCTCAGCTATTATAATCTGTTTCAATGACTTGGATGAAAGGACTGAATGTATAGTAGCTAAATTTACTGATGATAGAAAGATAGGTAGGAAAGTTAGTTGACAAGAGGAGATAGAGAATTTGCAAAGGGATATAGGTAAGTTAAGCGAGTGGGCAAAAGATTGGCAGATGGAGAACAATGTGGGAAAATGTGACCCTGCACACTTTGGAAGGAAGAATCGAAAAGCAGTGTACTATTTAAATGAGAAAGATTGCAGAACTCGGTGCTATAGAGGGATCTGGTACATGAATCATAAAAAGTAAGTATGCGGGTACAGCAAGTGATTAGGAAGACAGATGAAATGGTCGCATTTATTACAAGCAGAATGGAATATAAAAGTAGGAAAGTTTTACTACAGCTGTACAGGGCATTGGTGAGACCACGTCTGGAGTATTGTGTACAGTTTTGATCTCCTTATTTAAGAAAGGATATATTTGCAAAGGAGGCTTTTCAGAGAAGATTCAGAAGGTTGACGGGGTTGTCTTATGAGGAAAGGTTAAGCAGATTGGGCCTATACTCATTGGAGTTTAGAAGAATGAGAGATGATCTTATTGAAACATATAAGGTTATGAGGGGGCATAACAGAGTAGATGCTGAGAGGATGTTTCCCCTCATGGGGGAATCTGAAACAAGGGGGCACAGTTTAAAAAAAAGGGGTCCCCAATTTAAGATGGAGGTGAGGAGGCATTTTTTTCTCTCAGAGGGTGGTTAATCTTTGGAATTCTCAATCCAGAGAGCAGTGGAGGCTAGGTCATTGAATATATTCAAGACTGAGTTAGACATATTTTTGATTAACAAGGAAGATAAAGAGTTTGGGGGGGCAGATAAGAGAGTTGAGGCCACAATCAGGTCAGCCATCATAATGAATGGCAGAGCAGGCTTGAGGGGCCATATGGTCCACTCCTGCTCCTATTTCATATGTTCTGATGTTCTTATGTTCAAAGGCAAATAAGGATGAGCATCAAATATTGGCCTTGCCAACAACGCTCACATCCCTTAAACGAATAAAAACAAGTTTCTACCTAGGAACATAAAACTTGGGAGCAGGAGTAGGCAATTTGAACTCCAGAGGTGAGGTGAGAGTGAACTGAACTCCAGAGGTGAAGTCAGGTTGACCTGAAATCCAGACGTGAGATGAGAATGACTGTCCTGACATCAAAGCAGCATTTGCCTGAGTGTAGCATCAAGGGGCTCTAGCAAAACTGGAGTTAATAGGAATCAGGGGGATAAACCTCCATTGGTTGGAATCATACCCTAGCACAAAGGAAGATGGTTGTGGTTGTTGGAGGTCAATCATCTCCGACCCAGGACATCACTGCAGGAGTTCCTCAGGGTAGTGTCCTCGACCCAACCATCTTCAGCTGCTTCATCAATGACCTTCCTTCCATCTTAAGGTCAGAAGTGGGGATGTTCGTTGATGATTGCACAATGTGCAGCACCATTAGTGACTTGTCGGGTACTTTTTAAAAATTCATTCACGGGATGTGAGCTTTGCTGGCTAGGCCCATATTTATTGCTCATCCCTAGTTGCCTTAAGAAGGTGGTGCTGAGCTCCCTTCTTGAACCGCTGCAGTCCATGTGGTGTAGGTACACCCACAGTGCTGTTAGGGAGGGAGTTCGAGGATTTTCACCCAGCGACTGAAGGAATGGTGATGTATTTCCAAGTCAGGATGGTGAGTGGCTTCGAGGGGAACTTCCAGGTGGTGATGTTCCCATCCATCTATTACCCTAGTCTTTCTAGATGGCAGTGGCCGTGGGTTTGGAAAGTGCTGTCGAAGGAGCCTTGGTGAATTCCTGCAGTGCATCTTGTAGATGGTACACACTGCTGCTACTGTGCGTCGGTGTTGGAGGGAGTGAAAGTTTGTGGATGTGGTATCAATCAAGTGGGCTGCTTTGTCCTGAATGGTGTCAAGCTTCTTGAGTGTTGTGAGAGCTGCACTCATCCAGGCAAGTGGGGATTATTCCATCACACTCCTGACTTGTGCCTTGTAGATGGTGCACAGGCTTTGGGGAGTCAGGAGGTGAGTTACTTGTCGCAGGATTCCTAGCCTCTGACCTGCTCTTGTAGCCACAGTGTTTATATGGCTGGTCCAGTTCAGTTTCTGGTCAATGCCAATGAACATCAAGGGGTGATGGTTAGATTCTCTCTTGTTGGAGATGGCCATTGCCTGACACTTGTGTGGTGTGAATGTTACTTGCCACTTGTCAGCCCAAGCCTGGATTTTGTCCAGGTCTTGCTGCATTTGGACATGGACTGCTTCAGTATCTGAGGAGTCATGAATGGTGCTGAACAATGTGCAATCATCAGCGAATGTCCTCACTTCTGACCTTATGATGGGCCGAAGACACTACCCTGAGGAACTGCTGCAGTGATGTCCTGAAGCTGAGGTGGCTGACCTCCAACAACCACCTTCCTTTGTGCTAGGTATGACTCCAACCAGTGGAGGATTTTCCCCTGATTCCAGTTTGACTCCAGTTTTGCTAGGGATCCTTGATGCCACTCATGACCACTATCCACAACCATCACCACCTAGAAGGACAAGGGCAGCAGATATATGGGAACACTACCACCTGGAAGTTCCCTCCATTCATCACCACTCACCATCCTGACTTGGAAATATATCGCCGTTCCTTCACTGTCGCTGGGTCAAAATCCTGGAACTCCCTCCCTAACAGCACTGTGGGACTACATTAGTTCAAGAAGGCAGCTCACCACCACCTTCTCAAGGGCAACTAGGGATGGGCAATAAATGCTGGCCCAGCCAGCAAAGCCCACATCCTGTGAATGAATAAAAAAAAACATGCCAAATGCTGCCTTGATGGGATGTTTGTGTTGCTGGCTAGGCCAGTGTTTATTTACCATCCCAAATTCCCCTGTTAAGAGTCAACCATGTTGCTGGAGTCACATATAGGCTAGGTAAGGACAGTAGATTTCCTTCCCTAAGGGGCATTAGTGAACCAGATGAATTTTTAACAACAATCAACTTTTAATTCCAGATTTTTATTGAATTCAAATTTTGTCATTTGTCATGGTGGGATTTGAACTTAAGCATTACCCTGGATCTCTAGAATACCAGTCCAGTGATGGTGCCACTATGCCCCACCTCACATCTGGAGTTCAGCTCTTTCATCCATGTTTGAATCAAGGCTGTAATGAAGTCAGGAGCTGCATAGTCCTGGCGAAACCCAATCTAGGCATCAGTAAGCAGGTTAATGCTAAGCAAGTGCTGCTTGATAGTATTGTTGATGATCCCTTCCATCATTCTCCTGATGATCTACAGTAGAATTAAGGGGCAGTAATTGGTCAAGTTGGATTTGCCCTACTTTTGTGTACAGGACATATCTGGGCAATTTTCCACATAGTTGGGTAAATGCCAGTGCTGTAGCTGTACTGGAACAGCTTAGCTAGGGGAGCGGCAAGTTCTGGAGCACAAGTCTTCAGTACTATAGTCAGGGCCCACAGCCTTTGCAGTATCCAGTGTCTTCATCCATTTCTTGATATCATGTGGAGTGAATCGAATTGGTTGATTAGTATATCTGATACTGGGGATCTCCGGAAGAAGCCGAGATGGATCATCCACTCCCCACTTCTAGTTGAAGATTGTAGCAAATGCTTCAGCCTTATCTTTTGCACTAACGTACTGGGTTCCCCCATCGTTGAGGATGGGGATATTTGTGGAGTCTCCTCCTCCAGTGAGTTGTTTAATTGTCCACCACCATTCACGACTGGATGTGGCAGGACTGCAGAGCTTAGATCTCATCCATTGGTTGTGGGATTGGTTAGCTCTGTTTATCACAAGCTGCTTATGCTGTTTGGCAAGCAAGTAGTCTTATGTTATAGTTTCATCAGGTTGATACTTAATTTTTAGGTATGCCTGGTGCTGTTCCTGGCATGTCATCCTGCACTCTCCATTGAACCAGGGTTGATCCGCTGACTTGATGGTAATGGTAGAATGGGGGATATGTCAGACCATGAGGTTACAGATTGTGTTCGAGTATAATTCTGCTGCTGCTGATGGCCCACAGTGCCTCATGGATGCCCAGTCTTGAGTTGCTAGATTTGTTCAAAATCTATCCTATTTAGTACGGTGGTAGCGCCACACAACATGATGGACGGTAACCTAGAGCATTCCATGTCCAAATGCAGCAAGACCTGGACAATATCCAGGCTTAGACTGACAAGTGGTAAGTAACATTCGCACCACACAAGTGTCAGGCAATGACCATCTCCAACAAGAGAGAATCTTACCATCTCCCCTTGACATTCAATGGCATTACCATTGCTGAATCCCCACTATCAACATCCTGGGGGTTACCATTGACCAGAAACTGATCTGGACCAGCCATATCAATACTGTGGCTAAAAGAGCAGGTCAGAGGTTAGGAATCCTGTGGCAAGTAACTCACCCCCTGATTCCCCAAAGCCTGTCCACCATCTACAAGTCACAAGTCAGGAGTGTGATGGAATAGTTCCCACTTGCCTGGATGAGTGCAGATCCCACAACACTCAAGAAGATTGCCACCATCCAGGAGAAAGCAGCCCACTTGATTGGCACCCCATCCAAAAACACTCGCTCACTCCACCACCAATGAACAGTGTGTATCATCTACAAGTTGCACTATAGCAACTCACCAAAACTCCTTAGACAGCATCTTCCAAACCCACAACCACTACCATCTGGTAGGACAAGGGCAGCAGGCACATGGGAACACCACCACCTGTAAGTTCCCCTCCAAGCCGCACACCATCCTGACTTGGAAATATATCGCCATTCCTTCACTGTCACTGGGTCAAAATTCTAGAGCTCCCACCCTAACAGCAATGTGGGTGTACTACACCACATGGACTGCAGCAATTGAAGAAGGCAGCTCACACCACCTTCTCAAGGGCAATAAATGCTGGACTAGCCAGTGACTTCCACTGCTCCCTGGGGAAAGGAATTCCACAGACTAACAACTCTCTGAGAAAAAATAATCCTCCTCATCCCCATCTTAAAAGGGAGACCTCTTATTTTTAAACTGCGTCCCCTAGTTAGTCTCCCCCGCTAAAGGAAACATCTTCCTAGTATCCACCCTATCCCATCCCCTCAGGAACTTACATGTTTCAATAAGATCACCTCTCATTCTTCTAAACTCCATTGGCCATAGGTCCAACCTGTCCAACCCTTCCTCATAAGATAACGCCCTCAGCCCAGGAGTGATTCGAGTAAACCTTCTATGGACCTGAGTATTGCTGAAAAAAAGACATTTTGTCAAAGCTTTTTGTCTTGCACTCATCGAGATTATCACAGGAATACCAATGTCAGTGGAAGCAACAATACTGCATGAGAAGAGGGTGCTGATTGGTTGGCAAGTGGACTCTGATTGCTAGTGGCGTTGCCATGGGGAATGCACCAGTTAATGGTGACTGACAGTTATCTACCAAGCATTATTTGAAATTTAAACCAGGTAACTTGACTCTGATTGGTCTTGACCAATTGCCTTGAGGAATGAGTCAGTGAATGGCTGTCACTTATTTTGTTTAGCTGAAACAGGTGCAATGTGTGTTGTCATGACTCACTGGGGATAGCGCGCTGTAATATCAAGTCCCACTGTTCCCCGCGCCGTGACAAATGAGAAAAAGCTTGATCAAACCACCAGATTGTCCCAATTCTACCTAACTGTTTAATTTAGGTTAACAGAATATGAGCACCAGGTTTGTAAACTTAAGTAAATAAAAACAAAAAAACTGCGGATGCTGGAAATCTAAAACAAAAACAGAATTACCTGGAAAAACTCAGCAGGTCTGGCAGCATCGGCGGAGAAGAAAAGAGTTGACGTTTCGAGTCCTCATGACCCTTCGACAGAACTTGAGTTCGAGTCCAGAAAAGAGCTGAAATATAAGTTGGTTTAAGGTGTGTGTGTGGGGGGCGGAGAGATAGAGAGACAGAGAGGTGGAGGGGGTTGGTGTGGTTGTAGGGACAAATAAGCAGTGATAGAAGCAGATCATCAAAAGATGTCAACGACAATAGTACAATAGAACACATAGGTGTTAAAGTTAAAGTTGGTGATATTATCTAAACGAATGTGCTAATTAAGAATGGATGGTAGGGCACTCAAGGTATAGCTCTAGTGGGTTTTTTTTTATATAATGGAAGTAGGTGGGAAAAGGAAAATCTTTATAATTTATTTCGGTGCCGCTTCATGCTCTCGTCAGGACTTGGAAAAATTTATTAATTTTGCTTCCAATCTCCACCCCTCCATCATTTTCACGTGGTCCATCTCTGACACTTCCCTTCCCTTCCTTGACCTCTCTGTCTCAATCTCTGGTGATAGACTGTCCACCAATATCCATTACAAACCCACCGACTCCCACAGCTATCTCGACTACAGCTCCTCACACCCCACTTCCTGTAAGGACTCCATCCCATTCTCTCAGTTCCTTCGCCTCCGTCGCATCTGTTCCGATGATGCTACATTCAAAAACAGTTCCTCTGACATGTCCTCCTTCTTCCTTAACCGAGGTTTTCCACCCACGGTCGTTGACAGGGCCCTCAACCGTGTCCGGCCCATCTCCCGCGCATCCGCCCTCACTCCTTCTCCTCCCTCCCAGAAACATGATAGGGTCCCCCTTGTCCTCACTTATCACCCCACCAGCCTCCGCATTCAAAGGATCATCCTCCACCATTTCCGCCAACTCCAGCATGATGCCACCACCAAACACATCTTCCCTTCACCCCCCTTATCGGCATTCCGTAGGGATCGCTCCCTCTGGGACACCCTGGTCCACTCCTCCATCACCCCCTACTCCTCAACCCCCTCCTATGGCACAACCCCATGCCCACGCAAAAGATGCAACACCTGCCCCTTCACTTCCTCTCTCCTCACCGTCCAAGGACCCAAACACTCCTTTCAAGTGAAGCAGCATTTCACTTGCATTTCCCCCAACTTAGTCTACTGCATTCGTTGCTCCCAATGTAGTCTCCTCTACATTGGAGAGACCAAACGTAAACTGGGCGACCGCTTTGCAGAACACCTGCTGTCTGTCCGCAAGAATGACCCAAACCTCCCTGTCGCTTGCCGTTTTAACACTCCACCCTGCTCTCTTGCCCACATGTCTGTCCTTGGCTTGCTGCATTGTTCCAGTGAAGCCCAACGCAAACTGGAGGAACAACACCTCATCTTCCGACTAGGGACTTTACAGCCTTCCGGACTGAATATTGAATTCAACAACTTTAGGTCGTGAGCTCCCTCCCCCATCCCCACCCACTTTCTGTTTCCCCCTTCTTTTTTTTTCCAATAAATTATAAAGATTTTCCTTTTCCCACCTATTTCCATTATATAAAAAAAAAACCCACTAGAGCTATACCTTGAGTGCCCTACCATCCATTCTTAATTAGCACATTCGTTTAGATAATATCACCAACTTTAACTTTAACACCTATGTGTTCTATTGTACTATTGTCGTTGACATCTTTTGATGATCTGCTTCTATCACTGCTTGTTTGTCCCTACAACCACACCAACCCCCTCCACCTCTCTGTCTCTCTATCTCTCCGCCCCCCACACACACACCTTAAACCAACTTATATTTCAGCTCTTTCCTGGACTCGAACTCAAGTTCTGTCAAAGGGTCATGAGGACTCGAAACTTCAACTCTTTTCTTCTCCGCCGATGCTGCCAGACCTGCTGAGTTTTTCCAGGTAATTCTGTTTTTGTTTTTAATAAGTAAATAACTGTTTATTGAACAAACTGTCATTAACCAGTGACAAAAGAAAGAAATATGAACTGATAGCTTCTAACACTATAACCTAAACTCTACCCCTTCTTAAATCCCTATACACACACATACCAGACACAAAAACATGGATTTTAAGGATGGGATAAAACAGTTCAATATCACCAATTCCAGAGTATGGGATTCAATGGGTTGATTTTGATCAATGTCTTCCAAATTCCTTCCAGTTCTTGTTGACGACACAAGGTGGTCTTCCAGCACTTTCAGCATTTAGTTCACTGGTTGAGCACTTACCTTTCAATTTCTCTAACAGTGATTTTTCCCTTTGCCTCTTGACAGGGGTTTACAGAAAGAGAGCAGACCATAGAGATATGAGGAGAAAAAGCCAGCTAGTAATTAATGTGGAACTACTGGAATATTCCACAACAGGAGAGAGAAGTTTTAGATCTTTTTCCTTGCATACTAGGAGCTATTCACACAAACCCTGGTCACCTGGTCTGGATCCAATTAAAATGCTGTTGTCAGGCAGCTCCCTTGGTCCAGAACTCCTTTTCGGCACCATCCAGTCTTTCATGGCACACTCTGTTCCAGGACTGCAACATTGCATATATCTCTCATCCTGTTCCAGTAGACATGTCTTTCAAACTGCAGCCATTATAATTTTCAAATCCACATTCCAACAGTAAATAAAAATATATGTTCTTTACAACAGTTCAACAGAAATAAAAAGATATGCTTCTTACAGTGTACATGTCCGCAAAGAACAGGGCCCTGTGTGTTAATACATGTAGCTTCCAATACATGCAAATGCACCATATTGCGAGCCTGACTGACAATCTTTAATTGGTTGCCAGTGTAACTTTTAGCACTCTGAGGATTACTTAGCAAAAGCTGTCCAATCATGGAATCACATATAATGTTGGACACTGTGCTTTGGGTTTTTTAATCACAGGCTGATTGGGTATGGTCTGTAGCCTGCCTGCTGTGAACAGCAGCTGGGACATGCTGTTTGATACGATCCGCCAGTCTTTGGGATATACGGCCTAAATAACTAGCATCACACCAGCACTGAAATTCATACACCACATTACTCATTTGTGAAACAGGCAGAATGTCTTTTTGGTTTGATGGCAGCATCCTGTTAGTGGCAAATACCACTTGTGTTGCTACTACATAGTAGCAGCCATGATTTTATTTACCTACGCCAATTTGCTTGTGGCTCAGGTAATAATCCAGAAAGTTGAATTTTAATGTAGCCCCTAGCTGTTCATACCCCCTTAGCAGAACTTACGTTGTTGGTACTTACGTGGACTATGACAACTGAATCCTTCCCCTCCCACTCCAAGGTCCTCCCAGGCACCGAGGAGATGTCCTTATCCCTGGCACCGTACAGTAAACACAGCCTCTGGACTCTTGCTCTGAAGAAAACAGTATCTATCCCCCTAACTATACTCTCCTCTATTACTACTGCTAGGTTTACTTTTACTCCCCACCCTTCCCACAATCCAGTTAAATGGCTCCTGCACCGTGGTACCGTGGTCAGTTTGCTCCCTGCAGTCCCTGGTCTCGTCCAAACAGGCTGCAAGAATCTAGATCATTTGGGCAAGTAAAAGGGCTGAGTCTTCTCCAGTGCTACTTTCTGAGAAGCTGCCTTCTTGAACTTCTGCATTTAATATGGCGTAGATACACCTACATTGCTGTTAGGAAGGGAGTTCCAGGATTTTGACTTTGTTACAATCCTTGGCCAGACCCTAGGATGTGGGAGATCTGGTTAAGGACCAACAATGTGTTTTTTAAAGTAGATAAAGGTTGAGATTCTTTTGGAATAAAGCATCAAGATTTCACGGATTTTGAACAAACAAAAAAGCAAACTTCACTAACAAGTTCAGAAACATAAAACAATTTATAATATGTATCTTCTCCTCTAATATTCAGGGCAAGCAAGAGGTACATGTGAATTAACAGACGAACCGGACACGCCACACAACAGAGTAAATGACAGGTGAAACCAAAAGCAGATTCCATGAATTTCTCAACAAATCACCCAGATGTTAGTCCCACTGTGAGTCAACCAATTTCACTGAAAGTTCGTCTCTCTCATGAGGGTTTCCAATCTCCACATTTGAAGATCTCTCCTTGGAATTCTTTCCAAACATCTCTCCCACCTGGACGGCTTTAACAATGGCCCACGTCACAGGATTTCAATCTCGACTTCCAAGATTCCTTCTCCCTGGATTCCCAAGTACACTCAATACTAACTTACAAGCACACGTTCAGATGTTTGACCAAGCAGAACACCACTGCTGCAACAGGGTACCTTTTCCCCAAAGGTCCCCTTTACTTAAAGTCTGCTCCCTGCAGCTCTTTCTTTCAGATGGAGTCTGTTTCTCTGCTTCTTTCTATTAACTTAATTGGGGCCTGATCCCATCCCTTTTGTCTTTGTGACATTTGTTGGCTGGCAGACTGCCTCAAACTGACTGCCTCAAGAAGAGCTGTTCACTGACCTTTGAACTGATCTGATGACCTATCAAAATACCTCCAGAGGGCCCCACCATTGTTACTGGGCTGGAACCAATGTAACAAGGATTGGAACATCCTGTACTTTAAATGCTACAATATTCACAGACTGCTAATTTAGCACCCAGGGACATGGAGATCAGTGGATTTCTTGACAACCCAGTGACAGTGAAGGAATGGCAATAGTGTTCCTTATCAGGCTGGTGTGTGCCTTAGAGGAGAACTTGCTTGTAGTGGTATTCTCATGCATCTACTGCTGCTGTCTTACTAGGTGGTAGCGGTCATGGGTTTTGAAGGTGCTGTTGAAGGAGCCTTGGCAAGTTGTTGTAGAGTGCATCATGTAGATGGTACACACTGGTGCCACTGTATGCAGGTGGTGGAGAGAATGAATGTTTAAGGTGGTGGATAGGGTGCTGATCAAGTGGACTACTTTGTCCTGGATGGATTCAAAATTCCTGAGTGTTGTTGGAGCTGCATCATCCAGGCAAGTGGAGAGTATTACATCGCACTCCTGACTTGTGCCTTGTTGATGGTGGACAGGCTTTGGGGAGTTAAGAATTGTTACTTGTCACAGAATTCCCAGCCACTGACCTACTCTTGTGGCCACAGTATTGATATGGTTAGTCCTGTCCAGTTTCTGGTCAATGGTAATCCCCAAGATGTTGATAGAAGGGGGTTCAGCGATGGTAATGCCGGTAAATGTCAAGGGGAAATGGTTAGATTCTCTCTTGTTGGAGATGGCCATTGCCTGCCACTTGTCTGGCACGAATGTTACTTGCCACTTATCAGCTCAAACCTGAATGTTGTCCAAGTCTTGCTGCATATGGACATGGACTGCTTCAGTATCTGAGGAGTTGTGAATGGTGCTGAACACTGTGCAATCATCAGTGAACATCCCCACTTCTGACCTTATAATAGAAGGAAGGTCATTGATGAAGTAGCTGAAGGTGGTTGGGCCAAGGACACTACCCTGAGGTACTCCTGCAATGATGTCCTGGAACTGAGACAATTGACCTCCAACAACCACAACCATCTTCATTTGTTTCAGGTATGATTCCAACCAGTGTAGAGTATTCCTCCGATTTCTGTTATCTTCACTTTGTTTACAGCTCCTGGTTGCCATGCTCGGTCAAATGCTGCCTTGACATCAAGGGCAGTCATTCTCACCTCACCTCGGATTCCTTCGCCCAAGTTTGGAACAAGACTGTAATGAGATCTGGGGCTAGGTGTTCCTGGCAGAACTCAAACTGCACATCGATGAGTAGGTTATTGCTACGTAAGTAACACTTGATACCACTGTTGACAACATTCTATCAGTTTGTTAATGATTTAGAGTAGACTGAAGGGACAGTAATTGACCTAATTGGATTAGCCCATCTTTTTTGTAATCAGAACATACCTGGGCAATTTTCCACATTGTCAGGGATATGGCTAGTTCTGCAGCACAAGTCTTCAGTACTACAGCTAGGAGGTTGGCTGGGCCCAGAATCTTTGCTGCATAATGTGCCACTATCCATTTCTTGACATTACTTGAAGTGAATAGAATTTGCTGAAGACAGGCATCTGCGATGCTGGAGATCTCAGGAGGTGGCCGAAATGGATCATCCACTCGGCACTTCGGATTTAAGATGGCTGCAAATACTTCAGCCTTGTCTTTTGCATGGATGTGCTGGGCTCCCCCATCATTGAGAATGGGTATGTTTGTGAAGCATCCTCCAGTTAATTGTTTAATTGTCCATCACCTTTCACAATTGGATGTGGCAAGACTGCAGAGCTTTGATATGATCTATTGATCGTTGAATTGCTTAACTCTGTGTATTGCATGTTCGTTCTGCTGTTTAGCATGCAGGTATTCCCATGTTGTAGCTTCACCAGGTTGGCTTCTCAGTTTTAGACATGTCTGGTGCTACTACTGGCATACTCCCCTACGGTCCTTATGGTCACCAGGCTTGATGGCAACGGTAGGCTGAGGGACACATCAGGCATTGGAGGTTACAGATTGTGGTTGGATTCAATTCTGCTGTGGCTGATGACCCACAGTTCCTCCTGGATGCCAGTTTTGAGCTGCTGGATTTGTTCTGAATCCATTATTGAAAATTATTTAAAAATCTTTTGAGGAACAAGATAAAGCTTCATGTAAAAAAACATGGTTAATCAAAGATAGTCAGCATGGCTTTTTTATGGGTAGGTCATAGAATCATAGAACACTACAGCACAGAAAACAGGCCATTCGGCCCTTCTAGTCTGTGCTGAAATATTATTCCGCTAGTCCCATTGACCCGCACCCAGTCCATAACCCTCCAGACCTCTCCCATCCATGTATCTATCTAATTTATTCTTAAAACTTAAGAGTGAGCCCGCATTTACCACGTCAGATGGTAGCTCGTTCCACACTCTCACCACTCTATGAGTGAAGAAGTTCCCCCTAATATTCCCCCTAAACCTTTCCCCTTTCACCCTAAAGCTATGTCCTCTAGTGTTTATTTCTCCTAATCTAAGTGAAAAGAGCCTACTCACATTTACTCTGTCTATACCCCTCATACTTTTGTAAACTTCTATCATATCTCCCCTCGTTCTTCTACGCTCCAAGGAATAAAGTCCTAACCTGTTTAATCTTTCCCTGTGACTCAACTCCTTAAGACCCAGAAACATCCTAGTAAATCTTCTCTGCACTCTCTCAATCTTACTGATATCCTTCCAGTAGTTGGGCGACCAGAACTGCACACAATACTCCAAAGTTGGCCTCACCAATGTCTTATACAACCTCACCATAACATCCCAACTCCAGAGTCAATACTTTGATTTATGAAGGCCAATATGCCAAAAGCTTTCTTTACAAACCTGTCTACCTGTGACGCCACTTTCAGGGAACTATGTATCTGAACTCCCAGATCCCTTTGTTCCTCCGCACTCCTCGGTGCCCTACCATTTATTGTGTATGTCCTACCTTGGTTTGACCTTCCAAAATGTAACACCTCACACTTTTCCGCACTAAACTCCATCTGCCATTTTCTGGCCCATTTTTCCAGTTGGTCCAGATCTCTCTGCAAGCTTTGAAAACATTCCTCGTTGTCCACAACGCCTCCAATCTTAGTGTCATCAGCAAACTTGCTGATCCAATTCACCACATTATCATCCAAATCATTGATATAGACAACAAACAACAATGGTCCCAGCACAGATCCCTGAGGCACACCACTAGTCACAGACCTCCAGTCTGAGAAGCAATCACCCATTACCACACTCTGTCTTCTCCCACACAGCCAATTTTGAATCCAGTTTACAACCTCTCCATGGATACCAAGTGTCTGAACCTTCTAAACTAACCTCCCATGTGGGACCTTGTCAAAGGCCTTACTAAAGTCCATGTAGACAACATCCACAGCCTTTCCTTCATCTACTTTCTTGGTAACCTCTTCGAAAAACTCCACAAGGTTCGTTAAACACGACCTACCACGCACAAAGCCATGCTGACCATCCTTAATCAGCCCTTGGCTGTCCAAATAATTATATATCTGATCTCTCAGAACACCTTCCAATAATTTACCTACTACTGACGTCAGGCTCACTGGCCTGTAATTACCTGGTTTACTTTTGGAGCCTTTTTTAAACAATGGAACAACATGAGCTACCCTCCAATCCTCCGGCACCTCACCCGTGGCTAAGGACATTTTAAATATTTCTGCCAGGGCCCCTGCAATTTCTACACTAGTCTCCCTCAAGGTCCGAGGGAATATCATGTCGGGCCCGGGGGATTTATCTACCTTTATTCGCTGTAAGGCAGCAAGCACCTCCTCCTCTTTAATCTCTATATGTTCCATGAAACTATTGCTTGTTTCCCTTCCTTCCTTATACACTATGCCAGTTTCCTGAGTAAATACTGATGCAAAAAAACTGTTTAAGATCTCCCCCATCTCATGAGGCTCCACACATAGATGACCACTCTGATCTTCAATGGGACCAATTGTGTCCCTTACTATCCTTTTACTCTTAATATACTTGTAGAAACCCTTCGAGTTTACCTTCACATTATCTGCCAAAGCAACCTCATGTCTTCTTTTTGCATTCCTGATTCCCTTTTTTAGTATTTTCTTACATTTTCTATACTCTACAAGTACCTCATTTGCTTCTTGTTGCCTATACCTGCTATACACCTCTCTCTTCTTCTTAACCAGATCACCAATATCCCTTGAAAACCAAGGTTCCCTATGCCTGTTAACTTTGCCTTTAATCCTGTCAGGAACATGCAAACTCTGCACTCTTAAAATTTCGCCTTTGTATACCTTCCATTTACTGAACACATCCTTGCCAGAAAACAACTTATGCCAATCCACTCTTCCTAGATCCTTTCTCATTTCCACAAAATTGGCCTTTCTCCAACTTAGAATCTCAACTCGAGGACCAGACCTATACTTATCCATAATTAGCTTAAAACTAATGACATTGTGGTCAATGGACCCAAAATGTTCGCCTACACATACTTCTGTCACCTGACCTGTCTGGTTCCCTAATAGGAGATCAAGTATTGCATCCTCTCTCTTTGGTACCTTTATATATTGATTTAGAAAACTTTCCTGAACACATTTGACAAACTTCAAGCCATCCAGCCCTTTTACAGTATGGGAGTCCCAGTCAGTATGTGGAAAGTTAAAATCTCCTACTATCACAACTTTCTGTTTCTTACATCGGTCTGCTATCTCTCTACAGATTTGCTCCTCCAATTCTCTCTGACTATTGGGCGGTCTATAATACAACCCTATTAGTGTGGTCACACCTTTCCCGTTCCTCAGCTCCACCCATATGGCCCCTGTAGACGAGCCCTCTGGGCTGTCCTATCTACACACAGCTGTGATATTTTCCCTGACTAGTAATGCCACTCCTCCCACTTTCATCCCTCCCCCTCTATCACGTCTGAAACAACGGAACTCCGGAACATTGAGCTGCCAGTCCTGCCCCACCTGCAACCAAGTCTCACTAATAGCAATAATGTCGTAATCCCACATGCCAATCCACATCCTAAGCTCATCTGCCTTTCCGACAATACTCCTTGCATTGAAATAGATGCACCTGAGAACATTTCTATCACGTACGGACCCTTGATTTCTGTCAATACATGCATTCCTCGCTTGACCTTTATCCTCCTCCACCTCACTATCTGCTCTAACACTTTGGTTCCCCTCCCCCTGCAAATCTAGTTTAACCGCCCTGGAGCAGCACTAGCAAACGTACCCGCAAGGATGTTAGTCCTCCTCCAGTTCAGGTGCAAACCGTCCCGTTGGAACAGATCCCACCTTCCCTGGAACAGAGCCCAATTGTCAAGAAACATGAAGCCCTCCCTCCTGCACCATCTTCTTAGCCATGTATTTAGCTGCATTATCCTCCTATTTCTAGCCTCACTAGCACATGGCACGGGTAGCACTCCTGAGATCGCAACCCTGGCGGTCCTGTCCTTCAACTTAGCACCTAACTCCCTAAACTCTCTTTGCGGGACCTCCTCCTCCTTCCTATCCACCTCATTGGTCCCTACATGGACCACGACATCTGGCTGCTCACCGTCTCTCCTGAGAATACTGAGAACTCGATCCGAGATATCGCAGACTCTGACACCAGGGAGGCAACAGACCATCCGCGATTCTCGATCTCTCCCACAGAACCTCCTATCTGTCCCCCTATCGAATCCCCTATCGCTACTGTTCTCCTCTTTTCCCTCCCTCCTTTCTGAGCTGAGGGTCTAGCCTCAGTGCCAGAGACACGATCATTACAACTTGTCCCTGGTAGGTCGGCCCCACCAACAGTATCCAAAACATTATACCTATTGTTGATGGGAACGGCCACAGGGGTGCTCTGCTCTTTCTGTCTATTCCTCTTCCTTCTCCTGACATTCACCCAGCTGCCTGCCTCCTGACTTTTAGGGGTGACTGTCTCCCTGAAACTCTTGTCTATTACTGCCTCTGCCTCCCGTATGATCCGAAGTTCATCCAGCTCCAGCTCCAGTTCCCTAACTCGGTTTGTCAGAGCTGCAGCTGGATGCACCTTTTGCAGGTGTAGTCATCAGGGACAATTGTGCTGTCCCTGACTTCCCACATGCTGCATTCGGAGCACTCGACTGCCCCAACTGCTGCCTCCATTACCTACTCCTAATTTACTTAAAGGACTTTACCCGGCCCTATCCCACTGGGAGCAAACTCGTCCTCAGCTTCTGCTCGCCGAGGCCTCTCGAACCAAAGCCTCAAAGCTCCACTCCTTCACTGGGCCACTCACACACTGGTCATGTTTGACTAATATTACAGAGAGGAGGGGGTTTAATTTAAATAGCCCTGATTTCTCCTCTCAGCACTTGCCTGTAAACAGAAAGACGTTTTGATTTTGATTTCCTCCTTTATGAGCAGTGGTGTATTTCCCAATCCCTCAATTTTGGTGTGATCCAATTTTTATTACCAACCCCACAGCAAACTCGAGATAAGGGAAGCTCAGAGGGCTGGTTAATTGCACACACATTCGAACGCGGGATGGGGACTGTCGCTATGTAGACACATTCGTACAATAAAAGAGGGTTAGAGAATGAAAGAGTTACAGGCACAGACCACAGAGCAAAGACTTATTGTTTCACTTGAGTCCAAAGCCCAATGGTGTATTCTTTCAAAGAAGTTGGCAGGTTGAAGACTGTTGCTATATAATTCACTTTTCCAGTAGAGATGACTTCCACAATGAGATAGGCACGGAGAGATGAATTAGACTTGGAGACAATGGAATAGTAGATCAGAAGTCGCACTAGAAGCAATGTAGATGGAGGCCAGGCATTCACCTAGACCGAGTACTTGTTCTGAGCTGCTGCTAGTTAGATGGAAGGTGGCAGACTGAGTGGCAGTACAGCAAGACAGGATAACTGGTTCTCCCTGCTAGGGGGGGTCATGTGACATGACTCCCTCTTCTCCAGTGACATGACTCCCTCTTCTCCACTTTGACTTTGACAGAGGATGTTTATTCCTTTGTCTGGGTTTTCGAGATTGAGATTAACAGAGGGATTTTGGAGTACATGTTCACAGATCTCTGAAAGTGGCTGGACAGATAGATAAGATGCTCAAGAAGTCATATGGAATTCTTGAGATTGTTATGGTCAACCATTAAGAATTTGAAAGGAAAGGTGCAGGGTCCTTTGTCCTAGCAGACTGGTTTCTCTGTTGGCCAGGCAGGAAGCAGAGTAATGGTGGATGGGTGTTTTTATGACTGGAAGGCTGTTTCTAGTGGGATTCCGCAGGGTTCAGTGCTAGGTCTCTTTTTTGTGGTGATTTTGACTTGATCTAGAGAGTATGATTAAGAATTTTGTAGATGATACAAAAATTGGCTATGTGGTTGACAATAAAGAAGAAAGCTGGAGACTGCAGGAAGATATCAATGGACTAGTCAGGTGGGAGGAACAGCAGTAAATGAAGTTCAATCTGGAAAAGTGTGAGGTAATGCATTTGAGGAGAGCATACACAGCAAAGGAATACACAGTAAATGGTAGGATACTGATAAATGTAGATGATCAGAGGGACTTTGGAGGGCATGTTTACAGATCTCTGAAGGTAACTGAACAGGAAGATAAGAATGTCAGGAAGACATATGGGATTCTTGCCTTTCTTGGCTGAGGCGTAGAATATCAGAGCTGGGATGTTATGCTGGAACTGTATAAAACACTAGTTAGACCACAGCTGGAACACTGTGTGCAGTTCTGGTCACCGCACTATAGGGGAGAGATGATAAAAATAGAGAGTGTACAGAGGAGTTTTATGGGGATGTTGTGTGGACTGGAGAATTTTAGTTATGAGGAAAGATTGAATATGGCTGTTTTCTTTGGAATGCATCAAGTAAAAGGGAGACCTGAATGAAGTGTATAAAATTATGAGGGGCCTAGGTAGGGTGGATAAGAGGGCCCTATTCCCCTTGGTGGAGGGGTCCATAACCTGGGGCCATAGATTTAAGGTAAGAGGTAGAAGGTCAAGGAGGGATTTGAGGGCAACTTTTTTCACCCAGGTGGGGATCTGGAAGTCACAGCTTGAAAGGGTAATAGAGGCAGAAACCCTCATAGCATTTAAAACGTACTCAGATATGTACTCAAAGTGCCATAGCCTACAAGAGTTGACAGTGTTGGTAGCAGTGACCACGCATAGTCCTTGAGGAGGCGAAGACCCCCTTCACATTGAGGATACCCTCCATTGTGTTTTGTGGCATTACCACCATGCTAAATGGAATAAATTTCGATCAGATTTAGCAACTCAAAACTGGGCAACCATGAGGCACTGTGGGCCATCAGCAGCAGCAGAATTGTATTCAACCCGAATCTATAATCTCATGGCCCGGCATATTCTTCAGTCTACCATTACCACCAAGCCAGGGGATCAACCCTGGTTCAATGAAGAGTTCAGGAGAGCAACAGCAACTCCAGGAGCAACATCAGCATACCTAAAAATGAGGTGTCAACCTGGTGAAGCTACAACATAGGACCACTTGCATGCCAAACAGCAGAAGCAGCATGCGATTTACAGAGCTAAGCGATCCCACAACCAACGGATCTGCAGTCGTGAACAGTGGTGGACAATTAAACAACTGACCGGAGGTGGGGACTCCACAAATATCCCCATCCTCAGTGATGGTGGAGCCCCACACATCAGCACAAATGACAAGGCTGAAGCATTTGCAGCCAGCTTCAGTCAGAAGTGCCAAGTGGATAATCCATCTCTGCCTCCTAGCTGCGTCACTAGCCACTCTGTTCCAGTACAGCTTCAACATTGGCAATATGGAAAATTGCCCATGTATTACCTGTACATAAAAAGTAGGGCAAATCCAACATGGCCAATTACCACGCCGTCAGTTTACTCTTGATTATCAGCAAAGTGATGGAAAGTGTGGTTGACAGTGCTAAGCAGCACTTACTCAGCAATAACCTGTTCACTGACACTCAGTTTGGGTTTCACCAGGGCCACCCAGCTCCTGACCTCATAACAGCCTTAATCCAAACATGGACAAAAGAGCTGAACTCAAGAGGTAAGGTGAGAGTGACTGCCCTTGACATCAAGGCACCAAAACTGAAGTCAATGGGAAACAAAAACAGAATTACCTGGAAAAACTCAGCAGGTCTGGCAGCATCGGCGGAGAAAAAAGTGTTGACGTTTCGGGTCCTCATGCCAATGCTGCCAGACATGCTGAGTTTTTCCAGGTAATTTTGTTTTTGTTTTGGATTTCCAGCATCTGCAGATTTTTGTTTTTATCTATGAAGTCAATGGGAATCAGGGGAAAACTCTTCACTGGTTAGAGTCATACCTAGCACAAAGACAGATGGTTGTGGTTGGTGGAGGTCAATTATCTCAGTCCTGGGACATCACTGCAGGAGATCCTCAGGGTAGTGCCTTAGTCCAACCATCTTCAATTGTTTCATCAATGACCTTTCCTCCATCATAAGGCCAGAGGCTGATGATTGCACAATGTTCAGCACCATTCATGACTCCTCAGATGCTGAAGCAGTCCATGTCCAAGTGCAGAAGTCCATGACAATATCCAGGCTTGGGCTGACAAGCAGCAAATAACGTTCAAGCCACACAAGTGTCAGGCAATGACCATCTCCAACAAGGGAGAACCCAACCGTCGCCCTTTAATGTTCAATGGCATTACTGTCACTGAATCCCCCACTATCTGGTAACCACTGACCAGAAACTGAACTGAGCTAGTCATATAAATACTGTGGCTACAAGAACAGGTCAGAAGCTGGGAATTCTGCGGAGAGTAACTCACCTCCTGACTCCCCAAAGCCTTTCCACCATCTACAAGGCACAAGTCAGGAGCATGATGGAATACTCTCCCCTTGCCTGGATGGGTGTAGCTCCAACAACACTCAAGAATCTTGACACCATCCAGGACAAAGCTGCCCACTTTATTGGTTTTCCACCCACCGCCTTAAACATTCATTCCCTCAACCACTGATAAGTAGTGGTAGCAGTGTGTATCATCTACAAGTTGCGCTGTAGCAACTTACCAAAGCTCCTCTGAGAGCACATTCCAAACTTGCAACCTCTACCACCTAGAAGAACAAGGGCAGCAGGTGCATGGAAACATAGTGGTGACCTGAAAGTTCTCCTCCAAGCCACCCAGCATCCAGATTTGGAACGTTATCATCGTTCCTTCACTGTCGCTGGGCCGATATCCTGGGGCTGCCTTCCTACCAGCGCTGTGGGTGTACCTTCTTCTTAGGCTGCTCCTCGGGGCCGAGAATGACTTGATTCCACACTAAAAATGAGTTCTCAGGTGACTGAAGAGTCCAAAGCATGACCTACAGTCTCTGTTACAGGTGGGGCAGATGGCGAGGTTGCCACGCGCTCTTTTCACTTTGACGCTTTAGCTTCAGCTAGCCCTCGGCAATGAGACTCGGTGTTCAACTCCTTCCCGGATGCTTTCCCTCCACATCGGGCAGTCATGGGCCAGGGATTCCCAGATGTTGGTGGGGACATTGTACTTTTTCAAGGAGGCTTTGAAGGTGTCCTTAAAGCATTTCCTCTGCCCTCCTGGGGCTTGCTTGCTGTGTCAGAGCTCCGAGTAGAGCGCTTGATCCAAGAGTCTCGTGTCAGGCATGTGGATGATGTGGTCTGCCCAGCAGAACTGATCGACTGTGGTCAATGCTTCGATGCTGGGGATATTGGTCTGAGCGAGAACATTGCCAATGGATATGCAGGATCTTGCAGAGTCAGTGCTGGTGGTACCTCCAGAGTTTTGAGGTGCCTGCTATACATAGTCCACATCTCTGAGCCATGTAGAAGGGCAGGTATCACTGCTGCTCTGTGGACGATGAGCTTGGTGCTGGGTTTGAGGTCCAGGTCTTCAAACAGTCTCTTCCTCAGGTGGCTGAAGGCTGCATTGGCACACTGAAGGCTGTCATCGTCGATGTCTGCCCTTGTTGACAGTAGGCTTCCAAGCTATGGAAATTGGTACACGTTGTGCAAGGCCTGGTCATGGATTTTGATAACTGAGGGGGGAGTACAGTGTGGACATGCAGGTTGGCAGAGGACCTTTGTCTTACGGATGTTTAATGTAAGGCCCAAGCTCTTGTACATCTCGGTGAAGGTGATGACAATGACTTGGAGCTCAGCCTCTGAGTGTGCGCAGATGCAAGCATCATCTGCATTCTGTAGTTCAATGACAGAGGATGGGACAACCTTGGATCTGGCCTGTAGGCAGCAGAGGTTTCTGCTTGTTCTGTAGTTTAGCTCCACTCCAGTGGGGAGCTTGCTGAGGGTGAGATGGCACATTGCAGCAAGGAAGATCGAGAAGAGCAATGACACAGCCTTGCTTGACCCTGGTCCAAATGTGGATTGAGTCTGTGGTGATCAATTGGTCAGGATCACGGCTTGCATGTCATCATGGAGCAGGCGGAGGATAGTGACAAACCTTTGGGAGCAGCTGAAATGGAAGAGAATGCTCCATAATCCTTTGTGGTTGACAGTGTAGAGCCTGCTCCACCATTCAATACGATCATGGCTGATCGAACACTTCAATGCCTTTTACCCACACTATCCCCATAGCCCTTTACATTATTGTTAATGGGTAATCTATCAATCTCTCCCTTAAACATATTCAATGACTGAGCTTCCACAGCCCTTTGAAGTAGAGAATACCAAAGATTCACAACCAGGGGAAACATCTTACCTGCATCTACCTTGTCTATTCCTTTAAGTATTTTATGAGATCACCTCTCATTCTTCGAAACTCCAGGGAATACAGGCCCAGTTTCCCCAATCTCTCTTCATAAGACAGTCCCACCATTCCCGAATAGGTCTGGTGAACCTTCACTCCCTCTATGGCAATAATATCCTTTCTGAGGTAAGGGGACAACACTACACACACTACTCCAGGTGCAGTCTAACCAAACTTCTATACAATTGAAACAAGACTTCACTACTCCTATACTCAAATCCTCTTGTGATAAAGGCTAACATTCCATTAGCCTCCTAATTGCCTGCTGCACCTGCCTGTTAGCTTTCAGTGATTTACAGACCAGGACACCCAGGTCCCTTTGTACATCTACACATTCTAATCTCTTTTTCTCGAGTTGGGTTGCTGTTTCAGGTTCAGAAATGCCTCGCGCTTGCGGTTTATCATCTCCTGGATCTCTTGGTCACTCTCATCGAACCAGTTTTGGTGTTTCCTGGACGAGTGACCAAGCGTCTCTTCACAGGTGCTGATGATGGACGCCTTGAGGGCAGACCAGGCGTTGTGGACACTGCGTCTCTCCGTCACCAGGCGTTGCCAGGTTGGCAGTGAGGCGCTGGCTAAATAGGGCTCTCTCATCAGGACCCTTGAGCTGATTTTCCTGCAGCATTGTTTCTGTTGCCGTTGCTGCTTTGGGGCTACATTGATGTTGATGACAGAGCAAATTAGGCAGTGGTCCATCCATCAGTCGTCAGCTCCTGTCATAGCGTGGGTCATATGCATGTCCTTGCAGTCCCTCAGCCAGACAATGATGTAGTTGAGCAGGTGCTAGTGCTTGCAGCAAGGGTGTTGCCATAAGGCCTTGTATTTATCTCTCTGACGGAACAAGGTGTTGATTATGACAAAGATGTGTTCTAGGCATTTTGTCAGGAGCAGGTGGTGCTGGATTTCCCTATCCCCTCTCTGCTGATTCCATCTCCCTAGAGATCTGTGTCCTTCCCAACTCTGGCACTGAAGTCACTGAGGATGATCAGTTTATTGCCTGCTGGGACTCGGGCCAGGGATTGTTCGAGGCTGGAGTAAAATTCTTCTTTGGACTCATCTGTAGCACTCAGTGTTGAGGTGTACGTGCTGAGGACTGTAGTGCATTGATTCTGGGCTAGGGTGAGCCGAAGGGTCATGAGGCGCTTGTTTATCCTGCAAGGGGTGTCTTTGAGATGACCAACTAGTTCGCTTTTAATGTCAAAGCAACCCCACGGATGCAGTGACGTTCCGCTGCTTTTACCTTTCCAGAAGAAGGTGTAACCGCCACCTTGTTCCTTGATCTGGACTTCCCCTACTGCCTGGTCTCACTTAGGGCGGCAATGTCAATGTTGAAACGTCTGAGCTCCCAGGCAATGTCGAAACGTCTGAGCTCCCAGGCAATGTCGAAACGTCTGAGCTCCCAGGCAATGTCGAAACGTCTGAGCTCCCAGGCAATGTTGAAACATCTGAGCTCCCAGGCAATGACAGCAGTATGCTGTTCCAGTCTGTCACTGTTGGGGCTGTCCATGTGGGTCCTTACATCCTAGGTCCTGAGCTTCATTTTAAGGGGGTGGAAAATGCCTGTGCACGTGTTCTTTTAACATGGGGTGGCCGTTGCACACCAGCTACCACACAGGCTTCATGGAGCAAGGCCTTGATCCAGTGGCAAGGGGGTCCAAGATGACTGGAGACCAGGCTCCGCTGTGTGGGCCTAGGACATACAGACACACGTACTCCGACTTTCTTCTTTTCTCCTTCCCACAGGACCGCTCTCTCTGGGATTCATAAAGAGCAGTGGTGGTCTCGCAATCTCGCTGTTGGTCTGTGCTGCGCTGCTCCTAGCGGGGTTTGGTGATTCCTGCCCTACGGGTCCTCACTCGCTCTGGCACTCCACTGCCAACTGCCTCTGCTAACTGAGAGGCAGTGGCCTGAACTCTCGCTGTTTTGTCTCCAGAACTCTCAATGTTTTATCCCCTGACCTCTTGCTGTTTTATCTCTTGACCTCTCGTTGTTTTATCTCCCGAACTCTCGCTATTTTATATCCCGAACTCTCATTGTTTTATCTCCTGATCTCTCACAGATTTATCTCCCAACCTCTCTCCAATGACTTCTCTTCAGTGCAGCAAATAGTTACGATCTGCAATGCGCCACAAGAAAGGATGGTGGAGACAGATTCAATCATGTCAGCCGACTGAATGTCCGAGATATCTGATGAAAGTCTCTCAGTATGAGCTAGTGTCCTACTTCCTGCTCTCCACTCCTGGGCTGCTGAGTATGAGCAGCTCTTAGCGAGTGTACCTACATCCCAGGGACTGCAGTTGTTCAAAAAGGCAGCACACCACCACCTTCTCAAGGGCAATAAATGTTGGCCAATCCAGCGATGCCCCCATCCTATGAACGATTAAAAGCAAGTTGGAAAGTTGGATTAGGCTGAATGGCTCCTTTTCACTTGGTGCCAAATGGCTTCCTTTTGCATTGAAAATTTCTATGATTCTATCCCATTTAGTAGAGTGTCAGTGCCACACAACATGATAGAAGATATCCTCAGTGTGAAGACAGAACTTAATCTCTATTTGGACGATGCAGTGGTCACTCCTACCAATACTGACATGAACAGATGCATCTGCAACATGGATTAGTATGAATGAGCTCAAGTGGATTTTTCCCTCTTGTTGGTCCTCTTACCATCTGCCATTGGCCCAGTGTGGCAGATATGGCCTTCAGGGCTTGGCCAGAAGTGGTGCTACCCAGTCACCGTTGGTGATGGACATTGAAGGCCCCCACCCAGAGCACATTCTGTTCCCTTTTCCACCCTCAGTACTTTTTCTAAGTGGTGCCCAACATAGAAGAGTACCAATTCATCAGTTGAGGGAGGGTATTAGGTGGTAATCAGCAGGAGGTTTCATATTTGACCTGATGCCATGAGACTTCATTCCCAGGGCCACTCCTTCTTAACTGTGTACCACTGAGCTGCTACCTCTGCTGGGTCTGTGCTGCCAGTGAGACAGGACATACCCAGGGATGGTGATGGATCAGTCTTGCACATTGGCTGTAAGGAATGATTCAGTGAATAGGACTGTGTCAGAATGTTGCTTGACTAGTCTGTGGGACAGCTCTCCCAATTTTGGCACAAGTCCCTAGATGTTAGTGAGGTGGACTTTGTAGGGTCAACTGGGCAGTGTGTGCCACTTTCCTTTCCAGTGCCTAGAGTGATGCCAGTGATCTGTCCAGTTTTATTCTTAATCAACTTCTCTGTAGTGGTTTAATACAACTGAATAGCTTGCTACGCCATTTCAGAGGGCAATTAAGAGTCAACTACATTGCTGTGGGTCTGGAGTCACATGTAGGCCAGGCCAGGTAAGGGTAGCAGATTTCCTTCTCTGTAGGGCTTTAGTGAAACAATTGGCTTTTACGACAATCTGGTAGTTTCATGATCATCACTGCTGAGACTAGCTTTGATACCAAATTTATTAATTAATTTAATTTGAATTCCCCCAGTGGCCATAAAGGGATTTGAACACTTACAGGCTTACTGGTCCAGTTAGATTACCACTATACTATCGTTCCATATTGTCTTACAAGGATCCACGCAAAGGTTCAATTTAAGGCCCCTATATTTCACTAGACGGCAATGCTAAATATAATCTGCTGAATCAGATATCAAATCAGTCACCTGTGCTTGTCACCTTTCTCTTCAACAACAGTTTTTAAATAAAAAATAGAGAATCAGATAAGCTAAAAGAGAACAAAAAAATGGAAGTAAATGAAAAAGAAAGTTGTTTCGGTGTGTATCACGGGCAGCCCATCACTACTGCTAGCTTTCCACTTGATATGAAAGTCAAAATCCATTCCTATCTGACCCTCTGCCACTTCTACAACAAGACCTGTTGTCAGCTGGACCGGGGTCAATATTATGCCAGTGGCCCTCAAAGTCACCACAGCACTGAAGTTATACTCCTTTACACGCTCATGAATAGCAACCATATCTCCCAGCCTGCAGTACACAGCTGCATTTGGCAGGTGACCGACACCCTCTTTAACAGGGTCCTTCAGCTGCATCCAAATGTTTAATTTGCCTTATTGACTATTGCCGGGGTACTTTTAAGGCCAGTTCAATGATCAATCTCAATGCTCTTCCACTATTAACTCTGCTGGTGGCCAGCATGCCATGCTACTTTCATCCCTTACTTGCTGCATTTTATAATTGACAGTCCACGGTTCCAACAAGCTTGAAACTAAAGAGCATTTCACAATCTATGCCTGAAATTACTCGAATAAACTACATATACTTGACTAATTCCATTCAAAAGGGTTATTTCAGCTCGTGCTAACATATGTCATAACAAAGCTAAAATTAGCTTTACTCTGTCATATTTCTTCCATATTTTTGTAAAGCATTTTACAGTTTTTTATTAGATTAATTAATATGTAAAATGTGGTTTTATTCCACATGCTTTTTTACTGCTATTTCTCTGACAAGTTCATTGGTGTACTGAGACAATAATACGCCACAGAACTACATAATATTCCCATCTTCATGGTAGGTTGGCAGAGGCGGTGGGGTTGCTTTGTTAGTAAGAAATGAAATTAAATCAATAGCAAGAAATGACGTAGGGTCAGATGATATAGAATCTGTGTGGGTGGAGTTGAGGAACCACAAAGGTAAAAAAACCATGATGGGAGTTACGTACAGGCCTCCGAACAGTAGGCAGGATGTGCGGCACAAGATACACCAGGAGATAGAAAAGGCGTGTAAGAAAGGCAAGGTTACAGTGATCATGAGGGATTTCAATATGCAGGTAGACTGGGTAAATCAGGTTGGTAGTGGATCCCAAGAAAAGGAATTTGTAGAATGTCTATGAGATGGTTTTTTGGAGCAACTTGTGGTGGATCCCACTAGGGAACAGGCAATTCTAGATTTAGTGATGTGTAATGAGACAGATTTGATAAGGGAGTTAAGGTGAAGGAACCCTTAGGAGGAAGTGACCATAATGTGATAGAATTTACCCTGCAATTTGAGGGGAAAAAGCTGGAATCAGATGTAACGGTATTACAGTTGAATAAAGGCAACTACAGAGGCATGAGAGAGGAGCTGGCCAGAATTGACTGGGAGATGAGCCTAGCAGGAAAGACAGTGGAACAGCAATGGCAGGAGTTTCTGGGAGTAATTTGGGAGACACAGCAAAAATTCATCACTAGGAAGAAGAAGCATACTAAAGGGAGGACGAGGCAACCATGGCTGACAAGGGAAGTCAGGGACAGCATAAAAGCTAAAGAGAAAGCATACAATGCAGCGAAGAGCAGTGGGAAACCAGGGATTGGGAAGCCTACAAAGACCAACAGAGGACAACTAAAACAGAAATAAGGAGGGAGAAGATTAAATATGAGGGTAAACTAGCCAGTAACATAAAAGAAGATTGCAAGAGTTTTTTTTAGATATATAAAAGGTAAGAGAGAGGAAAAAGTGGACATTGGGCCACTGGAAAATTACGCTGGAGAAGTAGTAGTGGGGAACAAAGAAATGGCGGAGGAACTGAAATCCCCAAAGTTCAAGAGAGTCAGGGGGCAGAGGTGCGTACGGTGGCCGTTACCAAGGAGAAGGTGCTGGGAAAACTGAAAGGTCTGAAGGTGGATAAATCACCTGGACCAGATGGATTATACCTCAGAGTTCTGAAGGAGATAGCTGAAGAGATCGTGGAGGTGTTAATGATGATCTTTCAGGAATCACTGGAGTCAGGGAGGGTCCCAGAGGACTGGAAAATCGCTAATGTAACCCCCCTGTTTAAGAACGGAGTCAGGCAAAAGATGGGAAATTACAGGCCGATTAGCCTGACCTCAGTCGTTGGTAAGATTTTAGAGTCCATTATTAAGGATGAGATTTCAGAATACTTGGAAGTGCATGGTAAAATAGGGCAAAGTCAGCATGGTTTCATCAAGGGGAGGTCATGCCTGACAAATCTGTTAGAATTCTTTGAGGAGGTAACGAGTAGGTTAGACAAAGGATAGCCAATGGATGTTATCTACTTGGACTTTCAGAAGGTCTTTGACAAGGTGCCGCACAGGAGGCTGCTCAGTAAGATAAGAGCCCATGGTGTTAGAGGCAAGGTACTAGCATGGATAGAAGATTGGCTGTCTGGCATGAGGCAGAGAGCGGGGATAAGCGGGTCCTAGTGGAGTTCCGCAAGGGTCAGTATTGGGAGCACAACTTTTCACTTTATACATTAATGATCTAGATGAAGGAACTGAGGGCATCCTGGCTAAGTTTGCAGATGATACAAAGATAGGTGGAGGGACAGGTAGTATTGAGGAGGTGGGGAGGCTGCAAAAGGATTTGGACAGGTTAGGAGAATGGGCAAAGAAGTGACAGATGGAATACAACGTGGGGAAGTATGAGGTCATGCACTTTAGTAGGAAGAGTAGAGGCATAGACTATTTTCTAAATGGGGAGAGAATTCAGAAATCTGGAGTGCAAAGGGACTTGGGAGTCCTAGTCCAGGATTCTCTTAAGGTTAACTTGCAGGTTGAGTCGGTAGTTAGGAAGGCAAATGCAATGTTGGCATTTATTTCAAGACGACTAGAATATAAAAGCAGGGATGTGCTGCTGAAGCTTTATAAGGCTCTGGTCAGACCACATTTAGAATATTGTGAGCAATTTTGGGCCCTGTATCTCAGGAAGGATGTTCTGGCCCTGGAGAGGGTCCAGAGGAGGTTCATGAGAACGATCCCAGGAATGAAAGGCTTAACATATGAGGAACGTTTGAGGACTTTGGGTCTATACTCGATGGAGTTTAGAAGGATGAGGGGGGATCTGATTGAAACTTACAGAATACTGAAAGGCCTGGATAGAGTGGACGTGGGGAAGATGTTTCCATTAGTAGGAGAGACTAGGACCCGAGAGCACAGCCTCAGAATAAAGGGAAGACCTTTTAGAACAGAGAAAAGGAGAAACTTCTTTGGCCAGAGAGTGGTGAATCTTTGGAATTCATTGCCACAGAAGGCTGTGGAGGCCAGGTCATTGAGTGTATTTAAGACCGAGATAGATAGGTTCTTGATAGGTAAGGGGATCAAAGGTTATGGGGAGAAGGCGGGAGAATGGGGTTGAAAAACTTATCAGCCATGATTGAATGGCGGAGCAGACTCGATGAGCCGAATGGCCTAATTTCTGCTCCTATGTCTTATGGTCTTATGGTCTCCTCCACCATTCCATGTAAGGATGTAACAAAACATAGAACGAGAAGTGGTCTTTCAGAGCAAAATGCTCTGATCTTAACTCTCCCTTGTTGCTGTCTTTCAGCCAGCCAGCCAGGTCCTCAAGCTGCTGGGGCACATCCTGCAAGGTCACCTGCAACGACCACCACTGGAAGTCAGCAGCCTTCCACCATACTGTGTTAACTCAATGTTATTACAATTATGCAGCTCCTTCTTGAGGCTTTTCCCTGCCTGGTTGATGCTTTGTAACTACAAAGCTGAAAAAAATATTTTTATGAAGAGCTTCCATCTCACTGCGGAAGCTTCAGGACAGCCCACATCTAACAACCTGCTCTGAAAACTCTGCTCACATTTGGACAGCTGAGACAATCCACAACATTCTAAAATAATCAACAACATTCTACATCAAACAACCAACGACAGTTTACAAAAAAAGTCAATTCACCCGATCAGGTGCAGGTACACCCACGGTGCTGTTAGGAAGTAAGAAGGGAGTTCCAAGATTTTGATCCAGTGTCAGTGAAGGAAAGGTGATATAATAGAATTTAGAATTGTACCCTTTACTCTACATTGCTTCTCCTCCTTCTTCTTACCAAAATGAATCACTTCACACTTCTCTGAATTAAATTTCATCTGCCACTTGTCCGTCCATTCAATCAGCTTGTCTTTGCCCCTTTGAAGTTTATCTCTATCTTCTTCACAGTTTACATTCCTTCCGAATTCTGTATCATCTTCAAATTGTGTCCTTTACACTTAAGTCTGGGTCATTAATATATACCAAGCAAAGTCCTAACGCTGACCCCTGGTGCATTCCACTATGTACTTTCCACCAGTCCAAAAAACAACCATTCACTGCTACTCTCTATTTCCTGCCACTCAGCCAATTTTATTTCTATGCTGCCATTGTCCCATTTATTCCTCGGACTCTAACTTTGCTGACAAGCTTATTATGTGGCACTTCATCAAATGCCTTTTAAAAGTCCATGTACACCACATCAACAGCATTACTCTTATCAACCCTCTCTGTTACCTCATCAAAAAATTCAATCAGGTTAGTTAAACATGATTTGCCCTTAAGAAATCCATGCAGTCTTTCCCTAATCCACATTTGCTCAAGTGACTTTTAATTTTATCCAGAATTATCATTTCCAGGAGCCTTCCCACAACTAAAGTTAAACTGACTGGCCTATAGTTACTAGACATATCCTTATACTCATTTTGAACAAAGAGGTAACATTTTCAATTATCCAGCCCTCTGTCACCAGAGAATTGAAAGATTATAGCCAGTGCCTCTGCAGTTTCCACCCTTATTTTCCTCAGTATCCTTTAATGCATCTCATCTGGTCATGGTTATTTATCAACTTTAAGTACTATCAACTTATCTAATTCATCCCTTTCATCAATTTTTAGTGCATCCAATGTTTCAACCATCTTGTCTTTCACTATGATTTGGACAGCATCTTCTTCCTTGGCAAAGAAAGATGTGAAGTATTCATTTAGTACAACAGCCGTGCACCCTGTCTATACATGATCCAACAGAGGGCGGTAGTGGGAAGTGACTGAGAAGCATTCTGGGAAAAGTCAGCACAGTCACCGCAACTCAGAAGGGGATCGAGGAGGACCCACTATCAAAGAACGGAATAGCCCCAAACATTACATTGCTGTAGTGTTTCCATCCCTCCCTCCTCCTCAAACCAAAAAAAAAGAGAGAGAGAGGGAGAGAGAGAGGGAGAGGCAGTGTCTTCAGCAGTGCACCAGACCTGCGAGAGACACTATTCCAAAAGTGGGTTTTAAAAAAAGCAGCTGATTGGTGAGTAAAGCCTGGTGAGTTTTTTTTTCAATCTATGTACGTAATTTATTGCTTAATACTGAGGTAGGAGCTAAAAAAAACGTGTAGAGTAGTACTGTACAAGTATAATTAGTCAAGAAACAAGGTTCCTAGCTAACATAAATAAGGCCCCGAGCTAGCGTATTTTTTAAGGGAGTCTCTAGCTTAATCGAGAGGGACGTCATGGCAGGAGAACTCAGACCCGTGATATACTCCTCCTGCAGGATGTGGGAGATGAGGGATGCTTCCAGCGTCACTGGTGACCATGTGTGCGGAAGGTGTGTCCAAATGCAGCTTCCAGCTAACCAGATTTCAGAGCTGGAGCTGCGGGTGGACTCATTGTGGAGCATCCGCATTGCTGAGCAAGTCATGGATAGCATGTTTAGCGAGGTGGTCACACCGCAGGTGAAGATTACACAGGCAGAAAGGGAATGGGTGACCATCAGGAACAGTAAAAGACTCAGGAAGGTAGTGCAGGAGTCCCCTGTGGTCATCCCCATCTCTAACAGATATACTGCTTTGGATACTGTTGAGGGGATGGCCTCTCAGGGGAAAGAAGCAACAGCCAAGTTCACGGCACCGTGGGTGACTCTGCTGCTCAGAGGGGCAGGAGGAAAACAAATGGCAGGGCTATAGTGATAAGGGGTTCAATAGGGTCCAGGATGTCACAGAGTGGCTGCAGGACATTCTGGTGAGGGAAGGTAAACAGCCAGTGGTCGTGGTAAACGTTGGTACCAACGACATAGGTAAACTAAAGGATGAGGACCTGCAAGCTCAGTACAGGAAATTAGGAGATAAATTACAATGCAGGACTTCAAATGTAGCAATCTCAGGCTTAGTCCCAGTTCCACGTACTAGCGAGAGCAGGAATAAGAGGATAGACCAAATGAACATGTGGCTGGAGAGATGGTGTAGCTGGGAGGGATTCAGATTCTTGAGACACTGGGACCAGTTCTGGGGAAGGTGGGACCTGTACAAACCGGACGGGCTGCACCTAGGCAGAGCCAGGACCAGTATCCTTGCGGGGACTTTTGCTAGTTCTGTTGGGGAGTTTTTAAACTAGTGTGGCAGGGGGATGGGATCCCAGGAATAGGATCAGATAGGTCAGATTCAGATCAGAAAAATGGAGGTAGAACATTAGCCAGGGACGTTGTGATAGGCATGGAGTTACAGGAAAAGCAAAGTTTACAAAGTGTCCAGCAAGGGAAATTGATGGGGTTAAACTGTTTATAGTTCAATGCAAGGAGTATTACAAACAAGGTAGATGAGTTAAGAGCACAGGTAGACCCCTGACAGCAGGGTGTCATTGCTATAATGGAGACCTGGCTAAAGGAGGAATAAAACTGGCAGCTTAATATCCCTGGTTATAGAGTCTTCAGACACGATAGAGTAGGAGATAAAAAGAAGGGGGGGGGGTAGCATTAATGGTTAAAGAATCAATTCCAGTTGTGAGAAGGGATGATATACTAAATGGGTCAACAAACGAGGCTTTATGGATTGAGCTTAGAAATAAAAAAGGGGCAGTCACTACAGTATACAACAGAACCCCAAAAAGTGAAAGGGAGATAGGAGAACAAATATGTAGGCAAATTTCTGCTTGTAAGAACAAGAGGGCAATAATAGTAGGAGATTTCAACTATCCTAATATCAACTGGGATTCAAACAATATAAGGGGCACTGAGGAAGAAAAATTCACGCAGTGTGTCCAGGAAAATTTTTTCAACCAGTTAGTGACAAACCCAGCGAGAGGAGATGCAACTCTAGACTTAGTCTTGGGGAACGAAGAAGGGCAAGTGGGTGAAGTGACAGTTGGTGACCATATCAGGGACAGTGATTCAGTTAGAGTTAGCATTACCATGGAAAAGGACAGAGATAAGGCAGGAGTAAAAGTCTTGAACTGGGGAAAGGCAAATTTTGCAGAAATGAGTAGGGACTTGGCTGAGGTGGACTGGACAGCACTGCTGGAGGATAAAACAGTGGAAAACCAGTGGGAAGCACTAAAAAGCGAGATCCTAATTGTACAAAGTAGACATGTCTCCTACAAAAATAAGAGTGGTACTGCCAAATCTAGACCCCCCTGGTTGTCTAGAGGAATGCAGGGGAAGATCAAACAGAAAAAGAAAGTGTATGATAGAACTAATTCTATCACAAAGAACTAAGCACTGCAGGTAGCCCAGACGAATATAAGAAGTGCAGGGACGAAATAAAAAAAGGAAATCAAAAAGAGAGCATGAAAAAAGATTAGCAAGTAAAGTTAAAGATGACCCAAAGATGTTTTACCAGTACATTAATGCTGAAAGGTTAGTTAAGGAAAAAGTGGGACCTATCAGAGATGAAGATGGAAACTTGTCTGTAGATGCAGAGGCTGTGGGAAGGGTTTTGAATGAATATTTTGTCCCCGTGTTTACAAAGGAAAGGGAGGATGTAGATATAGTAGTCCAGGAGGAACACTGCGAGATATTGGATGGGATAGCCATAAAGAGAGAGGAAGTACTCGAAGGGTTGAAATCCTTGAAAGTGGATAAGTCACCAGGGCCAGATGGATTGTTTCCGAGGCTGCTGAAGGAAGTCAGGGAGGAGATAGCAGATGCTCTGAGGAAGATTTTCCAATCTTCACTAGATACAGGGGAGGTACCGAAGGACTGGAGAAATGCAAACGTAGTTCCATTGTTTAAAAAGGGATCAAAAGAAATGCCAAACAATTATAGGCCAGTTAGTCTTACATCGGTGGTGAGCAAACTTGTAGAATCAATCCTGAAAGAGAAGATTAACTGTCAAGTGGAAAGGCATGGACTAGTCAGGGATGGTCAGCATGGATTTGTTAAAGGAAGGTCTTGCCTCACAAATTTGATTGAATTCTTTGAGGAAGTGACAAGAAGGGTTGATGACGGTAGTGCAGTGGATGTTGTGTAGATGGATTTTAGCAAGGAATTTGACAAGGTCCCACATGGAAGATTGGTCAGGAAAGTAAAAGGCCATGGGATTCAGGGTAATGTGGCAAACTGGATAAAAGGTTGGCTTTGTAACAGGAAACAAAGGGTAATGGTCGATGGATGCCCTTGCAAATGGAAAGTTGTCTCAAGTGGTGTTCCACAGGGCTCAGTGTTGGGACCCTTGCTGTTTGTGTTATATATTAACGATTTGGACGTGAACGTGGGGGCACGATTGGGAAATTTGCAGATGACACAAAGATTGGCTGAGTAGTGGATAGTGTAGAGGGTAGTCATAATCTCCAAAACGATATGGATGCTTTTCCAAATTATAAGGGGAATAGATAAGAGTGGACAGGATAAAACTGTTTCCCTTGGTGGAGAATTCTAGAACCAGGGGACATAGATTCAAGATAAGTGGATTGGGCGATAAAGTGGCAGATGGATTTTAACATAGAGAAGTGTGAGGTCATACATTTAGGGAGGTCAAACAGTTACAGGGATTACACAATAAATGGGAATATACTAAGAGGGGTAGATGAAGTGAGAGATCTGGTAGTACAAGTACAGAGATCCCTGAAGGCAGCAGTTCAAGTAGACAAGATTGTAAAGAAGGCATATGGAATGTTCTCCTTCATTGGCAGAGGTGTAGAATATAAAAGTAAGGATATAATGTTGGAATTGTATAAAACACTGGTGAGGCCACAACTGGAGTATTGTGTGCAGTTCTGGTCACCACATTACAGGAAGGACGTAATAGCTCTGGAGAGTGCAGAGGAGGTTCACAAGCATGTTGCCAGGCTTAGAAAAGTGTAGCTACGAGGAGAGATTGGATAGGTTGGGGTTATTTTCCTTAGAACAAAGAAGGCTGAGAGGTGACTTTATTGAGGTGTACAAAATTATAAGGGGAATAGATAAGAGTGGACAGGATAAAACTGTTTCCCTTGGTGGAGAATTCTAGAACCAGGGGACATAGATTCAAGATAAGTGGCAGAAGTTGTAAGGGGGACATGAGGAAGAACTTTTTTACACAGAGGGTAGTGGGTGTCTGGAATTCGCTGCCCAAGTTGGTGGTAGAGGCAGAAACTCTAAACTCTTTTAAGAAGTATCTGGATTTGAACCTTTAGTGCTGTAAGCTGCAGGGCTATGGGCCGGGTGCAGGAAGCTGGGATTAGAAAGGGCACCTGGGTGTCCTCAGGCTGGCATGGACAAGATGGGCTGAATGGCCTCCTTCCGTGCTGTAACTTTTCTATGGTTCTATGGTTCTACGTGTAAATCCCCTTTGAGGTTCATAATTGCCCCCATTCCGCCTTTAACCACTCTCTTACTATTTATATGCCTATAGAAGACTTTTGGATTCCCTTTTACGTTAGCTGCCAATTGCTCCTCATCCTCTCTCTTTGCCTCACTTATTTGTTTTTTCACTTTCTTTCTGAACCTTCTACATGGAGCCTTGTTCTCAATTGTCTTATGCACCTGACATATATAATATATACCGTTTTTCTGTTTCATCTTACTCTGCATCTCCTTCGTCATCCATGAAGGTCTGAATTTGTTTATCCTACCATTCCCCTTGTGGGAATGGACATTGGCTCTATCTGAATTATCTCCTCTTAAAAGGCAGCCCATTGTTCAGTTACCTTTTTGCCTATCAATTGTTGATTCCAATTCACCTGGGCCAGATTTGTTCTCACACTATTGAAGTTGGCCTTCCCCCAATTAATTATTTTTACTCTGGATTACTTCTTGTCCTTTTCCATAGCCAACCTAAACCTTATGATGATATGGTCACTGTCCCATAATTGTTCCCCTACTGACACTTGACCCGCCTCATTCCCAAGGACCGAATCTCACAATGCTTCCTTCTTTGTTGGAAACATAATGATGTAGAAAATTCTCCTGAACACACACTGGAAACTCTTGCCCCTCTCTGCTCTTTGCACTATTACTATCCCAGTCAAAATAGGATTAAAGTCTTCCATTATAGCTACTTTATAATTCTTACACTTGAGCTGTTCAGACATCAGAGCTGTTATTTCAGAATTTCAGTGTTTTGCTCCATGACTTTCCCACTGGGGAAGCTTATTTTAGGTGAGCTGGCCGAATGTGGTTGGGTAGTGGAGGGTGTCATGAGGGAGTCTTTGTCACCATGCAGCCAATCTCTAGTTCATTGTGGCGACCCAGAAATGAAGGGTAGTGCTGAATAGTGCAGTGTATTGCTACCAAGATTGAAAGGATTCGTCAAAAGTATGCTCTGTGCATAATCACACAACAACTGCAAGTGGTGGCACTTGCAATTGCAGTACATCTCTCTGTTAATATGTGGGGCCTGCAGAATCACATGCTCACAATTGATAGTATGCTGCACCACTGGGAAACTTGTTATCAGGGGAAAGCCATGTGCTTTCTCTCATGTTTCTCTCTGGTAAGAGAGAAGAAAGAAAGAGAGGGCTTCTGTCACCTCCATGAGCAGAGATGTATGGTGAAGTGCAAAATGTTGGCAATGTTGCCTGCTGCTGCCTGGATGGATCCACTAGCATAGAAATTGAGGGACACAGTGATCTTCACAACCTCTGGCAACACTGTCCTCACACTACTGTGTGGCTGTATGCCTGATTGGAGGAGGTGATACAGTTCAGTGACTACCTCTTTGTTGAAACATAGCCATCTCTGACATTGCTTCTGGCTGAGTTGGAGGCCAGAGAAGTTCTCTCTGAAGACCTTTGGTGGGCTTGGCCTTCTGTTGAGAACCCCCCTCCACCTCCCTCTGCTACAGCTCCCCCCACTCTGCTGCGGGTGCTCCATGTCCCTGTCATGTTGCAGGCCAAGAGGGACTATAGCCCGCATTACTGAAAGCAGGTCTTCTCCAGACCGGCCTTCCAATCCTCAGATCTCCTTGCAAAGGTCCAATATCACAGCCTTATGAATCCAAAATCTTTTCCAAAATTGTCTGGTGATGCTCAACCCAGTAATTCCATTCACTTTACAACAGCTAAAGGAAGGGTACCTCAGCTGGAAGACCTTTTAAGTAGAACTAGTGGCGGCAGGGGTTGGGGGGGTGGGGAGGGTGACTGGTTGTGCAGTCTCTCATGCAGCTAAACCATTTGTTCAGCTAAGAGTGACTAAAAAAGATATTTTAAAGACCTGGGGCAGAATATTAAGCTCATCGGGCGGGCACCTGACCCAGCTGAGCGCAATGATGCCTGGCGAGCATTCCGATGTCACCACGTAGTCCCACAATATTTCGCACAGCGGGCATGTGCCAGAATCGGCAGTGTGCCTGCCGACAATTAAAAGGCCTATTAAGGCCATTAAAAAGATAATTAAATTCAAATTTATGCTGCCCTTCCAACCTTACGGTTGGCAGGCAGACAAAAAGGCCAAGAGGCATTTGCACCTCTTAGGAAACCTCATCCACGGGCAGGATGGGATTTCCTAAAGCAAATAAAAATAAAATAAAAATTTTACATTTGAATTAAAAACATGTCCCTGCTCATATCACGGAGTCACATGAGGGGATGTGTTTTATGGCATTTTTATTTTGTTCATTTAAGTTTTTTTAAACAGCGTTTCATCTCCCTGAGGCAACTCCATCCGGAGATTGAAGTGTTCTTTCGCACGAGGTTTGCGCTGACCCACTTGCCCTCCTCCCCCCGCCCACACAGGCAGTGCTCAGCGCTGCCGCTCGCATTCCACCTTAAGACCCACCCACGTAAAATTGTGGTGCGGTGCCGATCGCAGGCAGCGGTCGGCTTCCAAACCACCCCCACCAGCCCCCGCCGAGCACCCTCCGCCAAGGGCAAAATCCTGCCCTCATGTCTAAAATGGCAGATCATGCTCCAAGTCAGTGTTAGATGCTGTTTAATATTACAATCTGGCCACTCCGCCTGCTTCTAGCACACACACGGCATGTTCAGAAAGGCTGCATGAGAATTGGCTGAACGCAGTCTGGCCAACATTTTTGGCATTTTGGGCTTCCATAGTGCCAGTTCCAGCAGTGCATGGAGCCCAATTTTGCAGCCAGCATCTTTGAAGTGATTTTCCTTCAGGCAAAAAGTGTGCTAGTGCCAGCTCATTCCTTGGTTTAGATAGCATGATTTTTAAAATAAATTTGTATGTATTTTCTTTAGTTCTTAGAATAAATAGCTAGTGTAGTCGATTGATTGCTGGACTGATGCTTAAATGGTCTGAATAAACAATTTGAGGGTGTGGGGATAACACACATTTGCACAATGCTTACCAGATTGGCACACATAGTCTTTGGACACTCTTCCAAATCAAGAAAACTCCTACATATCAGGACTCTCCTTCAGGGCACTCTTTTCTTTTTCATTCATGGGATGTGGGTATCGCTGGCTAGGCCACCATTTATTGTCCATCCCTTACATATCAAGACACTCCTACATGGCAGGACATTGCTACATTTCAGCAACACGTTTCAAAGTCATGATTCCATTTGCCAGTGAGGCTATTAGTCTCTATTTCTAATTAACAGAATGCATTTCTATATGTCCATGTAAAAAATGCTTTTCCACAATATCTGTCTGCTGTACTCCAGACATTACATTTTGTATTGTGTAATCTTTCTAAAAAAAGAAAACCTGGGATTAAATGTTCCTACTTTTGACTTGCAGCCTGAAATTGACCAACTCTGCTGGTCTCCAAACATTTAAACTCTGAATGAGCTTGAAGGGGTGTTTGCTTAAAAATTGGACTTTGTGATCTTCAAGGGCCTGAGATTTAACTTACCAGTAGAATAAGACATTGAGAATGATATGCTTCAACACTTCAGTGCTTTTATGTAATATCTCAGGAGATCTGCTGGTGTCAAATAAATCATGAGAAATGCACAACAGAAGGCACCTAGGTTTGTCTTTCAAGCATGAAAGTTCATCATAAACAAGATTTCCAAAAGAAAAATCAATCCTTACAATGAAAATAATGAAGAAACAAACAAAAAATATTGGAAGCGTTTGCTAAAATAATCAGAAAAAAAGGTGTTCGGAATTGGTAAATTCTGCACTGACAGTGAATAAAATCAAAACAAAGAACTTGTTGAAAGAAATACAAATAAATGTGAGTTAAAGCAATTATAATTATAAAGGAGAAAATCATATTTCAATAAAATATATTCCAAAGATTAAAGTAAAATACTGAAAAGATCATAAAGTTATTTAATTAAGATGATTATAAAGGTAAAATTAGCTTCCCAAAGGCCCAGCCAATAAGGGCATCATCACATGTAATGCTGAGCTATATAGAAAAGGCCACAAGGATGCTGATTCTGTACTTGATCTGTGCTGAGTTAGCTGATCTCAAATGTGCTGCGCTGTTCTGTCTAGACATACATGAAGAATGAACAAGATGTCTGCAGTGGTTCAAGAAGGCAGTGCTCCAATACCTTATCAAGGGCAATTAGGGATGGGAGATAAATGCTGGCCTAGCCAGCAACGCCCACATCCTGTAAATGAATTAAAAAAAAGAACTATTACTCTTTTCTTAGGTAGTCCCTCAGGATCAAGGATGGCTTGTTGCCACTCTGGTTCAATGGATTTTGAGATGGTTGATAAGTCCAATGCATGATCTGCAGACTCTGCCACATGCAAGGGTAGGCGGTCCTTGAAGGGTTGGGTAGATGTGTCATTTTGAGGATTTTGTGCTCCTTCTGATGCCTCGATTTTGCTTCTGCACCTTGCAAACGGATCATTAAGCTCATTGAAAGACCTGCCCGTCCAACCTTAAGGCTGGGGGGCAGGCCAGGAGCCCCAGCAGGCTTCTGAGAAAAGATAAAACCTCACCCACTGGCGGGATGAGGTTTCACCTCAGTTTTTAATAAGTTTATTAAAGTTTCACTCATATTTATTAACATGTCCCATCTCGCGTGACAGCGTCACATGAAGAGGACATGTTAATAATGTTTTTCTTTCTCTATTTTTAAAGTTTTTTAAACATTCAGCGCTCTCCCTGAGACAGCACTTAGTCTCAGGGAGCAGTGCGCTCTTTCATGCGCATGTGTGAAAGAGCGCACTTTTACAGATGGGGAATCCTTCCCACCCCCAGCCCCGGAACAGGGAGCACATAGTGCTTCCTGTCGGCAGGCCGCTGGGCGGGCCTTAATTGGTCAGCCCACGTAAAATGGTGGCCGGCCCCGTTTCTGTGGCGGAGTTCAGCTGCCCGCCCACCGCCAAGCCGGTGGGGCCTGCGCGCCCATCAAGATCAAAATTCTGGCCATAGACTCATAGATGTCTACTGCACAGAAGGAGGCCATTCAGCCCATCCTGTCTGCGCTGGTCAACAAAGATCTGACTACACTAATCCCATTTTCCAGCGCTTGGCCCATAGCCCTGGAGACTATGGCAACGCAAGTGAATATCTAAATACTACTTAAATTTTATGAGAGTTTCTGACTCAACCACCCTTTCAGGCAGATATATTTGACCTCTTTGAGGACACCCCTAAAGCATTTCCATTGTACTCCTGAGAGTCACCTCCTTTGAGGAAGGCCCACCATACTAAGTGCTAATCAGACTTAAGTGGCAAACAGCGGGCCTTCCCCAGGCTGAAGGACTCCAGGAGCAGCAATCCTGCACCCTGGGAGCTGCCGGCCAATCTAAAGCTGATAGCTGTCCATTGTAGACAGTAGTAGCAGTGGCAGCTGCTGGAAGTTTACCCACCAGAAGCTAAAGATTGCTGAGGGTCTGAGGCCATAGGTGAATGAGGGTGGGATGGGTATTGCGGGCTGAGGTGTGGGAGGAGTATTGGGAAGCAAGGGTAGCTCTCAGTGGACCTCCCTTCCAAATGCCGGATTCCTCAATCAGGCACTCAGTGCCTTTGAATGAGAGACATCCTCTGGGAGCCAACAAGCAAACATGACAGAAGAACATAAGAACATAAGGACTAGGAGCAGGAGTAGGCAATTCAGCCTCTCAAGCCTGCCCCACCATTCAAAATGATCATGGCTGATCTCATTTCAGCCTCAACTCCAATTTCCCACCCTCTCCCCATAATCTTTCAGCCCATTACTAATTAAAAATCTGTCTATCTCCTCCTTAAATCTATTCAGCATCCCGGCATCCACTGTACTCTGAGGTAGTGAATTCCACAGAATCACGACCCTTTGAGAAAAGTAATTCCTCCTTATCTCTGATTTAAATCTACTACCCCTTAGCCTAAAACTATGACCTCTCTTTCTGGAATGCCCCAAAGGGCGAAACATGCGCTCCACATCTACTTTGTCTATCTCCTTTAGCATCTTATATACCTCAATTTGATCTCCTTTCATCCTTCTAAACTCTAGCAAGCATAAGCCTAAACTGCTCAATCTCTCCTCATTAGACAAACCCCACATCTCTGGGACCAATCTAGTGAACCTGCTCTGAACCACCTCCAATGCAACTATATCCCTCCTCAAGTAAGGGGACCAAAACTGTGCACAGTACTCCAGGTGTGGTCTCACCAATGCCTTGTACAGTCGCAACAACACTTCCCTATTTTTATACTCTATTCCTTTAGCAATAAATGCCAAAATTCCATTTGCCTTCCTTATTACCTACTGCACCCGTATACTAGCTTTCAGTGAGTCATGCACGAGGACATCCAGATCCCTCTGCACTGAAGCATTCTGAAGTTTCTCTCCATTTAAATAATGTCGTCTTTTTATTCTTCGCCAATCCTCTATCCAAGCTAATATATTACCCCTAACTCCGTGTGATCATATCTTGTGTATTAATGTTTTGTGCTGCACCTTATCAAAGGCCTTCTGGAAGTCCACATATACTACATCTACAGGATCTCCATTATCCACTTTGCTTGTCACATCTTCAAAGAACTCTAGCAAATTAGTTAAACACGATTTAAGCTTCATAAAACAATGCTGACTCTGATGGATTACATTTTGACTTTCCAAATACCCCATTACTACTCCCTTAACAATGGATTCCAACAATTTTCCAATGACAGACGTTAAACTAACTGGTCTATGGATTCCTACTTTCTGCCTCCCCCCCATTTTTGAATAAGGGTGTTATATTAGCATTTTTCCAATACACTGGAACTTTTCCAGAATCCAGGGAATTTTGGAGTATTATAGCCTATGCATCAACTGTCTCTGCTGCCACTTCCTTTGAAACCATGGGATGTAGACCATCAGGTCCTGGGGACTTGTCACACTTTAATCCCAATAGTTTGCTCTAGTGATGGTGATTGTTCTAAGTTCCTCCTTCTCTATACCCTCTGTACTACCTATTACTATTGGGGTGATACTAGTGTCCTCCACCGTGAAAACTGAGGCAAAATATTGATTAAGCTTCTCTGCCATTTCTGCGTTCCCCACTATTAACTCCCCAGTCTCATCCTCCAAGGGACTAACATTCACTTTAGCTACTCTCTTTCCTTTTATATACTTGTAGAATCTTTAGCTATCAGTTTTTACATTTTGCGCTAGTTTTCTTTCATAATTTACCTTTGCTCTTTTTGTTATTTTTTTAGTAACCCTTTGTTGATCTTTAAAAGTTTCCCAATCTTCCAGCCTGCCACTGACCTTTGCAATTTGGTATGCCTTAGTTTTTGCCTTTGTGCTATTTTTAACTTCCTTGCTTAGCCATGGATGCTTTTTCCCCCTCTTACCATCTTTCTTCCTCTTTGAAATATATTTTACTTGGGAGGAATTGAATATCTCCTTAAATATCTGCCACTGTTCATCAACTATCCTACCTTGTAGTCTTCCTGTCCAGTCCACTAGGGCCAAATCTGCCCTCATGCCTATGTAGTTACCTTTGTTTAACTCCAGAACACTAGTGTGGGACTCAAGTTTCTCGCTCTCAAACTGAACTTGAAATTCCATCATGCTATGATCACTCTTCCCTAGAGGATCCTTTACTCTGAGATCATTAATTAATCGCATCTCATTACATAAAATCAAATCCAGAATAACCTGCTCCCTGGTTAGTTCCAGAACATATTGCTCCAAGAAACAATCTCTAATACACTCTATGAACTCTCCCTTGAGGCTAACCTTGCCAATTTGTTTAGTCCAGTCTATATACATATTAAAATCACTCATGATTATTGCTGTGCCTTTCTTACATGCTCTCAGTATTTCCTGGTTTATACTGTGCCCTACTGCTGAGCTACTGTTTGCAAACCAATAGATTACTCCCTTCAGGGACTTCTTTCCCTTGCTATTTCTTATTTCTACCCAGACTGACTCTACATCTTGCTCTCCAGTGCCTATATCATTCGTCACTACAGTACCGATCTTTTCCTTTACTAACAAAGCTACACCACCTCCTTTTCCTTCCTGCCTATCCTTCTGAAACACTGCGTACCCTTGGATATTCAACTCCCAAACCCGTTCTCCCTGTGACCACGTCTCAGTAATCACCACCAAAACACTCCTTTCAAGTGAAGCAGCACTTCACTTGCACTTCCCTCAACTTAGTCTACTGCATTTGCTGCTCCCAATGCGGTCTCCCCTACATTGGAGAGACCAAACACAGTCTGGGTGACCGCTTCGTGGAACACCTTCGGTCTGACTGCAAGCATGACCCAGACCTCCCTGTCGCTTGCCATTTCAACACGCCACCCTGCTCTCATGCCCACATGTCTGTCCTTGGCCTGCTGCAATGTTCCAGTGAAGCTCAACACAAACTGGAGGAACAGCCCCTCATCTTCCAATTGGGCACTTTACAGCCTTCCGGAATTAACATTGAGTTCAACAACTTCAGATCATGATCTCTCTCCTCCATCCTCACCCCCTTTTTGATCCCCTTTTTTTATAATAATTATGTTTTTTTAATATTTTTTTTCTTTTCCCACCTATTTTTATTATTTTTAAAATTTATTTCCATCCATTGTTTTACCTCCACTTTTTAGCCTATTTTGATCCCTTCCCCCCACCCCACCTCCACTAGGGCTATCTGTCACTTGCTCATCCTGCTTTCTATCCTTGATGTCACCATTAGCACATCCTTTAGCTAATATCACCACCTTTTGACCTTTTGTTTATGACATCTTTGGCAATCTCTCCTTTGCCTCCACCCATCACTGGCCCTCTACCCAGCTCTACCTGTCCCACCCCCTCAACCAGCTTATATTTCACTACATTTCTATTTCTCTTTAGTTTTAATGAAGAGTCATACGGACTCGAAATGTTGACCCTGTCTTCCCCCTCCACAGATGCTGTCAGACCTGCTGAGTTTTTCCAGCAATTTTTGAGCCACCAAATCATACCTATTTATCTCTATTTGCGCTGTTAACTCATTAGTTTTATCCTGAATGCTACGCGCATTCAGATACAAAGCCTTTAACTTTGCCCTATTGTCAATTTTCCCTGTTCTTACATGATTCTTTGCAATATGGCGTTCACACACTCTGTCCCTTCCTTTCACTTTTTGATAGCAATCAGCCTCCTCACTAACCTGCACTCTTACCTTCTCCTTAAACTTTGATTTTTTATATTTCCATGCAACTGAACCCTCCCCCCCACTATTTAGTTTAAAGCCCTATCTATAATCCTCGTTGTGCGAATCACCAGGACACTGGTCCCAGCATGATTCGTGGAGCCCTTCCGAACGGAATAGCTCCCTCTTTCCCCAGTACTGGTGCCAATGTCCCATGAATTCGAACCCACTTCTCCCACACCAATCTTTGAGCCACACATTTACCTCTTTAATCTTATTGACCCTGTGCCAATTAGCTCGTGGCTTAGGTAGTAATCCGGAGATTATTACCTTTTTGGTTCTGCTTTTGAATTTAGCCCCTAGCTGTTCGTATTCCCTCAGCAGAACCTCTTTCATTCTTCTACCTATGTCGTTGGTACCTACATGGACCATGACAACTGGATCTTTCCCCTCCCACTCCAAGTTCCTCTGCAGCCCAGATGAGATATCCTTAACCCTGGCACCTGGTAGGCAACACAGCCTTCATGACTCTCGATCCTGGCTACAGAGAACAGTATCTATTCCCCTAACTATACTATCCCCGATTACAACTACATTCTTCTTTTCTCCCCCCACTTGAATGGCTCCCCGTACCACAGTGATATGGTCAGTTTGTTCATCCTCTCTACAGTCCCCACTCTCATCCACACAAGGAGCAAAAATCTCAAACCTGTTGGATAAGGGCAAGGGCTGGGTCTCCTGCAACGCTACTTCCTGGATCCCGTTACCTGCCTCACTCATAGTCACACCCTCCTATCCCTGACCACTGGCTGAATTTAAGGTAGTTCATCTAAGGGGTGTGACTGTCTCCTGAAACACAGGGTCCAGGTAATTCTCCCCCTCCCTGATGTGTCGCAGTGTCCAAAGCTCAGACTCCAGCTCATCAACTCTGAGCCAGAGTTCCTCGAGCAATCAACATTTGCTACACATGTGGTCACTTGGGAACCACAATGGGGTCCACCAGCTCCCACATCATGCAGCTACAACACATGGCCTGGTCCTGCATCTCTATTTTATTTAATTAGTTTTTCAATTTGTTTTTAAATTTCCTACTGGTCTTTAGTTTATCAATCTGTAAAATATTTCTCCTATTTACCTTTAACCTGAAAGCAAGTTAGAATAGAGATTCAAAATACACTTTTTAAAATCAACTGGAACTCGCTCTCTCTGCTTAGTTGAAGCTGAAGTGTTAGGCACACGCTGGCTCTTCCTTATCAATCCATATTTTTCCATGTAACTACTAATTGTTGGATTGGAAACATACTGCTGTAGAAAATTCTCCTGAACACAATCTGGGAACTTTTGCCCCTCTCCAACCTTTACACTACCACTGTCCCAGTCTACATTCAGGATATTAAAGTCACCCATTATGACTACTCTATAATGCTTGCATCTCTCTGTAATTTCCCTCCAGATTTGTTCTTCTACATCCTTCTCACTATTTGGCAGTCTACAGACTATACCAAGCAATGTAATTGCACCCTTTTTGTTCCTTAGCTCTAGCCAAATTGATTCTGTCCTTGAACCCTCTGGGTCATCCTTTTTTCTCCAGCACTGCAATTCTCTCCTTAACCAATACTGCCACCCCTCCTCCTTTCCTATCTTTTCTGAACACCTTGTACCCGGGAATATTTAACACCCAGTTCTGCCCTTCCTTGAGCCAGGTCTCTGTTATCGCCACATTATATTTCCACATGGCAATATGCGCCTGTAACTCCCCAACCTTATTTGCTATACTCTGTGCATTCACATACATGCATAGTAACCTTGATTTAGATTTTGCTACTTTCTCCATTATCCTGACTTTACTATTAACTTACTATTCTGCATACTAGTGCTATCTGTCCCTCCTAGTATTTTGTGTACCCTGGTATTCCTCGTTAATATTTTCTCTTGGTTCCCACACCCCTGCCGAGTTAGTTTAAAGCCCTCCCAACAGCACTAGCAAAACGCCCTGCAAGGAACTCTTAAGGAAGGATGTGAAGGCATCAGAGAGGGTACAGAAAAGATTCACGAGAATGGTTCCAGGGATAAGGAACTTGTTATGTGGATGGACTGGAAAAAGCTGGGGTTGTTCTCCTTGGGGAAGAGAAGGTTGAGGGATTTGATAGAGGTGCCTGGGCTCTGGACAGCAAATAGGGAGAAATTGTTCCCTTTGGTAGAAGGCTTGAGAACTAGTGGGCACTGATTTTAAATGACTGATAAAAGAAGCAATGGACACATGAGGAAAAGTTTCTTTTACGCAGCTAGTGGTTAGGATCTGGAATGCACTTTCTGAGAATGTGGTGGAGGCAGATTAAATCATGGCTATCTGAAGAGAAAAAAATTGGGCTCGGGGAAAACACAGGGAAATGGGACTAGGTGAGTTGCTCTAGCAGAGAACTGGCACAGTTGCAATGGATTGAATGATCTCCTGCGCCATAACCATTCTATAATTCTATGATTGGGCACAGGGTTTTGATTGGTGCTTGGTTCTTGAAAAAGGTAAGGGGTCACCAAGGGGTAGCGATTTGTCTATTTTTTTAATATGTTTATGTCCATTTTGCAGAGAACCTGAATGCATTGTGTTGTTTGTTAACAGTAATTTCCCCTTTTTGTTTATTTGCTGTTTCTGTATTTTCCAAATAGATCATTCCTTTGTTCTTTTTGCTAATTTTAATTTCTTATCTCAATGCTCTTCCTACTATGATGTTCCTTTTTCTGCGTTCATTTTGCTCTGGCACTGTCCTTCACATCAGTTTCTTTCTCTCACTTCATTTTCCTTTGATTCATCTCTGCCCATTCTCCCTGGATGACTCTCAGAGTCATTTTTCATTACATTCATTTTTGCTTTCATTCTTTCTCTGTTTTCAGTAATCATGGCCACAAGTTTTCATGTAAAGGAAGCAGGATGTACTTCTCAAAACGGCTGAATATTCTCAATGAATCCCTTGCAATAAAATGAAATTTGATTTATTCCACACTGTAAACCATTAGCACTGATCAAGCAGAAACAGTGACCCCAAGATCATTGGTCTTTCCATTTTAGTAGAAAAACCAACTCAATCATGATAGCATGACTGAAAAACAAAGTAAAGATTCCAGACTCTCCATGCAACATTAGTAAAATCTGCCATATCTGAGGGGAGGTCATTCACCTAGAACATTGACTCTGTTTCTTTCCCCACAGATGCTCCTTGATCTGCTGAGTATTTCCAGCATTTTCTGTTTTATTTGAAATTTGCCTGTCTGGGTCATTGTATTGCCCCAGGACTGATCTCCCCTTTCTATCACAAGTCAACCCAGAAGGTTCTCTTTTACCTTGTTATTATTTAAAAGCTGCTCATCTTGAACGTCTTCCACTTGAGGATAGCACAGAAGAACACCCAGAAATTAAGGTTACAATATGAATAATCAGTGTGGGTTTTAAAAGCAAAAATCTTGCTTGGTCAACATTATTGAATTTTTTGAAAAGGTGAGGTGATGGTGTAGTGGTATTGTTGCTGGACTAGTAATCCAGAGGCCCAGGGTAATGCTCTGGAGACCTGGGTTCAAATCTTGCAAATGTTGGAATTTGAATTCAATAAAAAAAATCTGGAATTAAAAGTTCAATGATGACTTTGAAATCATTGTTGATTGTTGTTTAAAAACCCATCTGGTTCACTGATACCATTTAGGGAAGGAAATCTGTTGTCCTTACCTGGTCTGGCCCACATGTGACTCCAGACCCACAGCAATGTGGTTGACTCAAGCCACTCAGTTGTAACAGACTGCTACAAAGACGCAAAAAATGAATGAAACTGGATAGACCATCTGGCGTCAACCAACAGCAATTGCAGCCCTGTCGACCCTGCAAAGTCCTCCTTACTAATATCTGGGGGCCTAGTGCCATTTGGAGAGCTGTTTCACTGACTAATCAAGGGCCAACAGCTGGATGTAGTTATCCTCGCAGAATCATACCTTACAGATAATGTCCCAGACACCACCATCAACATTCCTGGGTATGTCCTGACAGACATACCCAGCAGAGGTGACAGCACAGTGGTATGCAATCAGGAGGGAGTTGCCCTGGGAGTCCTCAAAATCGACTCCAGACCCCATGAAGTCTCATGGCATTGGGTCAAACATGGGCAAGGAAACCTCCCTCTGATTACCACCTACGAACCTCCCTCAGCTGATGAATCAGTGTTCCTCCATGTTGAACATCACTTGGAGGAAGCACTGAGGTGGCAAAGGCACAGAATGTAGTCTGGGTGGGGGACTTCAATGTCCATCAACAAGAGTAGCTCAGTAGCACCACTACTGACTGAGCTGGCCAAGTCCTAAAGCTGCTAGACTGGGTGAGCAGGTGGTGAGGGAAAAACATACTTGACCTCAACCTCACCAACCTGCCTGCTGCAGATGTATCTGTCCATGACAGTATCATTAAGGAGTCACCACCGCACAGTCATTGTGGAGACAAAGTCCTGCCTTCACATTGAGGATACCCTCCATCGTGTTGTGTGGCACTACCACTGTGCTAAATGGGACAGATTTTGAACAGATCTAGCAACTCAAGACTGGGCATCCATGAGGCGCTGTGGGCCATCAGCAGCAGCAGAACTGTACTCGAACATAATCTATAATCTCATGGCCCAGCATATCCCCCACTCTACCATTACCATCAAGCCAGGGGATCAACCCTGGTCAATGAAGAGTGCAGGAAGGCATGCGAGGAGCAGCACCAGGCATCCCTAAAAATGAGGTGTGAAGCTATGAAACAGGATGACTTGTGAGCCAAACAGCATAAACAGCAAGTGATAGACAGAGTTAAGTGATCCCACCACCAACAGATCAGATCTAAGCTCTGAGGCCCTGCCACATCCAGTCATGAATGGTGGTGGACAATTAAACAACTCACTGGAGGAGGAGGCTCCACAAATATCCCCATCCTCAATGGTGGAGGAGCCCAGCACTTCAGTGCAAAAGATAAGGCTGAAGCATTTGCAATAACCTTCAGCCAGAAGTGCCAAGTGGATGATCCATCTTGGCCTCCTCCAGAGGTCCCCAGCATCACAAGTGCTAGTCTTCAGCCAATTCGATTCACTCCACGTGATATCAAGGAGTGGCTGAAGGCACTGGATACTGCAAAGGCTACGGGCCTTGACAATATTCCGGCATTAGTATGAAGACTTGCACTCCAGAACCTGCCATGCCCCTAGTCAAGCTGTTCCTAGTCAAGCTGTTCCAGGACAGCTACAATATAGGCATCTACCTGGCTATGTGGAAAATTGCCCAGGTATGTCCTGTACACAAAAAGCAGGATAAATCCAGCTCGGCCAGTTACCGCCCCATCAGTCTACTTTCCATCATCAGTAAATTAATGGAACGATGTTATCAAGCGGCACTTGCATAGCAATAACCTGCTCACTGATGCACAGTTTAGGTTCCACCAGGGCCACTCAGCTCCTGACCTCATTACAGCCTTGGTTCATACATGGACAAAAGAGCTGAACTCCCGAGGTGAGGTGAGAGTGACTGCCCTTGATATCAAGGCAGCATTTGACCGAGTGTGGCATCAAGGAGCCCTAGCAAAACTGGAGTCAATGGGGATCGGGGGGAAACTTTCTGCTCGCTGGAGTCATACCTAGCACAAAGGAAGATGGTTGTGGTTCTTAGAGGTCAGTCATCTCAGCTCCACGACATCACTGCAGGAGTTCTTCAAGGTAGTGTCCTAGGCCCAACCAAGTTCAGCTGCTTCATCAATGACTTTCCTTCCATCATAAGGTCAGAAGTGGGGATGTTCACTGATGATTGCACAATGTTCTGCACCATTCGCGACTCCTCAGATACTGAAAGTCCATGTCCAAATGCAGAAAGACCTGGACAATATCAAAGCTTGAGATGACAAGTGGCAAGTAACATTTGCAGCACACAAGTGTCAGGCAATGACCATCTCCAATGAGAGATTATCCAACCATTGCCCCATGACGTTCAATGACATTACCATCACTGAATCCCCCACTATCAACAGCCTGGGGGTTACCATTGACCAGAAACTGAACTCGACTAGTCATATAAATACTGTGGCTACAAGAACAGGTCAGAGGCTGGGAATCATCCAACAAGTAACTCACCTCCTGACTCCCCAAAGCCTGTCCACCATCTACAAGGCACAAGTCAGGAATGTGATGGAATATTCTCCACTTGCCTGGATGAGTGCAGCTCCTACAACACTGATTAAGCTGGACACTGTCCAGGACAAAGCAGTCCGCTTGATTGGCACCACATCCACAAACATTCACTCCCTCCACCACCGACACACAATAGCAGCAGCGTATACCATCTACAAGATGCACTGCAGGAATTCACCAAGGCTCCTTCGATAACACCTTTCAAATCCACAACTACTACCACCTAGAAGGACAAGGGCAGCAGATAAATGGGAACACCGCCATCTGGAAGTTGCCCTCCAAGTCACTCACCATTCTGACTTGGAAATATATTGCCGTTCCTTCATTGTTGTTGGGTCAAAATCCTGGAACTCCCTTCCCAACAGCACTGTGGGTGTACCTACACAACCATGAACAGCAGCAGTTCAAGAAGGCAGCTCACCACCACCTTCTCAAGGGCAGTTAGAGATGGGCAATAAATGCTGGCCCAGCCAGTGAAGCCCACATCCCCTGAATGAATTAAAAAAAAAATTTTTTACAGGTGGTTGTTGTAAAGTGTTGGACATAGTTTGGTAGGTCTTATTAAGTTATTCATAGTATTAGGTGGTTCAACAGTAATATTTATTGACTACTCGAAACTATATACATGGATACAGTAAAGGTCTAAGCTAGAGCTATTTGCATGCTTGCTTCTACACACAGCTCTGTCCAACATATTTCAACTCTTTCTTGGACTCGAACGCAAGTTCTGTCGAAGGGTCATGAGGACTCGAAACGTCAACTCTTTTCTTCTCCGCCGATGCTGCCAGACCTGCTGAGTTTTTCCAGGTAATTCTGTTTTTGTTCTGTCCAACATAACACTGGCCCCTAGGTGTGGGTCACGTGTTCTCTTACATCACTGTGGGCAGTACTGTACTCAGTCCCACTTTAACCCTTTATGTGCTTCCCAAGTCTTTATCCAATGTATTTACAAGTTACCCCAGTTTACTCCACGTATTACATTATTATTACTACCCCATCTCTCCCCTCTTAAGTCTCCAACTTGATAGGTTCAGGCAGTCTGGGGGCCTTGTAACCCTTCCACACCTTGTTCTCACTACTGTCAGAGGAGTGGTAGGCTCTGTCGCTGCAATTAAACTTTGTTGAATCCGAGGTTGTTCTGGAATCTGGATGTCTTTTCATCCTCTTTTTCTGTTCTTTGAAGGAGCATTGAATTGCTCTTTGTTGAGTCCCCATTGTATTGATAGGTGGCAGTTGGTTTATCCAGCTCTTCACAGGTTGGACGAGCTCTGGGCTTGTCTATAGTGTTTCTTTCCTCCTCTCTGTGCGGCTCCCCGTGATGCATGCTGGGATGAATGATGGCTCTTCCTGATGGGACGGTGTGACTTAGCATTAAGCTGACATTTGCATTTGGATGTGTGATGTGCTGTCATCAATGGATGGCTGCTACTCAGTCCCAGCATCATTTGTGGCACTTTCATGCTGGCTGGGAATTGCAGTGCCTGCTCTCTGGTCTCAGGGTTTCTCTCTCCAACTGGCATCGGAGATGGCCATTCACCGAGGGAGAACCATAGACCCATAAAAAAGTGCAGAAAGAGGCCATTCAGCCCATCATGTCTGCGCTGGCAAAAAAGAAAACAAAAATAGCCACTAATTTTAGTCCCACTTTCTAGCAGCTGGTCCGTGGCCCTGCAGGTTACAGTGCTTCAGGTGCAGATCCAGGTACCTTTTAAATGAGTTGAGCATTTCAGCCTCAACTACCGATTTAGGCAGTGAATTCCAGATGCCCACCACCCTCTGGATGAAAAAATTTTTCCTCATATCCCTCTGATCCTTCTATCAATCACGTTACCACAATCTATGGTCATTGACCCCCCAGCAAGAGGAAACAGTCTTTCCAGTCCGAGAGATCCACATCCTAGAATGAAAATCCAGGATCTTTGACCTCACCCAAGAAGCGTGGTTGTGTGTCCTCTTGGAGTGCTGTCTCAACCTTGTGAATCCTTCTGTGCGTTTTGGTCCTAATCGGTATATTGAAAGCATTTTGCTGAAATTGCCGGACATTGATCATGCCTTTGGGGGCGCTTTGCTTCACAGAGCTGGCACGGTTGCTCCACTGGTTGGTTAGGGTATTGCTTCCCTTGACCTGGCATGTCCCTGTTTCTGTGCTAATTAACTTACTGGACAGTGGGGTTTACTTTGTACCGCAGTTTGCTTTCTCCACTTAATATGGATCCGCAAAGGGATTTCAGATTACTGGACAATTTGGAAGGCTTTCTCAAGGGTTAGATCTTCCTTCGCTTGGAGCATGTCTGAGAGTGCGTCACCTGCCACTCCTACAACTATTCTATCCCTGATTAACTCAGATTTCAGATCACCATTAATCACAGCCTTTAGCCATCCTGTACAGATGTTAATGAAGGAGTTGACAGTTCCCCTGGCTGTTGGACACATTTATTAAATTTAGCCCTTTCAAAGAGCACCTTACTTCTGAGGTTAAAATAAGCGTTGAATTATTTTAATACTTCATCAAATTTTGCAGATGATTCATTGATTCCTTGTCTAGCTATTATACCATCATTAGGCTATCAGCTTCTGTCTTTTTATCCAGATCTGAAGCAATCGTGTATCTAAGGAATCTCTTTCTCCAAAGTCCCCAATTTTGTGATTGACCTGGACCAAATTGATCTGTAAGAGTGGATTTCTGATCCATAGGAAAAATTTTTAAATTGCAGGTTCAGCTTTAAGAGATTTCCGAAAATCCAAGATAGTACCACCGTATGCTTCTTCCCAAATGGTTTTCATGCACTTGCAGGTTTTGGCGGGTTCCCTCAGTAATGGTGTTTGCAATTTTTCAACAATGGCTGCCTGGATCGATAGCTTAGAGCCTTCTCCACTCTAGCACAATGTTCTCGAGTTTTGAAAGTGTCGAATCCCAGCTTTTGCTGGTTTCTAACACTGCCTATTCTGTCATGATTAATTTTTAATTCATAATTTTCTTTGTTCAGAGCGAGTTCAGTTGCCATGTGTTCAGGGGTCAATTCAGGAATTGAGTTTCTTGGACTGCGATTTAAACAGCAATTTCTGACCAGTATTTAACTTTTTTCAGGAGTTGTGTTGTCCAGGGATTTTAAATTTTTAGCTCACCCCTGCTAGGTCTGCTGGCTTTGTACACTCTGGGTATTGAAGCTGGACTTCCATAGGTTTCAACAGAGTGTTCCGCATAGGAACATAGGAGCAGGAGTGGGCCAGCCACGCTCAACTCAGATAAAAGGTACCTGGATCTGCACCTGAAGTGTGTAACCTGCAGGGCCACGGACCAGGCACTATTCAATAGGACCATGGCTGATCATCCATTTCAATGAGTAACAACATACTCAATGAGTGACCTTCCACAGCCCTCTGGGGTAGAGAAATCCAAAGGTTCACAACTCTCTGAGTAAAATATTTCTCCCCACCTCAGTCCTAATTGGCTTCCCCAATATTTTGAAATTGTGTCCCTTGGTTCTAGTCTCCCCAACCAGGGGAAACATCTTTCCTGCATCTACCCTGTCTGTTCCTTTAAGTATTTTGTAGGTTTCAATGAGATCTCATTCTTTGAAACTAGAGAATACAGGACTAATTTTCTCAATCTCTCTTCATAGGACAGTCACACCAAGTCTGGTGAACCTTTATTGCACTCCCTCTATGGCAATAATATCCTTCTTAAGGTAAAGGGACCAAAACTGCTCACAGTACTCCAGATGTGGTCTAACCATGGTTCCATATAATTGAAGCATAACTTTGCTCTTCCTGTACTTAAATCCTCTTGCGTTAAAGGCTAACATACCATTAGCCTTCCTAATTGCTTGTTGTACCTGCATGTTAGCTTTCAGTGACTTATTGACGAGGACACCCAGGTCCCTTTGTACATCTACACTTTCTAATCTCTCACCATTTAAGAAATACTCAGCACTTCCTTCCTCCTACCAAAGTGGATATCCTCACATCTTTCCACATTATATTCCATCTGCCATGTTCTTGCCCATTCACTAAGTCTATCCAAATCCCCTTGAAGCCACTTTGCATCTTCCTTACAAAGCACATTCTCACCTAGTGTTGCGTCACCTGCGAACTTGGAAATGTTACATTTGGTCCCCACATCCAAATCATTAAAAATATGTGAATGGCTGGGGCCCAAGTGCTGATCCTTGTGCTACCCCACTAGTCACAGTCTGGTATTTTTAAAATTCATTTCATAGGATATGGGCTTCACTGGCTGGGCCAGCATTTATTGCCCATCCCTAACTGCCTTCGAGAAGGTGGTGGTGAGCTGCCTTCTTGAACCGCTGCTGTTCATGGTGGTGTAGATACATCCACAGTGCTATTAGGAAGGGAGTTCCAGGATTTTGACCCAGCGACAGTTAAGGATCAGCGATATATTTCCAATTCAGGATGGTGAGTGACTTGAAGGGGATCTTCAGGTGATGGTGTTTCTATTGCTCTGCTGTCCTTCTCCTTCTAGATGGTAGTGGTTGTGGGTTTGGAAGGTGCTGTCGAAGAAGCCTTGGTGAATTCCTGCAGTGCATCTTGTAGATGGTACACACTGCTGCTACTGTGTGTCAGTGGTGGAGGGAGTGAATGTTTGTGGATGTGGTGCCAATCAAGCGGGCTGCTTTGTCTTGGATGGTGTCAAGCTGTTTGAGTGCTATGGGAACTGTACTCATTCAGGCAAGTGGAAAGTATTCAATCACACTCCTGACTTGTGCCTTGTAGATAGTGGACAGGCTTTGGGGAGTCAGGAAGTGAATTACTTGTCACACAATTCCTAGCCTCTGACCTGCTCTTGTAGCCACAGTATTTATATGGCTAGTCCAGTTCAGTTTCTGGTCAATGGTAACCCACAGGATGTTGATAGGTAATGCCTATGAGGATTCAGTGATGGTAATGCCATTGAACATCAAGGGGCGATAGTTCAATTCTCTCTTGTTGGAGATGGTCATTGCCTGACACTTGTGTGGTGCGAATGTTAGTTGCCACTTGTCAGCCCAAGCCTGGATATTGTCCAGGTCTTGCTACATTTGGACATGGACTGCTTCAGTATCTGAGGAGTCATGAATGGTGCTGAACGTTGTACAATCATCAGTGAACATCCCCACTTCTGACCTTATGATGGAAGGGAGGTCATTGATGAAGCAGCTGAAGATGGTTGAGCCAAGGACACTACCCTGAGGAACTCCTGCAGTGATGTCCTGGAGCTGAGATGACTGACCTCCAAGAACCATAACCATCTTCCTTTGTGCTAGGTATGACTCCAACCAGTGGAGAGTTTTCTCCCTGATTCCCATTGATTCCAGTTTTGCTCGGGCTCCTTGATGCCACACTCAGTCAAATGCTGCCTTGATATCAAGGGCAGTCACTCTCACCTCACCTCGGGAGTTCAGCTCTTTTATCCATGTTTGAGCCAAGGCTGTAATGAGGTCAGGAGCTGAGTGGCCCTGGCGGAACCCAAACTGGGCGTCAGTGAGCAGGTTGTTGCTAAGCAAGTGCCACTTGATAGCACTGTTGATGACCCCTTCCATTACTTTGCTGATGATCAAGAGTAGGCTGATGGGGCGGTAATTGGTGGGTTGGATTTGTCCTGCTTTTTGTGTAAGGTGTGTACTGGGTGATTTCCTACATAGCCGGGTAGATGTCAGTGTTGTAGCTGTACTGGAACAGCTTGGCTAGGGGCGCGGCAAGTTCTGGAGCACAAGTCTTCAGTACTATTATCAGGGCCCATAGGCTTTGCAGTATCCAGAGCCTTCAGCCATTTCTTGATATCACAAGGAGTGAATTGAATTGCTGAAGATTAGTATCAGTGATGCTGGGGATCTCTGGAGGAGGGCGAGATGGATCATCTACTCGGCACTTCTGGTTGAAGATTGTAGCAAATGCTTCAGCCTTATCTTTTGCACTGATGTGCTGGGATCCTCCATCATTGAGGATGGGGATATTTGTGGAGCCTCCTCCTCCAATGAGTTGTTTAATTGTCCACCACCATTCATGGCTGGATGTGGGAGGACTGCAAAGCTTAGATCTGATCTAACCAGCTATGTGGGAAATTTCCCATGTATGTCCTGTACACAAAAAGCAGGAGAAAACCATCCTGGCCAATTACAGCCCCATAAGTCTACTCTCGATCATCAGTAAACTAATGGAATGGGTCATCAACAGTGATATCAATTGGACCGCCCTCGACATCAAGGCCCCCTTGGACCGAGTGTGGTATCAAGAAGCCCTAGCAAAACTGGAGTCAATGGGAATCAGGGGGAAAATTCTCTGCTGGTTGGAGTCATACCGAGCACAAAGGAAGATGGTTGTGGTTGTTGGAGGTCAATCATCTCAGCTCCAGGATATCACTGCAGTAGTTCTTCAGGGTAGTGCTCTCAGCCCAGCCATATTCAGCTGCTTCATCAATGACCTCCCCTACATCATAAGGTCAGAAGTGGGGCTGTTCGCTGTTGACTGCACAATGTTTAGCACCATTCGTGGCTCCTCAGACATTGTAGCAGTCCATGTCCAAATGCAGCAAGACCTGGACAATATCCAGGCTTGGGCTGGCAAGTGGCAAGTAACATTCGTGCCACACAAGTGTCAGGCAGTGACCATCTCCAACAAGAGTAAATCCAACCATAACCCCTCGATATTCAATGACATTACCATCACTGAATCCACCACTATCAACATCCTGAGGGTTACCATTGACCAGAAACTGAACTGGATTAGCCATATAAATACAGTGGCCACAAGAGCAGGTCAGAGGCTAGGAAGTGTGTGACGAGTAATTCACCTCCTGACTCTTCAAAGCCTGTCCACCATCTGAAACAAAAACAAAAAAATGCTGGAAAAACTCTAACAGCATCTGTGGAGAGAAAAGAAAAAGTTAACATTTGCCTCTTCTTCAGAGCTAAAGAGAAGGAAAGATGTGATGAAATTTATACTGTTTAAGGGGTTTAAGTCCACCATCTACAAAGCACAAGTCAGGAGTGTGATGGAATACTCCCCACTTGCCTGAATGAGTGCAGCTCCCACAACACTCAAGAATTTGGACACCATCCAGGACAAAGCAGTCCACTTGATTGGCACCACATCCACAAACATTCACTCCCTCCACAACCAATGAACAGTAGCAGAAGTGTGCACTATCTACAAGATACACTGCATCACCAAGGCTCCTTCAACAGCACCTTCCAAACCCATGACCACTACCATCTAGAAGGACTAGAGCAGCAGGTAGATGGGAACACCACCACCTGGAAGTTCCCCTCCAAGTTACTCACCATCCTGACTTGGAAATATATCGCTGCTCCTTCACTGTCGCTGGGTCAAAACCTTGGAACTCACTTCCTAACAGCACTGTGGGTGTACCTACACCACATGGGCTGCAGCGGTTCAAGAAGGCAGCTCACCACCACTTTCTCAAGGGCAATTAGGGATGGGAAATAAATGCTGGCCCAGCCAGCGAAGCCCACATCCCATGAATAAATAAAAATAACATATATAAGCAGCCCTGCCCTAAGCTCACAATCTGTATTGCCTCCACGATGAAGCCGTGGATGGTGAACCATGCCCACTGGGGGGTGGCTTGCAGTACCATGGATGCCTCATCACTTCTAAACAGGTGCGTATTGCGTCTGAAGAACTGGTGCTACTGAATTCCGAGTCCTTGGGCGGAATCGTCCCAGATTTGCAGTAAGAGCAGTAGTGAGCAGGAAAAGGAACATCTTACCCACCGGCCGCAATGGCGGCTTTTCACGTCGTATCCTCCCAATCCCGCCTCATTAATTATGCATTCCCAGGAAACACGCCATTTCGATGGCGGGTGGGCTCTCATTAAACTGCCACGCTGTCACCTCATCGCTTCATCACGCCAGCTCCATGTTGAAAGTGCAGTCCATGCACACACTTCTCAGTGCTTCCTCGTGTTTCTGTAGCATGGTGATTATCATGTTCGCCGAACATGAAAAACGGCCCTGGTTTGAAACATGATCCAAAGCTCTTCATTTAAATGTGAACCGAATTTCGATAATTCACTTGTTAAAAATGGTGATAGTGTCGCTGGACTAGTAATCCAGGGTCCCAGGGTAATGCTCTGGGGACCCGGGGTCGAGTCCTGCCATGGCAGATGGTGGAATTTGAATTCAATAAAATATCTGGAATTAAAGAAATCTAATGATGACCATAAAATCATTGTCAGTTATTGTAAAAACCCATCTTAGTGCTTCAAACCCAGGACTGCTACACAGAAGAAATGGCCCCAAAAGGCAAGAAGACAGCAGCCCCCCTGATTTAGTGATGTGTCCCTCATGTGTCATAATGTCCTCTACCCCTTCTCTGGCCACAAGAGAGACAGCAACATCACCAATCTAGCATGGGAGGCAGTGGCAGCGATGGTCAGTGCCAACACCCTGCAAAAGAGGACAGCCACCCAATGCCGCAAGAGGATAAATTCCTCCAGAGTAAATCCCTCTTCTCATCACTCTCAACTCACACACTCACAAACTCATCACACATCCACAGGGATGTGTGACTCCCTGCCAGTTCAAGGGACATCACCTTCACTCTCTCACATACACCTTCATTGTCCTCATCCCGTCCACGGTACCACTCACCACCCACCCATACCAGGCCTCCTGCTTACAATCTCACCATCTGTATTCATGCAGACAAGCTGGCACACAAGGGGTAGAGGTCGCAGACTGACAGAGGAGTATCTGAAATTAAGGTTCTCACAGACTTTTAAAATAGAGTCATCCAGCTGGCCGGTGAGGATCTGGCCCATTCCTGTGCTGCCGGTGAGGTTGGTGCTGCTCTACCAAGTGAGGATCCAGCAGTGCAACATCCATCAGACAACCATGCTGTGAGTGATGGGTCCTCTTTCACAGGCCACTGCCGTGCACTAATTATCTCCCCTTGCTTTCACAGGCACATCTGGAAAACATCGGAGTCCATGACCCAGGGCTTCCAATCAAGCCCCGAAGACACATCAGAAGAAGAACCCACATTGAAGACCCATCACAGCGCTCACCCACACTCTTCACCAGCACAGAGATAAACCTGGGACCTGGATCACAATCTGGTGAGCACATCGCACATTCTGATCCACAGCAGGCAGAGTCAGGGACCTCCCAGGTGTCTGGCACTCAGAGAACGGCCGGATACCAGAAATCTGCTGAGTCCGAATCAGATGACGAGCCTCTGGACTCGGTCATGTCGCAATTGCTGGAGCTGCAAAGGCAAGTTCGGGAACATCAGGAAGGGATGTCTGCTGCACTCCTCAGATTGCAAGGCACGATGGAGGAGTCCGTCCACCTTCAGGCTGAGGTGATAGTGCCAGCATGCCAATGCATCGTGGTCGATATTGGTAGGATGGCGGCCGCCATGGAGACCTTGGTCCAGGATATCGGTCCTGCACTGCTGCGTGGGCTGAACTCCATCACTGACGCCATGGCCGTGTCAACACAACAGGCAGCTCAATCTCACTCCAGCCTCCCCTTCCCCTCAAGGAGTTAGCCAGGATCCTCGGGTACCCGTAGGGATGAGGACCAGCAGATGCGCTCTCCAAGGTCATCCACCCAGGTGACTCAGAGTGTCAGGCCAATCCAAATCCCAACTTCACGTGACCCCGGCAGCTCCAGCTCCACAGGCCGAGGAGGGTGCCACTGCCACACAGCAGGAACCCGAAAGCAGGCCAGGGCCCTCCAGGTCTCGTCCCTCCAGAGGACGCCCGCCAAGGTCATCACAGAGTGTTGCAGTCAGCAGGCTGCCCTACCTCCGCTGTGGATGTCAGGGGTGCACCAAGGCAGGGTTAGCAAGGTTAAAAAGGTATAACTCTTTAGTTACAAACCAAATAAACTAAACTAACAAATTCAGGGATAAATTAAAAGACAGTACCTCGAAGGGAAACTGCAAAAACATAAGACAAAATTTAAAGGAAACTTACCAACATTAAAACAAAATATGATTAATGGGGTCTATAAAACACCCCAGTCCCCGGAGTGCCTTCTGAGCACAGAAAGCCTCGATGGTGCTGGTGGACACCACGGGACACCCGGCTATGAATGCAGCCGCTGAAGAGGGGCAGTCAGGCTGGACGACCCCCTTGATCGCCTGCTGTCTGGACCTGTTAATGGCCAACTTGGCCAGGCCCAGGAGCGGGTTCACAAGGAGGTCCTCCTCCCTACCCACCTCGCTCCCTTGCTCCACATCGGATGCTCATAAATCAGGAGTATGAGACTGAATTGCAGAAAAAAACAGCAAAAAATTTTCAAGAAATTAAAAAGGGGGTTCAGCCTACAACAGTTAACATATGCCTAGTCCGTGGGCTCCAGTAGCCCACAAAAAATGCAGGCATCTTGTATGGTTGTATGGGACTGCTGCGTGCAACACCCTCCACCCCAGGTCAGTGATGGTAAAGGGGAGGACACCCTCGTGGAGAGACCTCCACTGGGTACCTCCACTGCTGGACGGCAACAGGGCACGCCAGGGTGTGTCCAGGCGGTGGGCGAGGGCAAGGAAGTGAAGGTTGTGCAGCAGCAGCCCATACAGGAAACCCTTCTGCACCAAGCTAAAGGCCACAGAGGGCGTTTCCATGAGATAACTCAGGTTGTGGGGCTCCAGCTCCAGAAGTAGGGTTCGGGGCTTGGGGCCAATGTTAAATTCTGTCCAAACAGGGGTACACTCAGACAGAAGACTACTGCGCATCAGAGTGCGTTCAAGACCACGTATGACATCAAGGCCAAGCATCAACCGTTCTAAGGTCATGGATGGCACTGGCCACAAGCCGGGCATGCACCGACGCGCGATGCACCAACTCTTGTGGAAGCATCCAGCCCACTCCTCCGCCATCCAGTACGTCCCCGATTCTCATCACCCGGGCAGCCACAGCCCTCCTCTCCGCCGGCCACCGAAAATGGCAGAGGCGTGGATCCCTGAGCAGCAGCTGTCTGACAAAAGCCACTACTTCTGACGGTGGGTAGCTATGGCACAAGGCGACCATGTTCCAGACTTTGACCTGTTCCTGGCAAAAGACGGGTAATGCCTGCAAGGAGCCACGAAGGCCCCTCAGGTCTACAAACAGGAGCTGCACGTCATAATTCAGGCCATGTACCTGGTGGAAGAAATACGTCGCCAGGGCACACCATCTCAGAGGAGGCTCTACCTAAAAGTATCACTGCAGGGCCTGAAGGCGGAAGGTCACCACCTCGGTGTGTAGGCACACTAGCGCCTGACCGCCCTCCCTAAGTGGGAGACTCAGCACCTCAGCAGTGACCCAGTGCAGCCTTTTGTCCCAGAAGGAGTCGACAAGCATTCTCTGGATTTTTGTGACAAACTCCTGGGGGACGGGTCAAAGTGACCAGCCAGCACCACAACATGGCGGCAATCAGCTGGTTTGTGACCAGCACTCGACCCGGGTAAGACAGCACTCGGAGCAGTCCTGTTCAGCACCGCAGGCCCCCAGCCAGTTCAACAGCCAGGATTCCTCAGCTGGGCAGAGGTGGACCCTCAAGTAGAGGAGGCTGGTCCAGCTCCAGGTGAAAGGCCTGAACACCTCGGGTATGGGGTCCATCTGCCACTGACCCACCGACCAGGAGTCCAGAACACTTGTCTCAGTTGATCCTGGCAGAGGGCGTGGCAGAGTAGACCTTCTGGCTTCAGGTCAGCTGGGTCAATGAACATGAGGAGCATGTCATCGGCGTAAGCAGAGAGGACCAATCTGATGCCCGGCCTGTGCAGAACTAACCATGACAACCTCCTCTGCAAAGGCACAGGAAAGGCTCCACATAGATAGAATACAATTGGCCAGACAGGGGGCAGCCCTGATGCACCCCTCTCCCAAAGCGAAGGGGTGCGTCAGGGTCCCGTTAACCTTAACCTATGGCAGCGTACAAAAGTTGGATCCGGGTGATGAAATGCATCCTGAACCTGAATGCTCACAGAGCCCTGAGTAAATATTCGTGATCCACCCTGTCAAATGCCTTCGCCGGGTCAAGACAAGAAGGTGCTCAACAGACCAGTCCTCTGGGAAAAGTGGATGATGTCTCAGACCAGAACGGTGTAGGACTGGTCATGGTGGATCGTGTGGTCCAGCACGGTGCAGAGGCGAGAAGACATTGCCCTGGCAAAGATCTTGTAATCCATGCTGAAGAGGGAGACAGGGCGCCAGTTCTTAAAGTGGTGGAGATCCTCCCCATCTTAGGCAGCAGGGCAAACACAGCCTTGCATCATGGGAGGGGCATCTCCCCGGTCTCAATACTCTTTCCCAGGACCCCCGCGTAGTCGTTCCCCAGGATGTCTCAGGACGCCCTGAAGAACTCCACGGTCAGCCCGTTCAGTCCTGTGGATTTGCCCCTGGAGAGAATGTCGAGGGCACCGATCAGCTCTCCGAGAATTATAGGGGAGTCAAGCTTTCCGGCGCCCTCCGGGCTGACCTGCGGCAGGTCCTCCCACAGAACTCTGCGAGCATCCTTGCTGGATGGATCCAGAGAGAACAGGGCTGTGTAATAGTCTCGGGTGTCGGCCTTGATGGCCTCCGGATCCGAGACAAGGGATCTGTCGTCGGCCAGCAGCGTAAGGAGCTGCTGACTGACTGTGCCTTTTTTCCAAGCATAAAGGGGGAGCCGCAGTCCAGGTCCCGGAGAAGCTGGATCAGCGGCTTCATGTACGTGCTGCAGTACCCGAGTTGCAGATCCCATAGCGCACCCTTCTTCTCTTCGTATGCCAGCCACAGGGCCGGGTCCGCATCGGGCTGATGGAGACCTGCCTCCAGGTCAAGCACCTCCTTCTCCAACTCCTCAACCCTGGATTTCTGCCTCTCTGTCAACCCCCTCGCGTACTCCTGACAGAAGATGCAGACGTGAGTCTTGCCCACGTCCCACCATAGCCTCAAGGAGGGGAAGTCTCCCCGCTTCCTTCTCCAGCTGGCCCAGAAACAACGGAACGAGTCAGGAACCGCTCGTCGTCCAGTAGCAGGTTGTTAAAGTGCCAGTGCAGAATGGAATGGGATCCCCCCCACCAGACAGTGGGCCAAGCATGGCACCTGCTGCACAGAAGCCAACGGAACACGGGACACAAATGCCTTGGGAACGTAAAGGCAGTCGAGTCTGGACGCTCCGACTCCAGATGACATGAAAGTGAAAACCAGGGAGTCAGGATGGAGATGTGCCAGACATCCACTAAGTCGAAGGACGCGACCAGGTCCCTCGGCTTACTCACACCAAGGGTGTGGTGCTGGGCACCGTGACAGTCCCAGGCCTCGAGGGTACAGTTGAAATTCTCCACAAGGAAATGCACTCACCCGCATCGATGGCTCTGAGATGAGTGGACACTTCCTCAAAGAAGCTTGCATGCAGTTGCACACCCAAGGGAGTGTACACATTGACAAAGTGAAGCGCCGCACCCCCTTGGCGCACAGTAAGGTGCAGCAACCAGCCTGGCACCGGCTCCTTGACCCTCAAGATCTCCGGCTGAAAACGTTGGGTCAACAAAATAGCCACCCCACCAGAATGGAGGCTGGGTGACTCATGTAGACCCCCCCTCGCCACTCAAACAGCCACTTAACATTGTCTCCTGGGATGGTATGGGGTTCCTACAGGAAGCACACCACATACTTCCCGTTCCTGAGGACTGAGAAGTTCTGGAAGCTGCGCAGTGCGTCCCTGCTGCCCTAGCTGTTGAGGCTGGCTATGGTAGTCTTCATTGCCAGAAGTGTTTAACCCATCACCAACACCTCAGATAATGCAAGAGGAAGAGGAGTATTAAGCCTTCCTCTCCTTCAGGAGCCCAGCGAGAAACTAGGGACCCTCCGCCGGGCATTCCAGTCCAGCCCAGGGGCCTGGAGGACCTTGTGGGCGGACCAGAACACCAGAGGAAAAGAATGCCACCCATCCAAGACCGACTGGACCATCTTGGCGATCATGATTACTCAACTAAAAAATCCTGGAGCTCCCGTGCAGGAATGAGAGGAGAATCGATGGGGGGCGGGGGCACCAGGACATCCACCAGTTCACCCAACAATGACTCTATGTCATCCCCAGTGCTCACCACCGAAAACCCCGTCATCCTCCAGGTCGTCGCCTCCAGCTTCCAGCCCCTCCCCCATATTGAGTACGGGGGCTGGTTCGGAGCTGCGATTTGGCTCCACCTCCACCTCGATCCCACCCCTAGGATCAAGGGCAGAGCGGTTTTCCCCGGTCTCTTGTTCCGGTCCTGGGCCACAGGGCAGTGGCAGCTCAGAACCCCGCTGCGCCCCAGGCACCGGGTCACCCGGCAACTCCAGAAAAATCTCCGGACCTAAAACGGAGGCGGCCGGTGCTAAAGGTTGGGGGGGAGTGGGGAAGACTTCCTCGCCACCATCACACAAGGAGCCAGTGCTTGGGGCTATAAAGGGATTGCTGCAGTCCACTGGCGGGTCAGATGGCATCTCAGGGATGCAAGGTGGATCAGGGTGGGGTACTACTGCAAGGATGAAACCCTCACCAACCCCAGAGCGGCCCTGCTCAAGGGGCCGCGGCAAGGTGTCAGGGATTTGAGCCCCTGACAAAGGGCAGAGGGCGGACACACGTGGCGGAGACACCACTGCCTTTTCATCAGGGAAGGAGTCACATTTGACCTCATGAGTCGCGAGGTCCTCCTCCTCCGAAGATTGGTGCCTTTTCCGGGGTAGCCTGGGGGCTGGGAAGACTTCCATCTCCAAAGTCTCCGCTGCCTCATCCAGCACCTCCGGATGCTCTGTCCTGTGGGGTTTGGGCAGGTCAATCCTGTTAAGGAGACTACAGGCTTGGGGTTGCAAGCGCTATCGCCGTCGGAGCCGGGAACTTGCACAGGGACAACACCGGGCCCAGCACATGGAAATGAGGTGCCCACAGACCCAGGAGCAGGCATTGCCACGTCACCGGGTCCAACACTCGGTGCTGAGGTGCCCACGGGCCTGGGATCACGCACTGCCACGTCGCCGGGCCCAGCACCCGGCGCAGGGGTGACCACGGGCCTGGGAGGATTCACTGCCACAACGACGGGCCCAGCACCCAGTGCTGAGGTGCCCATGGGCCTGGGAGCAGGCGCGGACATGTCACTGGGGCCAGATGTTGTATTTTCCCCCAAGCCGGCATCTTCATGGGCCTGGGGATCAGGGCAGGTTTGGAGTGTTTGAGGGGCTTGGAGGGGCCGCTTCTATGTGACGGGACTTCCTCCGCGCCTTCTAACGGTGCAGGGACCCCTCTGCCCCACCGACAACCAAGGTGATGGCAGCTGCCAACGGCTCCCCCCCTCACAGAGAGGGAGATGGAGTGGTGGCGGAGGGAGGAGCGGCAGTGCCTGAATGTTGCTAGTAGCCTTGGAGGCGGGGCAGTTCTTTCTTATGTGCCCCACCCCTAACAGGCATGACTCCACAAGCCATCCGCCAATCAGAATGCAGTTGGCGGCCCCCCCTCAAGGTGACATCAAACCCCCCTCGGTGCACTCCTCTCAGGCCAGGCGAACGAAAACGAAGGGAGGTGGTGTGGGGAGTTGGGGGGGAGGTAGTGTGGGGGGGGT